>NW_028227260.1:1847500-2270000 GCF_978045245.1 Mus caroli
AGCACTAAAAGGAGTTAGTGGGTATGGTGGTTTGAATAAATATGTTCCCCCATAGACTCATTTGTTTGAATGTTTGGCTCATATATAGTGGCAATATTAGAAAGTGTGACCTTGTTGGAATAGGGGTGACCTTGTTGAAAAAAGTATGTCACTTTGGGGGCAGGTTTTGAAAACTTCTATGCTCAAGCTATACCCTGTGTGGCACACAGTCTCCTCCTGCATCTGGACCAAGATGTAGAACACTCTGCTCCTTCTCAAACACCATATCTACCTACATGCTGCCAGGCTTCCTACCATGATAATAATGGAGTAAACATCTGAAACTATAAGCCAGCCCCAATTAAGTATTTTCCTTTATAAGAGCTGCCATAGTCATAGTGTTTCTTCACAGCAATAGAAACCAAATTATGACAATGGCTTATATAAAATGAGACTTGACCTTGAGAAAGAGATGGGAGACACACTGGGGTAATGCAGTCGTGGTGGAGGGGTTGCTGGAGAGAGGAAGAAAGGGATGGATATGATCAAGAAACATTGTATACATGTGTAAATCATTTGAAATATGCTAACAGGTATCATCTAGTTCCTGGGGTATTTTTCTTTTTCTCCTCTTCTTCCTCTTTCTCCTCCTCCTCCTCCTATTCTTCCTTTTCCTCCTCTTCTGAGTTAATATTACTTAAAAATCCATTCTTGATGTAATGAGTTTATAAGTAGTCTTTGTGGCCTAAACTGCAATTGATTGCAGTATTGAAACCACCTATAGCTCCATGAGTGTTTGTGTAAACGTGTTCATTTGTGTAGATTAAAGCCAGAACTCCATGTTAAATGTCTTGCTCTACTCCTCTCCACATTCTCATTTGAAACAGCATCTCTCACTGTTATTGTTTGAATGAGGATGTCCCCTATAGGCTGATATATTTTAGTGTTTGATTCCCAGTTGGTGGATTGTTTGGGAAGGACTAGAAGTGTGACCTTGTTGGAGGAGGTGAGTTATTAGAGGCAGGCTTTGAGGTTTCAAAAGCCCATGCCAGGCTCAGTCTCTCCCTTTCTGTCTCAGGCATGTGGATAAGATGTATTCTCTCAGCTACTGCTCCAGTGGGCTATGCCTGTTTGCCTGCTCTCATGCTGGAAATGAATTAACCTTCTGGAACTGTAAGGCAGCCTTCAATTAAAATGTTTTCTTTTGAAAGTACCCAAGGAACTAAAGGGTTCTGCAACCCTATAGGAGGAAAAACAATATTAACTAACCAGTATCCCCCAGAGTTCCATCTCTAGTTGCATATGTAGCAGAGGATGGCCTAGGCAGTCATCATTGGAAGGAGAGGCCCTTGGTCTTGCTAAGATCATATATGTCCCTGTACAGGGGAATGCCAGGGACAGGAAGTGGGAGTGGGTGCGTGGGGAGCAGGGTGGAGGTATAGGGGACCTTGGGGTATAGCATTTGAAATGTAAATGAAGAAAATATCTAATAAAAACTGCATGAGTTCATAAAATAAAGTAAAAAAAAGTGTTTTCTTTTTCTAAGTTACTTTTATCACGGTCTCTTTACAGCTATAGAACAGTAACTAAGGAACTCACTGAACCCGGAGCTCATTGATTCAGCCAGACTGGCTGCCCAGCAAGCCCTAAGCATACTCCTGTCTCTAATCTCTCAGTGCTTGGAATATAGGTGTGTATACCACACCTGGATTTTTACATAGGTGTTAGGGATCCACACTCAGGTCCTCATGCTTGCATGACAAACACTTTACCCAGTGATTTATTTCTCCAGTCCCATTTTCTCCATATGCAGTACCCTTGCTGGACAGAACATTTTATGTCCTCTGGAGATATATAAAGATTGCGAGAACAGCACATCTGTATACATTGAATTGACAATTCAATGGGAAGGCTGTTTCTGTTTCTGCCTAGCAGAATGTCTGAAACTTGTTGCTGTAAAACCACCATATCATTGTGCTCACTGCTTACTCAGTGGAGACCAGAGAAGGATGGCTTGTTTGTGCTTCATGATACCAGAAGCCTCAAAAGCAGTGGGCGATTGAATTGCTGGGGCTAAAATTATCTAAGAGGCCACTTGTCTGATGTCTGTGAGTGTTGATTCTTTTGGAGAATCTGAATATTACCCCTGGCTTCTCTGTGGCAATTTGGGCTTCTCTCCAGAATGATCATCCTCAGATAAGTTGGCTTGGAAACCATTGCCATCATAGGACAGCAGACGACAAGATGCAGAAACATAGAGGTCCAGCCTTGACAGAAGAAGACCCTAAGACATATTTGAGAAAGAACATATGGGACAGAAAACAGTCATGGTCCAATCTTGAGAAAAACAGAAAGTCTCCATTAGGTACATATTGTTTCAGAAAAGCAATACATTTACTCACTAGACCTATGAAAAAGAAGAACAAATATTTTGCAATTAAATATAACAGGAAAAACTACCTTGATCTTTAGAGATACTGTAGGAAAAAGTGTGGAGTCTATGTGGCAATAGGTCTAAATGTGCTCCAGTTTAAGTAATGATTAAGGGCTTGTAATGGTTTCGTTTCCACTAAGTGGTTGATTCTTTCATTGCATTTGCTATGTCCCTGCGGTATCGAGTTACTTTTATATGAAGTACTAAAATGGTCTTTCAAAAACAAGACAGAAAGTTTCATTCTCTAATGAACGAGTATAGTAAAATGTCAATATCATTAACTGAAAAAAATCAGATGAATGCTTGAGCCAAACTCAGATTGGAATTCCGCGACCCCCTCCTTTGGGAAAGTACCTGAACTGAATTTGGCATTATCAAGGAATATACTTATCATTTGGCAAACAGGGGAAGATTGCAAACAAAAATATCAAGAATATGTTGTCTAAATGATTTAAGTTGTGAGCACATATAAAAGCTATAATGATTATATTTAAAGTTCAGACATTTCAAATACTTATATTTTGAAAGTAAGAAAATGAGTTTCAAGAATGGGAAAATATGAATTAGCAGAGGCTATTCTGGCATATCATGGCAAAAATCCAAACAGTGTAGTTTCCCACGATGTCTTAAAAATTTTAATGCTATTTGCTCTTTTAGGTTCCAAACGTTTCTCTTTTAAAATAGGCATAAAGTAGGTTTTGTGGTACATGCCTATAATCCCTTGAGAAGTAATGGTAAGAGAGTCACAAACTTGAGTCCAGTTTGGGCTATAAAACAAGCCTCTGAAGAGAAGGGAGAGCAGAGGTGGGAAAGAGAAAGTGTGCTTCTAAGATGGCAACAGGGATGATATCGTCTACAGTCTCCAATGATGTATTTCAATCTACACCCCATCCTCTTAGTTTCATCAGATGTTGAGTTTATAGACATGAAGCACCACAACTAGCTCTGATTTCCAATCATCTATTTTTAATCTTTATGTCTCTTTTGAGCTCAAAGTTATTCACAAGGCATTTTCTAGGTCTATGTTAATGGGCAGCCCCTGGCAAATGCCTTTTTTATTTTGCATACTGTATATTATAATCTGATGTTGGTCTTTACTTACTTAGTTGCCTTTTATACTATATATTTACACTGTGCAGGGACCAAGACTTTGTCTAGCTTATGAAGAACCTACAACAGCATGTTCTCTACAAATATTTGTTGAGTAAATAAGTGA
This sequence comes from Mus caroli, assembly GCF_978045245.1. Taxonomy (NCBI): domain Eukaryota; kingdom Metazoa; phylum Chordata; class Mammalia; order Rodentia; family Muridae; genus Mus; species Mus caroli. The sequence continues at coordinate 1,851,130 of NW_028227260.1, forward strand.
AGAACTCATGGTAGGAAGCTCCTCTTGAAGTCATGGGTACAGCTCAAGAGACATTAAAGTGGAAACAGCAGAAACTGGCTAGATATGTCATGATCCCTTTCCATCTAAAAGTGCTAATTCCAAGGAACCATAATCAGCAGTCAGATACTGGAATGTCATATGACTAGAACACAATTGATGAAGCAAATAATTATTGCATAGAAAAAAATATAGTATTGCAGCTCTTGGTTTCCAGGTCAAGATGGACATTTTTTTTTCTACAAAAGGCCAGATAGTGCCTGCTTTAGGTCTTGTGGGCCATATGGTTTCTCTTGCAGCAACTGAGCCCTTGTAATATGAATGCATCTACCAGCAATGCATAAGCAAACAGGTGTAGCTCTAGAGCAATACAACTTTGTTCACAGAAATTGAAATTTCAATGTTAGGGACCTTTCACATGTTTCAAAATACCATTTCTGTAATCACAGGAATTTTTCCTCCAGTCATTAAATACTGTAAAAATCATTCTGAGCTTATAATAGCACATAGAAAATCAGGCAATTGACTAGATTTAGTCTGTGGGCTGTATAGTTTTTTGACTGACTCCTGACTTAGACTGTTAAAGAACTCAGCACTGCATACACTGTTTTTTCCTACTTTCATAGTCAATTTATGAGTGTTTAATAAAACACTTTCAGACAATCCCTGGGCGTGCATCTCCAGGGTATTCTGTGTTACATGGAGGCAGCGAAAGGAGAGTTTCTCATCCCTAAATGGTTAATCTTTCTGTTGCAGCATAAATGATTTTTTTGCTCCAGATTGCCTGTGGTATCCATGTAGAATGAATAATGTCAAGAAGATAAAATGATGCAGTCTCTTGAATTTGATTCCAGCTGTTCCCATCTTTGATATAATTTGTATATTTTGCTGGTGATTAGTTAATGCTGGAAAGGACAGCCAGATGATAGCTGTCTAGAATTTTAAAAGCAAAGATGTCCTCAGCTTTAAAGCTCCTATAGAATACCATTACAAAATTCACCTTAAATTCATTTAGCATTTGTCACTAAAAGATGCTTAACATCTGCCAAACAACCTATAACTTAAAGGATTTCTTACATCACTTGATTATATGACAAGTACAGAATTCTCATCATCAAAAGGAGCTCTGTTCACATGATGCACTGCTCTTGTTTGAAATTCCAGTGAACTCTGAAGACACAAATTCATTTTTTTTTCCTGAGGGACGTTTGCTAGCAGATATCTCAACTGTACCTCACAGTTTGGAAATCAAGTATCTGACATTACTGGTTTTAGGTAATGATAACAGTGGCTATTTACTAAGCTACTCACAATATGCCATTTGCTTAACTATGTCGATAGTCATTTTGTTTTCCTGTCAGTGCTTTTAAACACTGCCTGACATTATTAGAATATCCAGCCTCTCACCAAATCACCCACGGGGAAGGGGGGTTGTGCTCCTTTGTCTTTGCATCCGCTGGCCTCTAATATTGTTACTCTCTGCACTCACCCTCAGCACTGTCAGCATTTGGGCTCAGATGATTCTTTGTTGTGGGGCTGTCCTTGACATCACAGGCTGTTTAGTTCATCTCTAGTTGCTGCCTGTATCCCTTCCTAATTTATTATGGCAACCAGAAATATCTGCAGACCTTATCAATGATTCCTAGAGGATACAGTCACCTCAAGTAGAGAGAGAATTCGTGGTTTGTGCTAATCTGCCCAGAGTAGAATATACATAAGAACACAAAAAATTGTTCCTAGAACTCAGCCTATATTCTTACTTCCTATAATTCTCACTCTTATAATTACTTACTCTAGGAACTGGAATATGAGCAGCATCACATTTATCATTAATTCTGCTTTGTAAAAAATAATAGACTTGATTATGATTGCAGCAATTGGATACTCTGGGTACAAATTAACACAAAAGAGGCATCAACTTTTATTTGAGAAATACAAAGGAGAGACTCTCTTTCCCTTTTCCATCCCTGCTTCTTCCTACCTCTGGTAGAACAATGTCTTCCCATACTCCTAGTAAAAAAAACAAACAAACAAACAAAAAAAACTGGTACTTCTCTGCATTTGTAATCATAGGCATGTTGTTTGCTTTTCTTTATGCTATTCTTTATTTTGAAAACTTTCTGAAACCAACATACATCCTTCTAATCAAATAAAAATGACTTTTGAAAACAGTCACAAATCCACATGCTAATAATTTCTTTGGACAGTTTGAAAGTCAACTTCCTGATCAGAACCTGAACGCAATGATAAAACTTCTTAGGGAAAATTTGGTCAGAATGTTTTTTTTTTGTTGTTGTTGTTTTCTTGTTTAAATGCCTAATAAGAAAATATTAGGGCTGGGCATGGTGGCGCACGCCTTTAATCCCAGCACTTGGGAGGCAGAGGCAGGCAAATTTCTGAGTTCGAGGCCAGCCTGGTCTACAGAGTGAGTTTCAGAACAGCCAGGGCTACACAGAGAAACCCTGTCTCGAAAAACAACAACAACAACATAATAGTAGAACAGCCTCCTGGAAAATGAGATTAACAGGGGCCTGAAAAAAACAAACTTCTTTCCCAGTTTTGTCATTTAATAACTTGCATTAATAAACTATGGAAGACAGAAGCCACAATTGCTTTCAATTACATGCATCTTTGGATCAGCAGTAGTGGACCAACAAGGTTTTCTATGTTTTCAATAAGTGTCAATTATTGAATGCCCATGTTCTTATGTGTATATGCTTCCCATGGTGGGGGTGGGATATAAAAGCCCTGGAAACAAAGGCCAAGTCTTTTAATGATTGCACAAAAGAGTCCAGAGCTCAGTTGCTGTTGCCAGAACATTTTGACCACTGATAACAGCTTTCAGAGAGTTTAACTCAGAATCCACAGGCCAAGGTGGAAACAGCCTGGGAACAATGCCTGGGAAAGCCTTTTATGACTAAAAAGCCCCAAGCAAAAAATACAACTGTCTCAGTCAACACAGGCACTTGGCCCTGGCTTGTCATTAAATTATGGGCATTGACCCAGCCCTACATCCAGGAAAGTGGCACTCTTCTGGTCTTTGGGGAGGCTTTTATAAGAAAGAAGCAAGCCCTGGTAGTTGGTTCCCTGAGAACTGAAAATGTCACATCCTGAGTAGCTCCAATGTTCTCCTACATGAAAAAGGAGAGGAAGAGATGGCTTTCTGGCTGGAGCCTGTTGGAGCAAAACCCCCCAATTCCTGCCAAAGCAGACAGTTGTAAAGCAGAAAAACAAAAGGCATATGTACAAACTGAGTTCAATAATTTGCTTTCTGGGTCAGAAAGGAAATGACTGAGTGTCAGTTTTGAGCACCACACAGAGCCACAGCTCCTTTGTCCTTGTAGCATAAGCCACAGAGAAATCTACCTGAGGTAACAGGATCAGAGAGGGCTGAAGTCCTTAATCACTCAGATAGGTAGCATTTCAGGTGAGCACCTTGCACTATTGTGACAGGTTCTGTTTGGTTCTTGTGTTTTGCTTAGCTCCTGGTTCTCAGAATGATAGAAGCAATTAGATTTCTTAACCAGAATTAAGTTGGTAACTTCCTTTTTGCACAAGGGAGAAAACATTCCTGAGTAATTTTTATTCAGATGAAATGAGGAGAAACTGATCTTGAAATAGTTATAAAAAAAAGAAGAATTGAAATAGTAACTCTATTCCCAGGTATGTTTTCCCCCCGTAGGAAACAGTGGTTTAAAGTTTATGGAGCAGGTTAATGAGTTGGAGAGCCTTGCCTTTTGGCCCACATCCTAAAATAAGGCTTTTAAACACACTTCAAAAATATATAGCACTTCTCATTAATGGCAAATAAAGAGTTAGGTCTTGAAACAGGATGTTAAGGCAGAATGATTCATAAAGCAATATGAAGCAGAAATGCTGTTTTTCAGAAATGAAAACGTTTGTTGATTAAATGATTCCTAGAACAATGTAGACATTTATTTTTACTTCACCCTTTCCCATATGTTATCAGAGTTTTCCTCAATAAAATATACCCCTTGATTGAAGAAAATGGATGCATTTGAGAATTGAAAATCCAATTCAAGTTAAAAAGGACATTTCCAGGAGGGAGAGAGGAAACTCGGTGACATAGTGCTTGCTGAGCAGACATGAGGCCATAAGTTCAATTCCCAGCACAATGTGCACAAAAGCACATGTGCACACATATGCACTCATACACACACAGAAACACACACACTCAAAGTTTGAGAGTTGCCTTCAACTCTGTAGTTGAGGGAAAAATAAATTTTGAGTTGTACCTAAAGGCAGCAGGATAGATTGGAGGACTCTCAAGTCTATTCTTTTAGAATAAAAAACACCTTCTAGGATGTCATGCTGGAAACCTTGTTATCTTTTCTAGTGCTAACTGAATAAGAGTGAGTAGAACTTGAAAAGCTAAGCATCTGCTGACATGTTATTATGATCATTTTTACTCTGTGTCACTTTTCTCTCGGATCACCTTAGCCAGTGTACTCATGTCATTTTGTTCTGCAGGAAATGCTGTTTGTCAGAAGGGATGTTAATCCCTGGGCTATATGGTGACAAATGAGAATGTGTTAGGCTAATATTTAACTTTCAAAAATGCTATGGAAGTTCGAACAAATCTACCTAGTGAAAAAAATAAATGTATCATCGATGACGTTCTTCTTCCATGCCTTTTCCAGTTTCTTTTCCCATTACAGTCTTTCCTATCATCTATTGCTGTGTCCTTCCAACCTTCTCCCCTTTCTTCTTCCTTTGTATTTAAGGAAACTCTCACTACTGACATACAGCAAACAAAGAATTTTCAATGTCAACAATATTAAAAAGTGATAATCATGGATAATTCTGATTCTCGGGAAATTTTCATACTAACAGGAAAAGACATCTCAGAGGAAGGTAGACATTTACAGACTCTTGTAAACTGTGCAAGAGGGAAACCAAAAAACAAAGCAATTATAGTTGGAGCTATTATATCCTTTCAGATAATAGCTTTCTCCCAATATTCCATCAAATGTAGGGACACGTCTGTAACCTCAGCACTGTAGAGGCAAATACAGGAAAATCATAAGCTTGAGGCCAGGCTAGGCCAGGCTACACAGTGAGACTGAACTTAACCTGGAGCTTCCTATCTAGTACAATAGCATGGCTAATGACACAATAATAATGAGTCACAAGTGACTGTGCCCAGATACCACAGACTATCTTGTCTCAAGGTTTAATTTAAAACTTAGACACGTGAGAAGTTACTGTTCTATAAGAAAGTACAGAAATAACTTGTTTTTCGGTGCAAAGGGATATTTTCAGAACTTAAGTAAGGGTCATTATGTGGTTTTAGCACATATAATCTCTTCTTTGCATTAATAATATTTTTAAGAAAATCACAAGCCAAAGATCCCCCCATCAAATTGCACGTATAGAAGAAGCAGCTTTTCTGAGTGTTAGCTTGGTGGAGTTTAGTGTTCCTACAGCCTAGAATCCTTCAGACCTTCCTGCCATAGAGTGGATGGAGCCCAGAGGTAATGCTGCCCCTTCTCCCATGCCCTGGGCCACCACAGCCAGTCCAGAATCATTCTGCTCCTCATTTTACCACAAGGAATCCCTAAAAAGCAGCTGTAAACAATCTGTCCCCACAAACCATGATGCGAGGGAGAACAAGGGTATTTACAGCAAGTATCTTCACAAATCCTAGCCTTTCTGCCCTGCAAGGCCATGAAGGTAGATAAGTGGAGTTGGCAACATCATCAGACTCAAAACACAGAAGCAGAGTCCTTCCTAAATCAGAAGTTTAAAATGAAATGCTCAGGCTGGAATTAGCAAGGATGAGCACCTTCCCGGTTCTCCTGGAATTTGCCAAAGCATTTTAATAGCCAGTCATCTCATTTTCTCTAAGAGCTGTAAAGGTACCATGAGTTCAGTCTCCTCACAATGGACTCTGTCTTGGCACTGATCCTGCCCTTTTCACTGTAGGGGTGATTTTGATGTCTGTGTGCAGTAGCATTAGAGCAAATTGGTCATATTTGTGCCTCAGAAGTTGTCATGGGTTGTGTTGATTTTGAGGCAGTCAGAGCTGTCTTCAGAGGCATTCCTGGGTTTGAGGGCATAACCCTCAGGAAGAAAGGTTGCCTTTGAAAGCCTGCCACCTGATAGCTCTCTGAAGTCCTGGCAAGGGGAGCTTATGCCCCTGCTGGCCTCTATTGCCTGTTTCTCAGTGGGGAGCTGGCAAGCAACCTGTGGCACTGCTCTCTGTGTTTTGCTCCTTGCCTGGGGCCATTTCCCATGCTACTGCTTGCCAGGACATTTGTATTGTCATCCTTCTAAAAGCTAATAACCCCCTTGGTTAAAGAAGCCCATCAAAATACAGATTGACTTGAAAATTTGAGGACTACGTACATTTCAGGGTCTAGAAGCAGCTCAGGAAGGTGCAGGAGGGCAGTGGCCCCTGAATTCAGTGGCACTGCTTGATGAGGTAGGTGTGTCTTCTGATGTAATCAAAGCCTCAGCCTCTGCAGTCTGGTTGACCCTGTGAACTTTGGGGTCGAGGGGTCATGCCCTGGCACTTCTGCTTCCAGTCAGTCATTGAAGGTTTCAAACACAAACTCAGCAGCAACGGTGTCCATTTCACAATGTCTTGTGTGCCATGTCTGGCATGCAGAATGAGAGAAAACAGCAACTGATAAGAAATGCTGAGCCGCGGCCAGCCATCCTCCCTCCGCCTGCACCAGTTTCTCAGGGGATGATTGCCAGCAACTTTTATTGGGCTCATTGTTCAAGATGACAGCTGTCTATTCATGTGTGCTGGAGCCTTTTTGCTGCTTCTCAACGTGGCCTGTCCAAAATGGACTCACCCCAAGACCTGACATAGAGTAGTAAACTCAAGCAATTCATCTCTATTATTATCTGCACTTGCTTATTTTGGGGGCTCTGATATGGGTGCTGATATTAAAATCCAAATGAAGCTGCCACTTTGAAAGACTCCATAAATGACTAAGTTCACTTTGCTTGTCCCACCTGACACAGTCTGCTCTCATGTCTTTATCTTGGGGTGATGGTAATAGAAACATGGGAATAGGAGTGAACTATGATTGATTGAGGAGGTAAAAGCTAGTATTTATGTTGCGGGGCAAAAATGTTAAAGCAAAAACATGTCAAATTGTTAACTGTCTCGTTGAAATACATTTATTTTCTGCATTAAAAAATGCTCATGGAGTTTCCATTCTAATACTCCAGGTGAAGGGCACAGGACCTACAACCAGGTGTGGTGGCTTTTATCTACTATCTAAGCAATTGAAAGGGAAGCTGAGGCAGGGGAATTGCCCTGAAACTGAGGCCAGCCTATTTTAAGCAGTGAGGTCCAAGACAGCTTAGGCTACAGATTGTTGCATTTGTCTGAAAATAACAACAAGATTACATCTGATTTTTAAATCTTTTTTATATATTTAAAATATACATGTATTATATATTTACTGTGAAGTTTTGAAAATCATAGAAAATTCACCTTTTTTGGTTCTCAATATTGAACCCAGGTCCTTGTGTATGGTGAACAGGTATTCTACCTATCTCCATACAAATAGTTCAATTGACCTTCGGTAATTGTACATATTTATGGGATACACTATAAAATTCCAAAAACCTATACAAAGTGTAATGACTAGATCAGGTAATCAGCATTATCTGTAGCCTCACATATTTATTACTCTTCTGTGCTGGAAAAACTTAAAATACTTTCTACTACCTATTTCCAAATATGCAATGTGAATTTCAACAATCATAGCTATTTCACAGCGCAAGGGAACATGAGAAGCTATGCCTCCTATTCACTTGCACCCTTATACCTGATGAACATGCTCTACGCATCACTCCACCTGTATCATTTGAAGGCTCTGATATGAAGTACTCTATTCTCTATTCCTGTGAGTTCAATTTGTGTCCAGAAATATAGCACCTTTGCCTAAGTGTCCCAACTTGTTGGCATATGACTTTTCACGAGTTTTAAAGGGAACCTTACTATCTATATGTTACTCACTGTAGTGTCCTTTTACAACCCTGATTTGCTTCATTTACGTCTGTTTCTGCTCCTCTTTCACTCTACTCTAATTTATGAGACTTGTTGATTGTGTTAATCTATTCAAAACCAAGTCTTTTCAATAATCTTTTAATTCTTTTGAAGATTATATGTTTAATGCATTTGTGTAGTGATTGTTAGTTTTGCTCCTACTTAGATATGGTTTAGTTTTGCTTTACTAGCAACTTGAGTTGTATTATTAAATTGTTTATTTGAAATTTCCATACAAACCCCAAAGTCACTATGATTTTGTATTTTTCTACTGTAAACAAATTGTTAAAAATACAGTATTCCTGTCTCTGTACCAATACCATAATGATAAATTTTTATCATTATTGTTCTGTAATACTACTTGAGTTCGGGGATGGTGATTCCCCCAGAAATTCTTTTATTGTTGAGAATAGTCTTTGCTATCATGGGTTTTTTGTTATTCCAAATGAATTTGCAAATTGCTCTTTCTAACTCTATGACAAGTTGATTTGGAATTTTGATGGGGATTGCATTGAATCTGTAGATTGCTTTTGGCAAAATGTCCATTTTTACCATATTAACCCTGCCAATCCATGAGCATGGGAGGTCTTTTCATCTTCTGAGATCTTCTTCAATTTCTTTGTACAGAGACTTGAAATTCTTGTCATATAGATCTTTCACTTCCTTAGTTAGAGTCACGCCAAGGTATTTTATATTATTTGTGACTATTGAGAAGGATGTCATTTCCCTAATTTCTTCCTCAGCCTGTTTATCCTTTGAGTAGTAGAAGGCCACTGATTTGTTTGAGTTAATTTTATATCCAGCTACTTCACCGAAGCTGTTTATCAGGTTTAGGAGTTCTCTGATGGAATTTTTAGGGTCACTTATATATACTACTATATCATCTGTAATTAGTGATATTTTGACTTCTCCCTTTCCAATTTGTATCCCTTTGACCTCCTTTAGTTGTCTAATTGCTCTAGCTAGAACTTTGAGTACTATATTGAATAGGTAGGGAGAGAGGGGACAGCTTTGTCTAGTGCCTGATTTTAGTGGGATTGCTTAATATTTCTCTCCATTTAGTTTGATGTTGGCTACTGGTTTGCTGTATATTGCTTTTACTATGTTTAGGTATGGGTCTTGAATTCCTGATCTTTTCAAGACTTTTAACATGAAGGGATGCTGAATTTTGTGAAATGCTTTTTCAGCATCTAATGAAATGATCATGTGGTTTTTTTTTCTTTGATTTTGTTTATGTAGTGGATTACCTTGATGGGTTTCTGTATATTGAACAATCCCTGCATCCCTGGAATGAAGCCTACTTATCGTGGTGAAGGATCGTTTTGATGTGTTCTTGGATTCAGTTGGCAAGAATTTTATTGAGTATTTTTGCATCAATGTCCATAAGGGAAATTAATCTGAAGTTCTCTTTCTTTGTTTGGTCTTTGTGTGGTTTAGGTATAAGCCTAATTGTGGCTTCATGGAATGAATTGGGTAGTGTTCCTTCTCTTTCTATTTTGTGGAATAGTTTGAAAAGTATTGCTATTAGGTCATCTTTAAAGGTCTGATAGAATTCCCCACTAAACCCATCTGTTCCTGAACATTTTTGGTTGGGAGACTATTAATGGCTGCTTCTATTTCTTTGGGGGTTATGGGACTGTTTGGATGCTTTTTTTCTGATCCTGTTTTAACTTTGTCACCTTGTATCTGTATAGAAAATTGTCCATTTCATGCAGATTTTTCAATTTGGTTTAGTATAAACGTTTGTAATAGGATCTGATGATTTTTTTGAATTTCCACAGTTTCCGTTGTTATGTCTATCTTTTCATTTCTGAGTTTGTTTATTTGGATACTGCCTCTGTGACCTCTGTTTAGTGTGGCTAAGGGTTTATCTGTCTTGTTGATTTTCTGAAAGATCCGGCTCCTGGTTTGGTTGATTCTTTGTATAGTTCTTTCTGTTTCTATTTGGTTGATTTTAGCACTGAGTTTGATTATTTCCTGCCATCTACTCCTCTTGGGTGTATTTGCTTCTTTTTGTACTAGAACTTTCAGTTGTGCTGTTAAGCTGCTAGTGTAAGCTCTCTCAAGTTTCTTTTTGCAGGCACTTAGAACTATGAGCTTTCCTCTTACCACCGCTTTCATTGTTTCCCATAAATTTTGGTATGATGTGTCTTCATTTTCATTAAATTCTAAGCAGTCTTTAACTTCTTTCTTTATTTCTTCCTTGACCAAATTATCATTAAGTAGAGTGTTGTTCAGCTTCCATGTGTATGTCTGTTTTCTGTTGTTTTTGTTGGCATTTAAGACCAGCCTTAGTCCATGGTGATCTGATAGTGTGCATGGAATTACTTCAATCCTCTTGTATCTTCTGAAGCCTGTTTTGTAACTAATTACATGGTCAATTTTGGAGAAAGTACATTGAGGTGCTGAGAAGAAGGTATACTCTTTTGCTTTAGGATGAAATGTTCTATAAATATCTGTTAGATTCATTTGGTTCATAACTCTGTTAGTTTCACTGTGTCTCTGTTTATTTTCTGTTTCCATGATCTGCCCATTGCTGAGAATGGGGTGTTTAAGTCTCCCACTATTATTGTGTGAGGTGTGATGTGTGTTTTGAGCTTTACTAAAGTTTCTTTTATGAATGTGGGTGACCTTTTGTTTGGAGAATAGATGTTCAGAATTGAGAATTCATCTTGGTAGATTTCCCCTTTGACCTGTATGAAGTGTTCTTCCGTATCCTTTTTGATAACTTTTGTTTGAAAGTTGAATTTACCCAATATTCTTCGAATGGCTACTCCAGCTAGTTTCTTAGGACTATTTGTTTGGAAAATGTTTTGCACCTTTTTACTCTGAGGTAGTGTCTGTCTTTGTCACTGAGGTGTGTTTCCTGTATGCAGCAAAATTCTGGATCCTGTTTATGTATCCAGTCTGTTAGTCTATGTCTTTTTATTGGGGAATTGAGTCTATTGATATTAAGAGATATAAAGGAAAAGTGATTGTTACTTCCTGTTATTTTTGTTGTTACAGGTAGAATTATGTTTGTGTGGCTATCTTCTTTTGGGTTTGTTGAATGATTACTTTCTTCCTTTTTCTAGGGTGTAGTTTCCCTCCTTGTCTTGGTGTTTTCTATCTGTTATCCTTTGTGGGGTTGGATTTCTGGAAAGATATTATGTAAATTTGGTTTTGCCATGGAATATCTTGTTTTCTCCATCTATGGTAATTAAGAGTTTTACTTGATATAGACTTTCTCCTTAGAGAAAGCAGCTCAGACTGCTTTCTTTCTTTCTTTCTTTTTTTTAATTTTTTATTAGGTATTTTCCTCGTTTACATTTTCAATGCTATCCCAAAAGTCCCCCATACCCCCTCCCCAATACCCTACCCACCCACTTCCCCCTTTTTGGCCCTGGGATTCCCCTGTACTGGGGCATATAAAGTTTGCAAGTCCAATGGGCCTCTCTGTGCAGTGATGGCCGACTAGGCCATCTTTTGATACATATGCAGCTAGAGACAAGAGCTCTGGGGTACTGGTTAGTTCATATTGTTGTTCCACCTATAGGATTGCAGTTCCCTCTAGCTCCTTGGGTAATTTCTCTAGCTCCTCCATTGGGGGCCGTGTGATCCATCCAATAGCTGACTGTGATCATCCACTTCTGTGTTTGCTAGGCCCCGGCATATTCTCACAAGAGACAGCTATATCTGGGTCCTTTCAGCAAAATCTTGCTAGTGTATGCAATAGTGTCAGCGTTTGGAAGCTGATTATGGGATGGATCCCTGCATATGGCAATCACTAGATGGTACATCCTTTCGTCACAGCTCCAAAGCACCTGAAAAAATGTTTAACATCCTTAATCATCAGGGAAATGCAAATCAAAACAACCCTGAGATTCCACTCCACTCCAGTCAGAATGGCTAAGATCAAAAATTCTGGTGACAGCAGATGCTGGCGAGAATGTGGAGAAAGAGAACACTCCTCCATTGTTGGTGGGGTTGCAAGCTTGTAAAACCACTCTGGAAATCACTCTGGTAGTTCCTCAGAAAATTGGACATAGTACTACCGGAGGATCCCGCAATACCTCTCCTGGGCATATATCCAGAAGATGTCCCAACCGGTAAGAAGGACACATGCTCCACTATGTTCATAGCAGCCTTATTTATAATAGCCAGAAACTGGAAAGAACCCAGATGCCCCTCAACAGAGGAACAGATACAGAAAATGTGGTACCTTTACACAATGGAGTACTACTCAGCTATTTAAAAAATGAATTTATGAAATTCCTAGGCAAATGGATGGACCTGGAGGGCATCATCCTGAGTGAGGTAACCCAATCACAAAGGAACTCGCACAATATGTACTCACTGATAAGTGGATATTAGCCCAGAAACTTAGGATACCCAAAATATAAGATACAATTTGCTAAATGCATGAAATTCAAGAAGAATGAAGACCAAAGTGTGGACACTTTGCCCCTTCTTAGAAATGGAAACAAAACACCCATGGTAGGAGTTACAGAGACTCCTTTCTTTTAACACACAGGACTACCAGCCCAATGAAGGTATCCCACACAGTGATTTGCCCCTCCCCACATCAGCCATCAATCAAGATAATGCCCCATGGGCCTGCTCACAGGCTGAACTATTTGGGGAATTTTCTCCCATGATGACTTCTCCCATGATGACTTTCTTCCAAAATGACTAGTTAGTGTTACATTAACATAAAACTAGCTAGCAAAATTGGCCCATTTTCATCTTGACACAAAAATAAATCACATTAAAGCACAACCTTTCCTTTTTCATTCATCCCCAATATCTCATATTATTATTCATGTTACAATATAAAATATTTCAACTTTTAAAAATCCCAGTTACAATTTCTTTAAACCACCCAAATTATTTTTTTTTAAGTTTAAGCCTCTCTAAACTCTCCAGTATCTAAAATACCCATAAACTCTTGAAAACTCTAAAGTCTCTGTGAAAGCCACAAAAATCTCTTTAAAAGTTCAAAAAAATCTCTCAACTGCAGGCTTCTGTAAAATAAAAAAATAAGGTACTAAGTACTTTTTCTTTTTATTCTAAGAGGGGAAAACCAGGGAATTGTTACATTCAAACAAAGCAAACCCAAACTCAACAGTGTCAAAAGTTCAGTGCCTGAACCCACTCATGATCATCCAGGTTCCAAAGGACCTTGATATTGGCATTCTTTGCCTCTGACCTCTGAAATGCACAGCTTGCATCAAAGGTTCAGGATGGCTTGACTGCACACCTTCTGTTATCCTTCATAATGGTCTCATGGTGCTGTCACCTCCAAAATGAGGGAATCTGTGTAGCAACTAGACTGTACGTTCTCTTGGCTTCTCACAGTGCCTAACTGTAGCTGTTCTCCATGACCCCTTCATGCTTTTACAGTACCACTTAGGTGACTCTTGACACATTGCCAAGATCAGCTGCCATCACAAGGAACAAAACATCCTTGGCAGCCTCTGAAACACAGCTTCTGTGAGCTGATTCTTAGGAGAAACTTCCTAGATTTCATTTCAACGATTCTGGTTTCTTAATCACCACTGATTCTTCAGCCCCAACTGACCAGGTTCAAACATCCCAGAGGAAAAAAATTCACTTTAGTGATTCTGGTCCTATGTTAACCACATCCAGTTCTCCTTCCCCAACTGAACAAAATCACATATTCTTTTTTTGTTTGTTTGTTTGTTTTTTGTTTTTTTGAGACAAGGTTTCTCTGTGTATCACTGGCTGTCCTGGAACTCACTTTGTAGACCAGGCTGGCCTCGAACTCAGAAATCTGCCTGCCTCTGCCTCCCGAGTGCTGGGATTAAAGGCGTGTGCCACCAGGCCGGGTTCCGGCACATATTCTTAATATATCATATCATATCATATCATATCATATCATATCATATCATATCATACAAACCATTCCATGTTACAGACTTTGCTTACCTCTGAAATATCACAAGTTATGCTTTCATTATCTGCATTGGAATTACCATTCTTATCTTCCAGGCTCCTACAGAAAAGCCAGCCAATTAAACTCTGAGCAATAAATGGTCCTTCCAGCCCAAAATTCAAATGCTACCACAACCTTCCCCCAAACAAAAGGTGAGGTCTCCAGCAGCATACCACTTCTGTTATCATACTTGTCTCAGTTCGCGTTTCTTTTGCTATGATTAAAAAAAAAATCATGACAATAAATTACATGGAGAAAGAAGAGTTTATTTTTGCTTCTGCTTCCATATTCACAATCCATGAGTTTAATTTTATCAATTTATTTCTTCATTGCTTCTGTGAATCAGGAATTTGGAAATGGTTTGATAGAGTCTTATCTCAAGATCTCAGAAAGCTGCTCTGTGTGACATTCTAATCTGAGGCTCAAATTGGGGAGACTTTTAAAAAAATCTCTCTCAACATGCTGGCAAAAGTCACTTCCTAATGGCTGGTGAAACGCCAGATTCTTGCTAATTGTGAACTAAAATCTGTCTTTAGGTTCAGAGTTCATCTAGTGTTTGCTGCCACAGGGCTCTCACACAATATGTTCAGTTGTCACTTCATAGCCAGCTATGATAGTTGTTCTAATGTGTATTAGCAAGGCAGTTTCATATAAACACACAAGAGCATAGTCAAAACATCTTTGCCATATTCCATTTATTAGAAACAAGTCACGGGGCCTTCTTACATTCAAGAGCAGAGGATCATTCTATGTTCTGAGCATAACAGACTTTCAGATGATTCTGTGAATTGCAATGTATGCCGGCTAGTTTTATGTCAACTTGACACAAGTCATCTCAAAGGAGGAAACCTCAATTGAGACTATGTCCCCAAAGGATCCAGCTGTAAGTAGGCCTATAGGGCATTTTCTTAATTAGTGATTTGTGGGGAAGGACCCAGACCATTTTGGGTGGTGCAATCCCAGGGCTGGTGATCCTGGTTCTAAAAGAAAACAGGCTGAGCAAGCCATAAGGAGTAAGTAAGCCAATGAACATAACCCATCATGGTCTCCACATCAGCTCCTGCCTCCAGGTGCCAGGCCTGACTTGCTTCAATAATTAACAGTGATATGGAAGTTTAAGCCAAATAAACCCATTCCTTCCAAACTTTCTTTGGTCATGGTGTTTCATCACAGCAGTAGTAACCCTAACCATGACACAAGCGCTGACTGCAATACCTTCTAAAGAATTCTTGCTTGTTGGTATTTGCATTTTCACTCATGGCACCATACTACTAATGATGCTTGCAATTTATTTATGTGATTTGTTAAGAGTTGTATGAATTCTTTGTGATATAAACAAATGAAAATGTATATAACCTTTCTCCAGGTGACTTACATCCTTGTTGCTTCCTTTTTTTTTTTTTTTTTTTTTTTTTTTGCCTGTGAACATTAATGTTTTTTTTTCATATGATCTTAAGAACTGATGCTTTATGGCTTTTTTTTTTTAGCATAGTATGTATTAGAATACATAGTCATAGGAACAAATGTTTTCTATTATCTGCATTTATATAGCCTTGGGGCTAACAATTTTAATTAATTATTATTATTATTTTGAAGATACATGATGTGCATGTCTGTGTTTCGCCCCCTCAGTCCTGCTCTGTGTGTATGTGTGTGTGTGTGTGTGAGCATTTATATACTTATGTAAGAGCTTTTGTGAATGCCAAAAGGCAAGTTATTGTTTCATTGTGGCCATGAAGGTTGTTTGATGAAGCCTCAAGGAATCATATATTATTTTATATTTATTCTGTAATGTTTTCCTTTATTCATACAACTGTCCCTTGTTCTGAAATCTACTTTGTTTTTTCTTAATAGGGCTACTTCAGACTTGTTTTGATGAATGTTTGCTGTTATATCTTCTGTTATCTTGTTTTGCCCACATTTTCATTATTTTAAGTGAGTTCCTTGTAGATTATACATAGTGTACACCAGTAGCATGCCCTGGGACCCTGCCTCAGGCCTAGGGAATGAAAAAAAATACAGACACAAGCACATGTAAGGAAAACCTGGGGTCAGGTTGGGTGTGTTCCATGGAATCTCACCTATTATCACAGCAATCCAAACCTTAAGCATTTTTATTATATACACTACAGGGAGAGGAGTTAGCTAATGTGAGTAGAGGGTTTCTGCAGGCAGGCAATCTCAGACTACAAACACTCAGGGAGAGGAAGCCACAGTTGCTAGTTTGTATACACATTGATCAATCATCCACAAATATTTGTATTTGATCAGAGAAAGAATTTGTCTTTCTGAGCCTGATATGACAAGTGGTTTTGTCAGTTTCTCATGGGTCAAAAGCCTTGGGCTCTTTGAAGTAGCCATGCATGTATCAACAATACACAGCCAGTCTGGACTTCATTCATGCAGGGCTTCTTCCACTCTCTACAGGTTGGCTTGTATTTGGGAGGAAATGAAGAAAAGACCAGTTTGTATAAAAGGTAGAAGGAAATTCAGACCTGGGAACACAAGAACAGGCTCTGAAATGACAGTGGAAACAAAGTCAGCTGATCAGCTAACACAAGTAAGCAGGGCAGGAACACATAATTGGTAACCTGAGTTACTGAACAAGTGAATAACAGAGGCTCAGGTTGAACTGCTACCTGAAGTTCGAAGTTCACACTGGAAAGCAAGTCAGGAGAAATTCAATATCACAGAATCAAGCTACTGAGAACCAAAGAATAAACCTGGAACTCTATGGTGTTATGGTACAGAAGAAAGAATTTTTAAACTAAAGAAGCATGTCTTAGTTAGCATTTCTATCGCTAAAATGAAACACCATGACAAAAAAATCAAGTTTGGGAGGGAAGGGTTTCTTTGGCTTATACTTCCATATGGCTGTTCATCATCAAAGGAAGTCATGATTAGAACTCAAACAGGGCAGGAACCTGGAGGCAGGAGCTGAAGCAGAGGCCATGGAGGGGTGCTTCTTACTGGCTTTCTCCCCATGGCTTGCTCAGTGTTCTTTGTTTTGGAACTCAGGACAATCAGCCCAGGGATGGCACCTCCCACAGTGGGCTGGGCCCTCCCACATCAATAACTAATTAAGAAAATGCTTTAAAGCTGCATGTTGTGGAGGCATTTTCTCAATGGAGGTTTCTACCTTTCACATAAATCTGTGTGTCAAGCTGACATAAGACTACCCAGCATATAGCAAAACACCAACGTCGTCAAAGTGAACCACTTTCAAGATGGAGTCAGTGCTATATTAGATCATGCTGGTTTTACATCTGGGTTGTTTGCACAGTATGGATCAAGCTAAGCCAGCAAATAAAAATTATATAAGTATGCTCCAGGTTTAGAATTCATGGACAAAATTGATACAGGAGATGATAAAATATTGATGGGTAAAATTCATTCCATTTTTTCCCAGATAAACTTGTAGATATTATAATGATCAGGTGGAATTTAGCTGAAGGTAGATATTCTAGATTTTATTTTAATATTATTACCTATATTAATACTATTTTGTTTAATGGGGGGGGGTTCGAGACAGTTTCTCGGTATAGCCCTGGCTATCCTGGAACTCACTTTGTAGACCAGGCTGGCCTCGAACTCAGAAATCTGCCTGTCTCTGCCTCCCGAGTGCATCTTTTGTTTAATTTTAAAGCATATAAAGGATAAAATACTACATTTGACAATTGACATAATGCAATTCAAATCTTTGCATGCACATTACTTGCATGAATCACTAAAAACTTGTTTTAGATTTGCTTTGTATTTTACTTTTCTTTTTGGAATCATTATATAATTTCATCATTTCCCAACTCCCTTTCCTCCCTATAAACTCTCGTGTATGTATCCCTTGCTCTCTATTCATGGTTTCTGTTTTTCATTAAATGTTGTTATATGACTATGAATATGCATATATATTCATAAATGAAGCCTATTTAGTCTGTATAATGTTATTTACATGTATATTTTCAGGGTTTAATAATCTGATATTGGATAACAAATTGGTGTGCTCTACCCTGGTAAAAACCATTTCTTCCATTCTCAGTAATTTTTTTATTTGCCTGTAGTTCAGTGTATATTTTTAAATTTTATTTTCATTAGTATTCTGACTCCACATATATTTTTTCTGAGGATGTCAGATTCCCTGGAACTGGAATTACAGACAGTTGTGAACTGCCCTGTGAGTGCTGGGATTTGAACTTGGGTCCTTTCAAAGAGCAGCCAATGTTCTTAACTGCTGAGAGCCATCTCTCCAGCCCTCAGTGTATATTTTTTATTTTGTGGTTTATGTGGTGGTCATCTATGGGAAGGAGTACGTTTTGAGAAATACAAATATGTAAATAGCCTTCACCAGCATACATGGGAGAATTTGGAGGAAGAAAAGTGAATGCAGAAATGCTATAACTGTATTATAACCTCAACAATAAAAATAATACTAAAAATAGAGAAAAAGAACATAAAATTGGGTGGTTAGGGAGGCATGGATTGTCTCGGAAGAAGTGAAGGAGAAATATGATAACAAAATATATTGTATAAAAATGTTTATCAATAAAAATTTTAAAGAATGATAGATGTTGTGAATTTAGAAGAAAATAGTAAAATACATCCATGGGAAACCGGAATTTGGCTCTAAATATTTATTAGTTACCTATTATATGGCAAATATTTGGCTAAACAAATCATGGTCATCGATTTCAGAGATATTAAACTCTGGGAAGTGCATTTGAGCAGAAATAGTAAACAAAATTTTCACTGAGTAAAAATATATATATATAACCAGGAGAGCATCACGAAGATGATGAGCAGTGAAAGGATACCTGTGAGTGGATGTTAGGGGAATGTGGCTCAAGTTGGGATGTCAGAAAGACTCCCATGGAATTGCAAAGTTTAGTAGGAAGTAGGTAAAAAAGGTTGGGAGGACTTTATCACTTCAGTGGCAGAGGTTAGAGACATGAAAGGGATGGAGGTTGTGTGCAGAGGTCAAAGACATACTTAGGAGTTAAAAGGAGGTGGTAATGGATTAGGCACAGAGGACAAAAATGACATCAAATATACATCTATGAATTTTGGCTAGAAGGAGTTTTCCAGCATAGATCATGAGTGCAATTCTGAACACACTGAAATCCAGGTGTCCTTTAGGTTTCTGAAAGTCATTACCCCCTTACCAGTCAAATGCATTTGGCAGAGCTTAGAGAAAAACTTAGACCTCAGGATTTGAATTTGTGTTCAGAAACAATTTTTGCACACAGTGGTGATGGAGGCAATGTAAGGGATATTTTGCTTATGGCAAGATTAAAAAGAAGTTAGCTTTGCGTATCTCAATAAACTGTGATATGTCAAGATGAGGATAGGTGAAGACTTGAGAATGATTTTTTTTTTAAGTGTGGATGCCACTTATATCAGTGTAATGGAAGCATTTTAGCTTCTGATGGCACATAGAAAGGTACATTGCTGGGTGCGCACAAAGCAGTAGCAGGTAAGAACAGCCCTTTGGGAAGCATGACTGAAAAGAGGTGCAAGAGGCCAGTTGTTGGAGGGGAAATACCATTAGGTAAGGGGACAATTGTTAGTAGTATGTGAAATGCACTAGTGAAGTTGAATAGGCTTTAATGGCCATCATCCAAATCGTGCTTTGAGAATAAATAGTGCAAAAGAACCAGTATTTTAAAAATCATTTTTCTGCACTATTTTTTTAAGTTGGTAATTGGTTTTAGGCCATGACATGTTTGCTTGTCAATTGATATGCTTCCTATCTAATCATGCTTTAATAAGATCCAAAGAGAAAACTGCATTCCTTTCTATAGATTGCCCATCCTAAGTTAGGACAACTTAAAGAAAGGATTTTCTTTAAGTCCTAGACCTTACTTTTATCTAAGCGTGTATTTTTTGGAGAACGCTGATATTCAAGGGAAAGGGAATTTACAAGTGCCATGTGCCCCCCTTTTGTCTTCCTATTATTATTACAAGCAATAAATATATTACGTGAATTAAGACAAAAAGAATTGCATGTGGACTGCCCTGGGAATTGCTTGTCATACCCTTCAAGGTAACTTTAAAAGGAGATTAATTATAGTGGTATCTTTTAAGTTTCAAAAGTTCAAATGGAATGGACTTAAAATGCTCGTCAAAGAGAAATACATTTACACACCTGTCACTAGTGAGAAGTCTGATTTGAGTTCACCTTATTAAGGTTGTAAAACTAATCATTATAACATTGGCATGCCCCACCCTAGTCTATCAAATGAGGGAATCTTATTATATCCATTGAATGGGCCTATCTTAAGTACTCCATAACCAGTTCTCCATGGGTTCAGTGGTTTCCCTGATTTGATGGGATTTAATATTGCTAAGAACTTTTAGAGCTCACTTAGACAGGAAGTGAACAGAGTCCAGTCTTGAGTGAATGAGAGGGTAGAGAATGCCCCAGGACTTTGGGTAGTCCAGCATCCACTACAGCAGAGGCCAAAAAAAAAAAAAAAAAAAAAAAAACCTACAGCTTGCTGGCCAAGTTTTATTGGCTCCCAATCACAGCCATTTACTGACGTATTTCTATGACCACAGACTGGAGGAGTTATGGCAGAGACCCTGTGCCAGAAAACCCTAGGGTTCACCATCTGAACCTTAAAGTCACCAATGTGGGCCATAATACTGACTGGAAATCCTGGATGAGCTTCAGAATAAAGTCTTTTGAAAGTGCATGCTGCTGCATTACATTTCAACCCTTGTCAGGATAGGTAGGATTCAGAAGTCAGCATGTTTTTTTGTTTTTTGTTTTTTGTTTTTTTAGATGCTATGAGATTTTATTTGTTGATTATTAGTAATGATAAAAATCCAGTAAATTTTGTTTTTTAAAAATTTTAATTTTTATTAGATATTTTCTTTATTTACATATCAAATGCGATCCCTAAAGTTCCCTATATCCTTGCCCCTGCCCTGCTCCCCTACCCATCCACTCCCACTTCTTGGCCCTGGCCTTCCCCTGTTCTGGGGCATATAAAGTTTGCAATACCAAGGGGCCTCTCTTCCCAACGATGGCCAAATAGGCCACCTTCTGCTACATATGCAGCTAGAGACACGAGCTCTGGGGGTACTGGTTAGTTCATATTGTTGTTCTACCTATAGGGTTGCAGACCCCTTCAGCTCCTTGGGTACTGAAGTCAGCATGTACGGACAAGAACATTTTCATGCAGTCAGATGAGGAATCTCTGTACAACCTCATTTTGTCTTGAAAATACCTAGCCTTAGAAACACATTTCACGGTGGAAAACACTTTTTATATAGGCTATGAGGTTAGGGATTTCTACAGAGACTGTCTCCTAAACTCTCAGTAGTACCAGAATCTATATAATGCTTGTTGGAACTCAAATTGCTGGATACCATCTTCACAGGTACTGACCAAAAGCCTCGAAGTGAGACAGAAAGGGAGTTTCCACTGTGTTTGATGGTCCTGATACTGTGGCTCTGTGCAACTCATTCTGCTTAGCACTGACATAAACCAAAAGGGCTTTCATCTCCAAAATACAGGAGTCAGTTCCTGTGGCTCCTGACATGGGTATTGACATGGGAATGGGTATGGAAATATACTTATGAACCACCTGGAAGAATGACTGCAGACCACACTATAATGACCACTGTTCATCTGCTGACAGTCACTGTTCCTCTCTTCCCTATCACCCCTGTGAGACTTGATATCAAGCAATCTCTACTATGGGTTTCCACTCCTTAAGGAGTTTGCTTTTATAGTGTTTAAAGTTCCATGTAAGGCTTTTTCAGTCTTGTAAAGCAACAATGTTTTGAATGTGGAAGGGTGGATACTGGTTATGAAAGTTTCAGATGTCAAAAAAAAATGAATTGCATAACATAAAATAGTGGGAGCAACAAGCAGATGTCAAATAAGGTCATGAATGTGAAAAAATAAAATGAAGAAAGGCAACAAAACCAGGTAAAGACATGTTTTGGTGCCACAAAAGGATTTTATTTTGAACCAGGAAACAACAGAAATCGAGAATAGATTCTGGACTGAGGGGATTGGCAGTTGACTCAAGTACCAGGGATTGAAAGTATGCTGCTCCAAGGAGACATAGAAAAAAACTTCCTTTCTACAACAAGATCATCAAATCACAACACTTAGCTCAATAATGTGCATTCCCACCGTCTTAGATTGCTTTAGAAATCAGGCTTACTGTAAGTATTTTGTAAATAATTTTAGGGATGACAGTGCCACTCCTGTGAAGGTGTTGACTTCTGTGCCTTTTTGTTTGTCCCTGAACAAAAGCAAACATTCAAGAGTAGCTAAACTAGGACACAGCTGACATCTTGAGCCATATATCATTTTCTGGTGAGAAGCTTCACTGTGCACTGCAGGATGTTTAATGGCATTTCTGACTTGCACCCACCAGATGCCAGGAGCAACATGTCTCCAATTTGCGATTACCAAAATTGACTCCAGATAAGGCCAAATGTCTTCTTGGGTAGCAAAATCAAGAACTTGATGAGAAGCACTATTTTCAAAACATTTCTCTTGCTAGTGTCATTGTCTCTGCATGCCATTGATGCTTTACCAAGAGAGACCAGATGTCAGCTTCCCAGCACCAGATGCACTGAACAGGCAGTCACATGTCTCTCTGCAACAATTTGTATGCACCCCTGGAGCTGAGATACAAATCCATCTTGAGTAGAGGGCACTGGCTCATTCCTCAGGAAGTTCAAGGTCCATATATCAGTACCATAATAAAAGTCTGTCCATGTTCAGGTTGCTTTTCCTCCCACAGAAACCATCATCTATACAGTCATTTTCTGAAGTCACTTTCTTTTAAAGCTGGAGAGAAAATTTTTACCCTACATCCATTCTCAACTCTTCCACTATTTAGACTCATACTTGAGTATGAATGAATCTAAGGCAAGTTTCAACAAGCAACATGTTTCTCTTTATCCATTAGGAAGAGCAGTACCATGTTTTGGAGTCCTGTTCCAAGGACTGGCTACATAATATGCAAGGCCAAGTGCAAAAGTGAAAATGATGGTCCCATGTTCAAAAATCACTAAGTTTTATAATAATGAAAAGAGAACATGATACCAAGCTTAGGTAGGCTCTTTCTGTGCTCAGGGCACTTGGCAACTGAATCATTCACATGCACACGGTGCCAAGCCTTTAAAGCTTTCATTGACAACTCATCAATTTTGTTGTACTAATTTGATTGGCACTGCCATTTCTTTTGCCCCTCTATATAAATGCTTCCTGTGAGTGGCCCCAATCCATTTAAAGAAAATGCAGAGTTAAACTGCAGCAAATGTTTACATCATGTATTTTTAGACTTAAAAAATCCACACAGAAATCTTTTCTACATCATTACAGCAATTAAACACTGTGGTCTTTCACCATATACACATTTTTCCGTAAATATGACAACCTGGAAATAGTAACTGCTACATCCACAATGTTTTTAAGTTAGCCAAGAGTAAGACTTGCACAACAAAATTATAGCATAATCTGTCTTGTCCTTACAAAAATAGCCAAAACACACCCTCAAAAGCTTGCAGTGAAAATCTGAATAGTAACATCTTTATACTGAAAAAACATATCCATTGAAATATTGTCCTGATCATAAATGCTTTATGTTAACATCATAAGGCAAACTGTAGCATTTATTGTTACCTGGAGACAATGAGGTTTTAAAAACTCAGAATTTGAGTTTTAGACCCTTTTGTGTAGAACCTGTAAGTGTACAAAGTGCATTAAAATATCTATTATCCAGTTACCCAAAATGTACATAAAATGACTGAGACAACCTTTTCGGTTTATTCAGGGAAGGCAAATACATATTTTTATACTGTCAAAATGTTCTAATAAATTTTTAGAGAAAAATGAAAAATTTTCCACCGAGGTGTCCATTTTTAAGATGTGAAATTGTTTTAAGCTGCTATCAAAATATTCATCTGGGTATAAATAATATAGTCAATATATAAAATCTATCCATTAAGAAAAAGGACATCATCTGCCAGGGAAGGGACAGAAAGACACAGGAAACTGGCTTTGTCTTCCATGAAATCCAGATTGGCTTGCACATCAAATGTGACCATGTGATGCTGAAATGAAGAGTGTATCGAGTTATTTCTGGGAAATGGGTGATTTGATTAAGAAAGAAAATCACCAAAACCAATGCCTCAATCCATTGGTCTTTTCAGTCAATGACTGGTTGATGTGGTGGCCCAGATAAATATTTTAGCAATTGAAACCACTTATACAGGTCAATATCCTTAATGAAGGTGAACCCATGCCAATGTCCCATGCCAAGATCACCTGAGAAAGTCTTAATCCAGAGACCACTACAGTTTATCAGGTCAGTATGAAAAGAATTTTAGCTGTAATTTTATTAGTAGGTTCTATTGGCAGATTTTTCTGTAGTAACAGTAAATTAGATTTTTTTTCTTACAACTCTATTATAAACTATACTAGGATATATGGGGATGTCTATATCTTCAAAATGTGCTTACTAAAAGACTGTAACTTTAAAGGCATGTACACTAGTGACTAGTACTTTGTGTAATATGTCTTATCATTACATATAAATACTGTTTTTGGTGACTTATATTTGGACAGTGTTTAAGGGCATGTGCTCATGTCCCAGAAAACAAAATCAGTTGAAAGTGGGATTGCTATCTGTAACCGGCCATGCTCCGAATCTGTAGCTCCAGAAAGAAAAGATAATTTGATTTGTGGAAAGGAAAAGTAGGGCACCTATTAAATGTAGTGAAAAAATTTCATAGACCCAAAAATGACTGGTAAGAGGTAAGGTAAAACGGCTCTATGAAATAAAACAGAATTCTACTTTTGATAAAACCCAATTCAGCATGAATTCTTAAACCATTTGGAGAAATCAAATGACAACAGTTAATTTTAATCTCATTCAAGATATTAGCCCAAAAGCTTCAGCCCTGGAGAAGTTGGTGAATATATAACCAAAGTTTTATGGATTCCCAAATCCTCCCATCAGTCATGGCTAAGCTTGAGTTCCAAATTTAATTCTTCCATTCTCCCTTATTCTTCATTCTATTTGATCCAATACAAGTTTCTGATATTACATCACAGTAAAAATATCTCAACTTAAATAAGAGTAAGGAAGCCTGTGTACTTCCTTACTAGGCTCAAAATGACTTTTACTTTTGCTGTATATTCGGTTATTCTAAGTGGAAGTACCTAGCATGGCCTTAGTATGGAATAGAATGTAAGAAAGTGAAAAAACACAAATCTACAAAAGGATTTTTTTTTTGCAAGCTCATAGACTGATGAAATGAAACTGGTAAAGGGCTGGTAAATTTATGGGCCTCTTAATGGACAAAACCAAGTGATTCCTAACAGCTGTGACCCAAATTATGCTTCTTTTATAAATAATCTATAGACTTTCCTCTAAATACAAAAAATTAAAGAAATGATTAAAGCCTGTACTTAATACAAAACACAGTAAAAGGAAGGAAATCTCCCATGTGGAGCCCTATCTGAGCTGGTTTCTGGACAAATTGGGGAATATTTCATTACACTCTGGAAGCCTTAGTTTCTCAATCCCCTAAACAGTGGCCTCAACCTTTGTAATTCCTTGGGGCTGCTTTGGGGCCAGGTACTCAAGGTAGCTGTTCTGTACAGTCCAAATGGTCTGGGATGGGAAGACCAGTTATAATCGTCAAACACTTGTTCCACACAGTAAAGGTGGGACACACAGGCTGCGCAAGCGCCACGTCAAAGGTGTAGAGGTGGATGGAGTTCAAAGCATCATAAAAAGCGATTGAGCCATTATCATAGTCCAGCAGGATGCCTACGCGCCTGAGGTGAGGGGCTGGCTCGATGGGGATTTCCTTGCTGTTATGTCTCACCACCCAGTTATTGTTGCAGCGGCAGAGGGCCCAGGAAGCAGAATTCTTCCCAATCCATTCATGTTTTGGAGCCGATTTGTATGCAAGGCCAATGGCGTACCTGCAGAGAAAAAAAAATCACATTGCAAGTAAGTAAAGTTTGCTTGTGGTCTACAGGTGTTTTTTAACATGATCATTTATTTGTGATCACACTCCCTTTAAGTATTTAAACCTAAATATGTATCTTTGTCCTTCCTAAACACATTAGAGGTGGAAGGTGACCAGTATGTTGACCTACCTTTCTGTTTGCTGCTTAAATGTTACCAGAGAATCTTGACTTTCCATTTTACTGCCCTGTATCTCTTTTGTGAATGCCTGTGCAGTAAAATTTTCTGTACCAGCCCAGATCTTCCTATAACAATTGAAGTGTTTTGTTTTGTTCAGTTCTGTTGTCAGATGTCCATATGACAATTGGGCCTTGGAACTGTGGCTGGTGAGCCTAGGAAATCAACTTTAAATTTACAGATAATCCATAATTTAGAATGCCCGGACTAAAGATAGTGTAAATAAACCTTATTAAAGCAATGTACTATCAGCAAAATCATCCTCTGAGTTTTGATTATCTCCTTAGCTTGTGATATACAATAATGTACTTTTGTATGACATTGGGCATGATACGAGAACACATGTGATACCATACACTATAATGTACCAAAGACAACAAAAGATATAAGAAAATCAAGACTTTATTACAAGTAGAACTTTGTGATAGAGTTATCCTGATTTAAGGCTCATAAGTAACCTGAGAATATTCATGACAGGTCAAGTTTAGCTATGACATTCAGGAGGATAGATGATGTCAGAAATACAGTTATTTTTTAATTGTGGCATTTTTAGTTATCCTTGGGATTGTCAGTGTATCGACTCAGCATAAGTATGGAAGCACCTCTGTCTCTCTGTCTGTCTATCTATCTATCTATCTATCTATCTATCTATCTATCTATCTACCTATCTATGTATCTACCACCTGTTTATTTTAAACACAGTTTCATGAATTTTAATTTTTATTAAGTTTATTTAAATAGCTTTATATGGAACAGGGCTGCCATACTGGGGACCATGACTCTATATAAGCTTATTAGGCTTATTCTATCAACAGACTTTAAGTTTTGTAACTGCTATCATATCTGCCATTTGTCTGTGGCTTTGGATGTACTTTGGCAAAGGCAAGCAGTGAGAATGATTTCCACATATGAGGTTAAGTCTTCTGTCATCATTCAATCTCAATGTCTTATCTATAGGAAAAATTATAGTCTCCATATCCTCAAGTTAAAGAGTAAAAGAAAAATGCATTTTAAACCCCAATTACAATGGCTGGTATGTAATTCTCAGTAGCTATTATTATATCATTACTACCTAATTTCATACTAACAGTAAGTATGAAAATCAAAATTGAAATGTAGGATAACTCAAAGGGCCACAAGTTTAATTGACACTATGTACTCTGTCCCTCTCACCAGAAATGGTGCAATTTATTATTTTCTGATTATATTTTCTACTGCACTTTAAGGTTTTAAAAATATCTTTGAGAAGGCTGGAGAAATGGCTTATTAAGAATACATGCTATTTTTCAGAGGACCTGATTCTGATCCCCAACACTATATTATGTAGCTCACAACCACATGGAACTCTAGCTCTAGGGGATCCAACAGCCTCTTCTGGTTTCAATAGACTGACTGACAGAAAGACAGATGAATGAATGGAGTAATAAACAGTGACAGACATATACAAAGACAGAGATATGTGAATAGAGACAGACAGACATGCAGGCAGATGGACAGACAGGCCTACAGACAGACAGGTGAACAGACATAGACAGATTAAACAGAGATGACAGACAGGACAGACAGAGATGAACTGATGGACAGATGGACAAGCAGATGAACAGAGACAGATAGAAGGACAGATAGGCAGATGGACAGACGGACAGGCAGATAAACAGAGACTGACAGGACAGACAGAGAGATGAACTGATGGACAGATGGGCAGGCAGATGAACAGAGACAGATGGATAGAAGGACAGATAGGCAGATGGAAAGATGGACAGCCAGATGAACAGAGACAGATAGAAAGTTAGGAGAGACAGATGGACAGATAGATGGACTGATAGATACTTATGTCTCTGATGAACAGAGACAGATGACAGGCAGACAGACAGATGAAGAGACAGACAGAGATAGAGACCGATAGACTGGTGGAGAGATGGACAGAGAGAGACAGATAAACAGACAGACAAGACAGATGGACAAAGAGAAGGACTGACAGGGAGACAGAAGCAGACAGACATATGGATAGACAAATAATCATGACAGATGGACAGACAGAAACAGATGAACAGAGACAGACAGATAGGCATATACAGAAGGACAGATAGATGGACCGATGGAAAGGTAAAAAGAGACAGACAGATGAACAGAGATGGATGGGCAGAGGACAAATAGATGGATAGACAGGCAGATGAACAGAGATAGACAGAAAGACAGGACAGACAGATGGACAGATAGATGGACTGATGGACAGGTGGACAGACACAGTCAGACAGACAGAAGGATGAACAGACAGATGGACAGGAAATATGGATAGACAGACAGATGAACAGAGATGGACAGACAGAAGGACATATAGATATACAGATGGACAAAAAGGCAGATGAACAGAGACAGAAAGACAGGATAGACAGATGGACTAGATGGACTGGGACAGGTGGACAGACACAGACAGACAGAAGGATGAAGAGACAGATGGACAGGAAATATGATAGACAGACAGATGAACAGAGATGGACAGACAGAAGGACAGATAGATAGACAGATAAACAGAGACAGATGACAGACACATGAACAGAGACAGACAGATGGACAGAGACAGACCAATGGATAGATAGATTGATGGATAGATGGACAGAGTTAGAGACAGACAGAGCAGACAGACAAACAGAAGGACTGATGGATAGGGAAACAGACAGACAGACAGATGGATAAGCAGACAGATGAACAAACAGACAGACAGATGGACAAAGAAAAATGGACAGAGAGAGACAGGCAGACAGGTAGCCAGACAGACAGATGAAGAGACAGATACAATAGCAGTCAGATGGACTGATGCTTAGAGACAGACAGACAGAAGAACAGATAGACAGACAGACAAATGGATGGGCAGATAGACAGAAGATGGATAGACAGATGGACAGAGACAGAAGAGCAGACAGACTGATAGACAGAAATAGACAGAAAGAACGGCAGACAGGTAGACAGATGGATGAATAGACAGAGGATATATGGACAGATGGACAGAGAAGATAAATGGACATACAGGGACAGACAGACGGATGGACAGACAGACAGATGGACAGATAGTCAGGTGGATAGATAGACAGATGGACAGATAAAGACAGAAGTACAGACAAGGGAACAGACAGCTTGACAGACAGACTGCCAGGCAGAGACAGACAGATGGACACACAGAGATAGACAGAAGGACAGATAGAATTACTGACTGACAGGGGGACAGACATAGACAGACAGACAGATGAACAGATCCAGACAGGTGGGCAGAGAGACAGATGGACTGAGACAGACAGAAGAATAGAGAGACAGAAGGACTGATTGATATATGAACTGACCAATTGCTGGACAGATGGACAGAAACAGACAGATGAACAGAGACAGACAGACAGAAGAATATACAGATGGACAGAGAAAGACAGACAGATAGAAATAGGCAGACACACACAATACACAAAACAAAAACAACAAAAAACAAAAATACTAAAAGTAAAACTTATGAATTCAACTTTGAAAGAAGAAAAAAAAGTAATCTCAAAGTCAGGTGGGAAGGAATAGGAGGATTGATAAGGTGATAAAAGGGGAGAAGTTGAGAAAATGTGTCTAAGTGAAAAATACATTGCATAAAGTTCTAAAGAAATTAATAAACCATTTTAAAATTCATTGATCAGACAGTTACCCAGTTATTCTAAATATTCTTACTTACTAGTCAAAAGTAAAAAATCTGAAGAATTTTCCTACAATATTCAGTTTCTTAATCTCTTTTTAAATTACTGAGACATGTGCTTTAATACTTAAAACATTTCACAGCTAATATCATAAGCCAAACACATCATTATTAATCAAGAGTATATAACCCTGAATTCAAGCCTTAATACAGTGTAATCAAATATTGACATATGGTATCTTACCCTAAGCAGAGAGAAAAACCTCACTGGTCTTAGTTAACAATAACATTTTTAGAAAAGAAAAATCACATATATTGGATATAAAATACAATCTCTTTAAAAGAGGTATGCTAAAAAACATGCCCACTGGTTTTGAAGTCACGAGAGTTGGTGAACTGGCCCTGTCTCTCATCTGCTGCAGCACACTCTGGTGGAAGAGATGCAAGTGAGACAGCCCTGAGAGCCAGAGCACTAGAGATCTGGCTGTGCCACTCATCTGTCATTAGATGGGGTGGCCTCTCTCTACTTTTGATTGTTGGGAGAGCTATCCATGCCCCCTTACTTGCTCTAGCACTCTGGGAAGCAGGCCCTGTACCTTGTCTGGACAACACAATTGTCCTTATAGAAGGTGAAGGCCTAAGTGAGCTGTCCTGAGGTCAGGAAAGCAGAAGAGTTGACTCTGCTTCCTGCTGACAGCAGCATTGGCTGTCCTAGCTGGAACAGTGCTGAAGAGCTCACCCTGGTGGTGCAGATAACGGAGAGCCAGAGTGCTGACCAGCTTGGCTGGACCCAGGGCTAGATCCAGGGCCCTGAGTTGGTCCATCCCCAAATCTATATCATCTGTAAACATTTGGGATGCATGACAAGGCCAGTCCTACTGATCCAAAGATGCAGGATCTATATGACACGGGGCAACTGTGGGATGACTGGGAGTCTCAGAGAGAATCCAATATTAATGGTGTCACAGAAACTAGAGATCCCAAACCAGCCCAATAACTCATTGCAATGAACATTTACAAGTGAAGATGTGTAGACAGGGGTATATACTGTGGGACACGCTATGACATTACAGCATCCAAGATGAGTTGTTTTCTATGCTTTGGTTTTGTTTGTGTATTTTTTATTTCAGGAAGGAGGTTGCAAGGGTGAAGGGAGGATAAGAGGAGACAGGGAGATGAGCAGGATTGAAGTACATGATATGAAACATATAAGGGATCAATAAAATGTTTTTTTAAAGGAAAGAATAAAAAGAATAAAAAGAAAAAACCTTTAAAAAATTGTCACAACTCAAGTAGATGTAATGGATAAGCCACTATATCAGTGTGCTAGGCCGTCTATTAATCCACACATCTGACTCCTTTTATCTTTGTGGGTCCTTACTGACTTCTGTTTATTTGTCAAGAGCTAACCAATACATTTTTGAATATTTGCCCTGCCACCCCCTCTCTCTGTCTATGTATGTGTGTGTGTGTGTGTGTGTGAGAGAGAGAGAGAGAGAGAGAGACAGAGAGAGAGACAGAGAGAGAGAGGGGGGGAGGGAGGGAGGGAGGAAGGAAGGAAGGAAGGAAGGAAGGAAGGAAGGAAGGAAGGAAGGAAGGAAGGAAGGAAGGAAGGAAGGAAGAAAGAAAAGAGTTAGTTAGTTCATGCCCACATGGAGGACAGAATTTGACACTGGGTGACCAGTGATCTCTGGGGAATCCTCTTGTCTGTATTCTCTCACTTCCATACTAGGGTTACAGGCATGTGCAACCAATGTGTGGCTTTTACATGGATGCTGGAGATCCTAACTCAGTTCATTATGCTTGCATGTCAGGCCCTTTACCAACTAACCCATCTTCCTAGGCCCATGAAATGCATTTTGCAACTTAAAACATCTCCTATGAAGTTGTAGTCTACAGCTTAGCAGACACTATTTTCACTTTTTAGATAACGTGGAAACTCAAGTTGCATCCCCAAATAACAATGACTGTATTATTTCCTTCCTGATGGTGCATACAAATTTTAAGTAAAAAAAACAAACAAACAAACAAAAAAACCCCCAAAAAACCTCTAATGTTTATTTTTAATTTGAATGTCTATTGAGCCCTTTGAAATAGCTGTAGCAGTGAGGGCTGACTTTATTCAGAACACCAGAAAGTTCAAATTAGAAAAATCCAAAATTGCATGCTGTCCTCTCCACTCTTAGTGTATTAATGTTGGTATAAACCCACTATTACTGCCTTAAGTAACACCATTTCATTAACACTGAGTACATGTTTACAGCATTTGCGAGCAAGAAAATAACCAAGTATACAGTCCATTAAGCAAAGGGAAATACCATTATTCTATCATTAATCTATGAAACTATGCCCAGATGTCCATTGAGCTTGAAAGGTGTAGGTAGCGTGGAATGTTCCATTAAGCTACACAGTGTGACATGGAGAAATTCAAAAGTACACAAACTGTATTTCTCAGAGTAATGTTAGCATGTCCTATTACATGGATCATAATGTACATGTTAATTTAAAGTCAAGCACATATTTCATGAAAAAGAACATGCTATACTAACTGTTGTAAGTCAAGGTATCATAGGTATTTAATTGTGGGGCCTACATTTTCTTGCTGTTACCTTCTAGGAAATGTGAAACTACTTTTTACACAATATATTTGTTAATGGATACAATCCGACTTGTATGTAAAGACTCAATGTATGGCAATTAATTATAGATTTTCTTTTTTCCATACATGAGTTAGTTTGGACATCTGGAAGGTGTTTTAAAGGTAATGCTGATCTGTGTTTATGTAACTAAAGTGGCCTGGTAGAATTTTGCACACTATTCATTAATGGCAATGAGATCATAACGATCATGTACCATTTATTATAAATAATTATTAATGAGATTATAATCATTTAGACACCAGATTTCAAAATATCAGATTAATACAGCACACCAATTATCTAGAAATGTTTGCTTTTCTGCTCACAAATTCTATTTCCCTTTGTGCTTTTATCTGGCCTTAACACAGCTCAAAGTTTCAAGTGCCAGTCTGGGGAAATGGTTCATTTGGTTCAGAGACCTGAAGCTTGATCATCCAGGTTCAATGTAAAAATCTAGGTATCACAGTAAAGCTATACTCACAAAATCTCAACAAGACTGAACAATTTCAATAAGAATAAATATCACACTATACACAGGGGAAATCCCATGGGTCCCTACACATAAATAAAAAGCTATAAATAAAATTAACTTCTGGAAGAGGGAGAACAAATCTTTCCTATGGATAAGCCACCTGCTTGGTTATCTAATGCCACATGGTCAGCCCTAGAAACATATAGGGAGCAACACTGCGCAGACTCAGCAGGTTAGATGCATATAGATTTACTTATATGTGTATGTAACCATAATGGTTAAAATTAGTCAAAAAAAAAAAAAGGAGACCCCATGAATTTGGAAGAAAGGTGGCAGACATGGAAGATGTAGGAAGAAGAGTAAGGGGACAATTAAGCAATTTTATTTTAATTAAAAATTTTAAAAAGAGGAAAAACTAGCTAAGTGCAGTGGTATGTATATGCCTATGATTCTCACACTGGGGAAAACAGCTGGCCTCCATATGTATACATATATAAAGGCGCACAGTCACATCTCAAGTGCCAATGAATTCTATAGCCTTGGAAGAAGTAGGACTTATTTTCTGCACTCTTGAAAGAATGCTAGAACATGAAAATGGTCAAGGCAAAGAGAATTCGGAGGACAATAAAGGATGAAAAACTATCCGCTAGGCTAATGCAGATACTATTATTAAGAGTAGGGATAGCCATTCAGTGCAAAGTTACTTCTTAGATTTGGGTTGATTGGTACCCAGCTGTGTGCACTTTGTATACATTGCATTTCTTGCATTAATCCAAATTAAAATTACTTTTTAGTAGAATTTTAGCCATTTTCACCACTCTCATCTTCTTCCTCCACAATATCTCTTCTGATTTTCATGACAGCCATATCTCATTAAATATACTACTTTGTGCTCTAAAGCATAATTTTAACATTTGAAAACTATATCACCCTTTAGTTAGTAATGGCATACTCTGGAAATTAAAAGCACAAATCAACAAACTACAATCCAGAGGTCAACCCTTGACCCTTGCCTGTTTTCACAAATGAAGTTCTATTAGCACTCAGCCATAGCCATTTATATATGCATTGTCTGTGGCTGCAGGCCCATTATAGCAGCCTCGGGCTGACTACTTGGGACAAAAATGCCCTGGACTGTAAAATCAAGACATTAACTCTCTTGTCCTTTATTTGTGGGTTGCTAGTTAAAAGTTAGAGCCCTGACCACAAAATTTGTAACTACCAACTATGAATTTTATGACTTTGGGCCTAAGTTACCTCATGTATAAAAGGAGAATGATATTATATATATATAACAAATATATATATATATATATATATATATATATATATATATAGCCTTGAACTGACAATATACCTGAGGATGACCTGCACTACCATGTTAGATTTCTGCAGTGTTGGAAACAAACACATAGAACAGAACTAGACCCAACCTCTAGCTTAAAGTATAAACCTAGTTGAGATTAACCCTTATCAGCTAACCAACAAATATATATTTGCTAGCATTAATCAATGGTTGCTATTGAATTGACACTGATTTCAGTGTTATGTGGCATTATCGCAGCAGTAAGTTTGGGTCTTAGAATGGATGCAAGCTGTAAATTCATGTCCTTGACAAGGTACACAATAGCACGTGCCTTTTTACAGTTGCAGAAATATATACAGAAGCTGCCTACCATGTACTTCCACTTATGACCACTTCCCAGTAATGACGGCCACTATCAATGAACACATTTCCAGCTACTCCATAGCTTCCTTGACTAGTGAAGCGTTCAGGTGTGTGACTCTTTTTAGATGATGATTCATCACGTTCAACAGTCAGGTTGTCATGGGACACCTTCAGTTTTCGATGAGCAGATTTGGGATCCAGTTTAAATGGCTGACCTAAAAACAAGTTCACAAAAGAAAAAGACATGAAAAAGCACTGTTTATTGGAAAAATAACAAATAGTATAACCTTATTCAAATTTAAAAGTCTGAAACAATGGCTGAAGAGATAGCTTAGTGGTTAAGTACAACCACTGCTCATCCAGAGGGCCCAGGTTGATTCCCAGTACACATTTGGAAGTTCACAACTATCTATAACTCCAGTTCCAATGGATCTAATTCTTCTGACATCTTTAAAGCATCAGGCATGCACATGGTACACAGAGATCTATGTAAGCAAAATACCCATACACATGAAATACAAATAAAATGTGTGTGTGTGTGTGTGTATGTGGAGGGGGGGAGGTCTAAAACAAGACATTACTATCTGAGTTATACTTCCTACTATAGAACACTATCTTAAATTCTAATAGCAATTTAAGGCTTATAAACAGTGCTTTTAAAGGCATTTACTTATTGACAATTTATATGATGTTCAAGATATACTTAAGCAGCAGCAAGTCTCTATATAGTGCTAGAAACAGTAGTGCCTAATAAGAGCATGGCTATGCTTGCTTGAGTTTCTACTTAGAGAGGGATCCAGTGTTGCACAAAAACCATTCAACAAAAGAACAGACAAAGAGTATCCAAAACAGAGAGATCCCAGCACAGATGTTTTCTTGCTGAAGAACATCCTGGAAAGGAGGAGAGAAATGAACACCTTATTTTCAAGGACTGCCATATTTACTTGGACCTAAAATACACCTGTGCTAAATAGACTCTGGAGCAGAGACCAAACAAATCAAGATTTCACATTTTAATGTAGAGTATTCTAAACACTCAAACACATCATTCTGAGCTTGAGAAAAGTGAAAGCACGACTCTTTAGGCACTTTCAATAACTACACATTTAAAATCTTGTTCAGCTCACAAAAGTAGTGAAGATGTCAGTAATTGTTGTGTTTGATAAAAAGATAAGAGGGAATAAATATGTTTGGTGGAGGCATTGTATGGTGTGGGGGGAGGGGAGCCATGCTGAGGCATCCCTTCCCCATAGGTATTAGTCACACAATGATATAGTATAGAATAGAGTGTATTTAGGTCATGGGGGGAGTTGAGAGACAGAGAAAGGCAGGGAGAGAAGGGGAGAGTAGAGGAGTAGAGGCAGGTCATGAGCATGTGGAGAGAGAGTGGGAAGGGAATGGGATAGAGGGGGAGCAAGAGCAAGAGGAGAAGAGGAGAGAACAAGAGCAAGAGAGTGAGGAGGGGACAAGGAGCCCTTTTATAGTGAGTCAGGCATACCTGGCTCTTGCCAGGTAACTATGGGGCGAAGCCGACTAAATGCCAACAATAATGCCAAGTTTTCTATATTTGGATTTATTAATATACATAATAAGAAAAGTTCTCTTTCAAAACAAACATGTGTTTTGAAATGTTTACCACTAAAATTCCTAACAGAGTTACTTATGGATATTTGATGTAGCTGCTATATCGTTGTCAATTCAGTATTGGTTCTGAATACTGCCTGTTGTTTGTTACCACACAGAGAGAAACATATTACCATTTGGTATAAATACCACACTGTCCAACTTCATAGCACAGTTACAGTTGGGAGATACCTTCTGCCCATATGCAGTTCAGACAATCATGGGGAAAAAGCCTAACAAATATAACAGCAAGCAATATATGTTTGGCTGTAGACTAAAATAGGGGTGGTGCAGCTTGGATCAAAACATAACAGAACCTCAAATTTTTTTGCCTTTATGTCAGTGACCACCACACTTTATCTGCAAAGAAGAAGAAAATAGATGTTTTCAGTTATGTAGGCCAAGTAGTTTCTTTTGTGACTCTGTCACTGCAGTGAGGAAGTAGTCACAAATTGGTAAATGACCATTCATGGGTATATGTTAATAAAACTTTATTTTTAAATGTAGGTAGTCACATTTGGCCCTTGAACTATAGTTTTCTTATTCTTGTTTTGTATATCTGTAGATATCAAAGGAAAGAAAGACAGTTGACATGCCAATATAGATTGAAGAATTCTCATAAGCTTTCACCCTTAGAAAAGGAGCCACATGGAAATTTGTGGTTTCTGAGAAACGAAGAATCAGTCTTCTGTGGGAGCAAGCATTCTGATAGGTTAGTGATTCCAAAGAGGTCACCTTAAACATATATGACTAGCAGTAAATGATCTTGAAATGTGATATTGATAAATGTGTGTGTGTGTATGTGTGTGTGTGTGTGTGTGTGTGTGTGCCTGTGAGTAAGACTTATAATTAAAGAATTACTGGTTATGAATTTGAAAAGGGGTAGAAGAAATTGCAAGGAGAAAAGAGACAGGAAAATGATGTAAATACAGTACTAATATCTGAAATTCTCAAAAGAATATTTTTTTGCTATATTTGTATCTTATCGAAACATTCAGTGTTTTATGGATGTTTGAAGATCTTATAAATTCTTAAATCTATTTCTAGATGTATCATTTTGGTGTTATGATAAACTTAAACTTCCAACATATGGAAATTATTCATGGACATTAAACATAAATAAACAAAATTAAAAAGAATAAAAGATTATAAGCCTGATTTAAAAGAAAACAACTCTCAAGGTCTGAGAAGGTAGCAGGGATTATCAGAGGCTGTCAGACCTAATGGATTATACCTGTAGTTTAAATTTTAAAGTTTATATTTAAGTTGTCTTGTAAAAATAAAAATAATAATCTCAAGGGACATTCATGCTAGCAACTGTTAGGGGTAAGGTTTCTTAAAATATTCTAATTTTTTTAAAGATTAAAGACAAACATGAGTAAAAATAATAATTTGACAGCAATGGGCATAAAAGGAAAGAAAAAAAAAAAACTCCATCGCAGAGCTCACCATTTACATAGGCATGAGTGCTGTGTAGCCTCTTGCCAGTGATGAATAGCAGAATATTCAGAAAGATGAGGCTTGAAATGGAGAAGAATTGCCTGTAGCACCTTGTTTGCCTCCATTCTCCCTCTCTGCCACTCACACATACAGCAGGGGCTTGCCAGCTTTAATGGGACCCTGTATTCTCATTGAGCCAATTCTGTCTGGGTCACAGATGCCTTTCCCAAACAAACCACCGCCCATTCTTACCAACTTTCAGGCTTTGGCTTCAAAGAAGACAAATTAGCTTGAGAAGGAAATTCATTGTATTACTAAAGAACTTAAGTCATCAGACCATATGTAAAGGACATGACCTTATCCTGGCTACTGTGTTTTTACTTGGACAACTCTCATAATAATTTTTGGATATATTCCCCAGCTGAAAGTCTTTCTTATTTTAATCCATATGCCACATCACAGTGCAACAAAGCTTTATGTTTCACAAATCTTCACCCAGCCTCTAACATATAAACCTGTCAACTTATCTTCCCATAAAACCAACTGCCTCATGACTCCTAATGGGTTTACCATCTGGTTTTGTTTGTTTTTATTTTGTGATGCTGGGGATTGGAACCATGGGTTCACACAATCTAGCCGATCAATCTACTACTGAGTTATATCCTGAGCTATATCTGACAGAGTGGTCTCAAACTCACACTGTAGATTAAGCTGGCCTTGAATTTAGAATTTGCCTGTAGAACAGGCTTGTCTAATTTTTATTTTTTAAAAATGGGTAGCCATCTTGGGCCCAGGATCCCTCAGTGACTAGTCTGTGTAGGTGAGACTGTGGACTACAGAAGCTACACAGCTTCTGGGACAGGCAGAAGCAACACAGCTTCTGGTACAGGTCCCATTTTAGGCCTTCATCTTAAGCCAGGAGGCAGGTCCTAACACCAGGTATCTGTGCACCTTCCCTGCAAGAGGAGAGTTTGCCTGCAGAGAGTACTCTGACCCCTGAAACTCAGAGTAGAGAGCTAGTCTCCCATGTCTGCTGAAAGAGGCTAACAGAATCACGAGAGGAACAAGCTCCAACCAGAGACAACTATAACAACTAACTCCAGAGATTACCAGATGGGGAAAGGCAAATGTAAGAATCTTACTAACAGAAACCAAGACCATTCA
This sequence comes from Mus caroli, assembly GCF_978045245.1. Taxonomy (NCBI): domain Eukaryota; kingdom Metazoa; phylum Chordata; class Mammalia; order Rodentia; family Muridae; genus Mus; species Mus caroli. The sequence continues at coordinate 1,889,971 of NW_028227260.1, forward strand.
CATTTCTATTTACACTCTCTACAGCTTCATATACTTTGAGCATATGTTGTTAGGTCTATTTATGATATTTTTTTAATTTATTTTTTAATTAGGTATCTTCTTTATTTACATTTTTAATGCTATCCCAAAAGTCCCCCAGACCCCCCCACTCCCCTACCCACCCACTTCCACTTCTTGGCCCTGGCGGCCCCCTGTACTGAGGCATATAAAGTTTGTAAGACCAATGGGTCTCTCTTTCCAATGATGGCCGACTAGGCCATCTTCTGATACATATGCAGCTAGAGACATGAGCTATGGGGGTACTGATTAGTTCATATTGTTGCTCCACCTATAGGGTTGCAAACCCCTTTAGCTCCTTGGGTCCTTTCTCTAGCTCCTCCATTGGGGGCCCTGTGTTCCATCCAATAGATGACTGTGGGCATCCACTTCTGTGTTTGCCAGGCCCCGGAATAGCCTCACAAGAGACAGCTATATCAGGGCCCTTTCAGCAAAATCTTGCTAGTGTATGCAATGGTGTCAGTGTTTGGAGGCTGATTATGGGATGGATCCCTAGGCATGGCAGTCTCTAGATAGTCCATCCTTTCTTCTCAGCTCCAAACTTTGTCTCTGTAACTCCTTCCATGGGTGTTTTGTTCCCAGTTCTAAGAATGATCAAAGTGTCGACACTTTGGTCTTCGTTATTCTTGAGTTTCATGTATTTTGTAAATTGTATCTTGTATCTTGGCTATTCTAAGTTTCTGGGCTAATATCCACTTATCAGTGAGTACATATCATGTGAATTCTTTTGTGATTGGGTTACTTCACTCATGATGATGCCCTCCAGGTCCATAAGTATACCTAGAGGGTTGAATGTGATTATTTTAGTTGTAAGAAGAAACTAAACTGAAGCCATTTTGAATAAAACTTTCATTTTGAGTAGGGGTCAAATAAAAAGAGAAGAAGTAATTTAACAACAACAAAAAAAAAAACCATTTAAATCTCCAAATACCAGATTATTAAAGAATACATTCAATGAAAGAGTATCTTGTAAATATTCAAAATATAAGAACAATTGTCTATAATGGAAAAGAAAAAAGAAAAAAAAAAAAGAAATGAGGACCACTCACCATCATCAGAACTCCCCACTCCCACCTCAACCAGTCCTGGATACCCCAAAACACCAAAAAAGCAAGACTCAGAGTTAAAATCATATCTCATGATGCTGGTAGAGGACATCAAGGGGGACTTTAATAACTCACTTAAAGAAATACAGGAGAACACTGCTAAAGAGGTAGAAGTCCTTAAAGAAATACAGAAAAACACAAGTAAACAGGTGATGGAATTGAACAAAACCATCCAAGACCTGAAAAGGGAAGTAGACACAATAAAGAAAACCCAAAGTGAGACAACACTGGAGGTAGAAACCCTAGGAAAGAAATCTGGAACCATAGATGTGAGCATCAGCAACAGAATACAAGAGAGAATCTTAGGTGCAAAAGATTCCATAGAGAACATGGGCACAACAATCAAAGAAAATGCAAAACGCAAAATGATCCTAATTCAAAACATCCAGAAAATCCAGGACACAATGAGAAGGCCAAACATACAGATAATAGGAATAGATGAGAATGAAGATTTTCAACTTAAAGGGACAGCATATATCTTCAACAAAATTATAGAAGAGAACGTCCCAAACCTAAAGAAACAGATGCCCATGAATATACAAGAAGCCTACAGAACTCTAAATAGACTGGACCAGAAAAGAAATTCCTCCTGACACAGACACATAATAATCAGAACAATAAATATACTAAATAAAGATAGAATATTAAAAGCAGTAAGGGGAAACGGTCAAGTGACATATAAAGACAAGCCTATTAGAATTACACCAGACTTCTCACCAGAGACTATGAAAGCCAGAAGACCCTGGGTAGATGTTATGCAGACACTAAGAGAACACAAATGCCAGCCCAGGCTACTATACCCAGCAAAACTCTCAATTAACATAGATGGAGAAACCAAAGTATTCCATGATAAAACCAAATTAACACAATATCTTTCCACGAATCCAGCCCTTTTTCAAAGTATAATAAAGGAAAACACCAACACAAGGATGGAAACTACCCTAGAAAAAGGAAGAAAGTAATTTTTCAGTAAACTAAAAGAAGACAGCCACAAGAACAGAATGCCAGCTCTGACAAAAAAAAAAAAAATTATAGGAAGCAACAATTACTCTCCCTTAATGTCTCTTAATATCAATGGACTCAATTCCCCAATAAAAAGACATAGACCAACAGACTGGCTACACAAACAGGACCCAACATTTTGCTGCTTACAGGAAATCCATCTCAGGAAAAAAGGCAGACACTACCTCAGAATGAAAGGTTGGAAAACAATTTTCCAAGTAAATGGTCTGAATAAACAAGCTGGTGTAGCCATTCTAACATCTAATAAAATGGACTTCCAACCCAAAGTTATCAAAAAAGACAAGGGGGGCACTTCATACTCATCAAAGGTAAAATCTACCAAGAAGAACTCTCAATTCTGAATATCTATGCTCCAAATACAAGGGCAGCCACATTCATTAAAGAAACTTTAGTAAAGCTCAACACACACATTGCACCTCACACAATAATAGTGGGAAACTTCAACACACCACTTTCATCAATGGACAGATTGTGGAAACAGAAACTAAACAGGGACACAGTGAAACTAACAGTAGTTACGAAACAAATGGATCTAACAGATATCTACAGAATATTTTATCCTAAAACAAAAGGATATACCTTCTTCTCAGCACCTTATGGTACCATCTCCAAAATTGACCATATAATTGCTCACAAAACAGGCCTCAACAGATACAAAAGTATTGAAATTGTCCCATGCAATCCTATCAGATCACCATGGACAAAGGCTGATCTTCAATAACAACATAAATAATAGAAAGCCAACATTCACGTGGAAACTGAAAAACACTCTTCTCAATGATACCTTGGTCAAGGAAGGAATAAAGAAAGAAATTAAAGACTTATTAGAGTTTGAAGAAAATGAAGCCACAACACACACAAACAGGATGGACCATCTAGAAACTGCCATACCTGGGGATCCATCCCATAATCAGCCTCCAAACACTGACACCATTGCATACACTAGCAAGATTTTGCTGAAAGGACCCTGATATAGCTGTCTCTTGTGAGGCTATGCCTGAGCCTAGCAAACACAGATGTGCATCCACACAGTCAGTTATTGGATGGATCACAGGTCCCCCAATGGAGGAGCTAGAGAAAGTACCCAAAGAGCTAAAGGGATCTGCAGCCAAAAAGGTGGAACTAAAATATGAACTAACCAGTACCCTCTGGAGCTGGTGTCTCTAGCTACATATGTATCAGAAGGTGGCCTAGTTGGCCATCACTGGGAAGAGAGGCCCATTGGACTTGCAAACTTTATATGCCTCAGTACAGGGGAATGCCAGGGCCAAAAAGTGGGAGTAGGTGTTTAGGGGAATGAGGGGGGGTATGGGGAGCTTTCAAGATAGCATTTGAAATTTGAAATGTGGAAACAAAAATAACTATTCAAAGAATCACCCAAACCAGAAGCTGGTTCTTTGAGAAAATAAACAAGATAGATAAACCCTTAGCCAGACTAAAGAGAGGGCACAGGGACAGTATCCTAATTAACAAAATCAAAAATGAAAAAGGAGACATAACAACAGAACCTGAGGAAATCCAAAACATCATCAGATCCTACTTACAAAAGTCTAGACTCAACAAAACTATAAAACCTGGTTGAAATGAACAACTTCCTAGACAGATACCAGGTACCAAAGTTAAATCAGGATCAGATAAATGATCTAAACAGTCCCATTTTCCCTAAAGAAGTAGAAGCAGTCATCAATAGTCTACCAAACAAAAAAAGCCCAGGACCAGATGGGTTTAGTCCAGAGTTGTATCAGACCTTCAAAGAAGACCTAATATCAACTCTTCTCAAACTATTCCACAAAAATAGAAACAAATGATTGTCTTCCCAATTCATTCTATGAAGCCATAATTACTCTGATACCTAAACTACACAAAGATCCAACAAAGAAAGAGAACTTCAGACCAGTTTCCCTTATGAATATCGATGCAAAAGTATTCAATAAAATCCTCACAAACTGAATCCAAGAACACATCAAAATGATCATCCATCATGAACAAGTAGGCTTCATCCCAAGGATGCAGGGATGGTTTAATATACGGAAATCCATCAATGTAATCCACTCTATAAATAAACTCAAAGAAAAAAACCACATGATCATTAGATGCTGAGAAAGCATTTGGCAAAATTTAACACCCCTTCATGATAAAAGTCTTGGAAAGATCAGAATTTCAAGGCCCATACCTAAACATAATAGAAGCATTCTACATCAGACCAGTAGCCAACATCAAACTAAATGGAAAGAAACTCGAAGTTATCCCACTAAAATCAGGGAATAGACAAGGCTGCCCACTTTCTCCCTACCTATTCAATATAGTATTTGAAGTTCTAGCCAGAGCAATTCAGCAACAAATGGACATCAAGGGGATACAAATTGGAAAGGAAGAAGTCAAAATATCATGTTTTGCAGATGATATGATAGTATATATATATATATATATATATATATGACCCCAAAAATTCCACCAGAGAACTCCTAAACTTGAGAAACAGCTTCAGTGCAGTAGCTGGATATAAATTAACTCAAATAAATCAATGGCCTTTCTCTACACAAAGGATAAACAGACTGAGAAAGAAAATAGGGAAACAACACCCTTCACAATAGTCACAAATAATATAAAATACCTTGGTGTGACTCTGACTAAGGAAGTGAAAGATCTGTATGATAAGAAATTCAAGTCTCTGAAGAAAGAAATTGAAGAATATCTCAGAAGATGGAAAGATCTCCCATGGTCATGGATTGGAAGGATTAATTTAGTAAAAATGGCTATCCTGCCAAAAGCAATCTACAGATTCAATGCCATCCCCATCAAAATTCCAATTCAATTCTTCACTGAGATAGAAAGAGCAATTTGCAAATTCATCTGGAAAAATAGAAAACCTAGGATAGTGTACTGGCTCGTTTTGGGTGTCAACTTGACACAGCCTGGAGTTATCACAGAGAAAGGAGCTTCAGTTGAGGAAGTGTCTCCTCGAGATCCAGCTGTAAGGAATTTTCTCAATTAGTGATCAAGGGGGAGAGGCCCCTTTGTGGTGGGACCATCTCTGGGCTGGTAGTCTTGTGTTCTATAAGAGAGCAGGCTGAGCAAGCCAGGGGAAGCAAGCCAGTAAAGAACATCCCTCCATGGCCTCTGCATCAGCTCCTGCTTCCTGACCTGCTTGAGTTCCAGTCCTGACTTCTTTCAGTGACTAACAGCAATGTGGAAATGTAAGCTAAATAAACCCTTTCCTCCCCAACTTGCTTCTTGGTCATGATGTTTGTGCAGGAAGAGAAACCCTGACTAAGACAGATAGCAAAAACTATTCTCACCAATAAAAGAACCTCTGATGGAATCACCATGCCTAGCATTAAGCTGTACTACAGAGCAATTGTGATAAAAACTGCATGGTACTGGTACAGTGTCATACAGGTAGATCAATGGAATAGAATTGAAGACCCAGAAAAGAATCCACATACCTGTGGTCACTTGATCTTTGACAAGGGAGCTAAACCATCCATTGGAAAAAAGACAGCATTTTCAACAAATGGTGCTGGCACAACTGGTGGTTATCAAGGAGAAGAATGTGAATTGATCCATTCTTATCTCCTTGTACTAAGCTCAAGTCTAAGTGGATCAAAGACCTTCACATAAGACCAGAGACACTGAAATTAATAGAGGAGAACGTGGGGAAAAGCCTCGAATATATGGGCACAGGGGGAAAATTCCTAAACATAACAGCAATTGCTTATGATGTAAGATCAAGAATTGACAAATGGGACCTCATAAAATTGCAAAGCTTCTGTAAGGCAAAAGACACTGTCAATAAGACAAAAAGGCCACCAACAGATTGGGAAAGGATCTTTATCTATCCTAAATCTGATAGGGGATTAATATCCAATATATACAAAGAGCTCAAGGAGCTGGATCCTAGAAATTCAAATAACCCCATTAAAAAATGTGGTTCAGAGCTAAACAAAAATTCTCAACTGAGGAATTCTGAATGGCTGAGAAGCACCTGAAAAAATGTTCAACATCCTTAATCATCAGGGAAATGCAAATCAAAACAACCCTGAGATTCCACCTCACACCAGTTAGAATGGCTAAGATTAAAAATTCAGGTGACAGCAGATGCTGTCGAGGATGTGGAGAAAAAGGAACACTCCTCCACTGCTGGTGGGATTGCAAGCTTGTACAACCACTCTGGAAGTCAGTCTGGAGGTTCCTCAGAAAATTGGACATAATACTACCAGAAGATACAGCAATACCTCTCTTGGGCATATACCCAGAAATTCCAACTGGTAATAAGGACACATGCTCCACGATGTTCATAGCAGCCTTATTTATAATAGCCAGAAGCTGGAAAGAACCCAGATGTTCCTCAACAGAGGAATGGATACAGAAAATGTGATACATTTACACAATGGAGTACTACTCAGCTATTAATAACAATGGATTTATGAAATTCTAGGACAAATGGATATATCTGGAGGATATCATCCTTAATGAGGTAACCCAATCACAAAAGAAGTCATTAGATGTGAACTCATTGATAAGTGGATATTATCCCAGAAACATAAAACACCCAAGATACAATTTGCAAAACACAAGAAAATCAAGAAGAGTGAAGACCAATGGGTGAATACTTCATTCCTCCTTAGAATAGGGAACAAAATACCCATAAAAGGAGTTACAGAGACAAAGTTTGGAGCTAAGATGAAAGGATGGACTATCCAGAGACTACCCCACCCGAGGATCCATCCCATAATCAGCCACCAAACCCAGACACAGTTGCATATGCCAGAAAGATTTTGCTGAAGGGACCCTGGTATAGCTGTCTAGTATGAGGCTATGTCAGTGCCTGGCATATACAGAAGTGGATGCTCACAGTCAGCTATTGGATGGAACACAGGCCCCCAATGAAGAATCTAGAGAAAGCACCCAAGGAGCTGAAGGGGTCTGCAACCCTATAGGTAGAACAACAATATGAACTAACCAGTACCCCCAGAGCTGGTATCTCTAGCTGCATATGTATCAGAAGATGGCCTAGTCGGCCATCACTGGGAAGAGAGGCTCCTTGGTATTGCAAACTTTATATGCCCCAGTACAGGGAATGCCAGGGCTAAGAAGCAGGAGTGGGTGGGTAGGATAGCAGGGCTGGGGTGGGGTGGGGTATAGGGAACTTTTGGCATAGCATTTGAAATGTCTATAAGCCGGGCGTTGTGGTGTACACCTTTAATCCCAGCACTTGGGAGGCAGAGGCAGGCAGATTTCAGAGTTTGAGGTCAGCCTGGTCTACAAAGTGAGTTTCAGGACAACCAGGGCTACATAGAAAAACCTTGCCTCGAAAAACAAAACAAAAAAAAAAGGAAAGAAAGAAAGAAAGAGAGAGAGAAAGAAAGAAGAAAAATATATATAAAGAAAATATCCAAGAAAAAAGAAAAAAATGTGTGTGAGTACATATGTATGTAGGTATGTATGTATGTAGGTACATACACACACACTCATGCATATGCTCATACGTATATGTTAGTGGGCTTTGTTCTTCTACACAGTCTGAAATGGACTGGAACTTGGGATCCTGCTTCACTAGTTTAAGTGCTGAGATTAGAGGTGTGCATCAGTGTACCTAGCTTTACTGTATCGTTTTATCTTTAACTTCCTGGAATGGTTATCTTCTCAATTTCTTATTTATTCATGCTGATTACTTTTTTTGTTCCATAGACATAATCTGCTTTTATTTGGGCCTTTAGACATGCTGTTCCCTTGTGGAACACTCCCTTTTCCTCACACCCCCTACTCTGTCTTCTCCAAAAGTCTACAAATTCCTTGAGAAAAGAACATCTGAAAAAGTTGAATGATGTCACATTATCCTCAGCCTACTGCATAGCATCTAAAATTTACTAGGAACTTCAACATTTTTTGAAAGACCAAATGCATGCTCAAGTGTAAATAAAAAGCTGTTGAGATGAGTGTGCCTGCATTCGTTTTCATGTGCTGTATGGTTTTATCAAAGCATTGCATAATATTATAATTATGTTGAGACAAAATTGTTTCAAATTTTTCTTTGTGACAGCTCCTAAATGTGGCTATATATTTCCATTTTAAAAGTGAAGAACCAAAAATTTCTTTAAAAAAAAATGAGAAAAAGGTGAGATGAAGAACCACTAAATGTGATATGCGTTCTTAGAGTAGATCCTGTGACGGGAACTGAACATTAGAGAGAATATTGTAAAGATCTAAATAAAGCCCAGGGCTTGGCAAGAGGAATTATACCAATGCTAGCTTCTTAGCTGTAAGAAATGTGTCAAGGTTATATAAGATATTGATACTAAGGGAAGCTGAGGAAAAGGTATACAGGCATCTCCGTAGTTTTCTGGGAATCTAAAATCATCACAAAATAAAGTGGTATAAGAAATACACACACACACACACACACACACACACACACAAACACACACATATGTTTAAGTCTTAAAGCCACATAGATATCATGTGGCAGGACCTCAGCTTTCTCATGCTTAATCCAGTGCTCTTCTCCTACCCTCTGCTTGTCCTTAAGTTAACACATGTGTTACTATGCCCTGGGAAACAAGGATATGGTTAAGGGGGAGCTTCTTTTGAAAACTCATCAATTGTTTCTGTTGATCAGCAAACCCACAACTGGCGCCATATTTATATAGCATAATATTTCTAGATCAAAAGATGTAAAGAAAGACGAGAGGATAAAACAAAACATATGTAGTCAGAGACAGCAACAGCAAAAGGAAAATGACAGAACCATAAAGCACAATCTTAGGTTACATTACCTCCGAATCCTGTGACATCACATAGGCAACAGTACAAAGTACATACCTGTTGCCAAGACAATGTCCACCATATTCCCAGAATCCATTGGGCTCACCTCCCACCTTTACTTGTGTTACGTCATTACCCACGTCATCACCCATATATAAAGAAAGCCCCCTTGATCTCTATCTCTCTTTCTCTTCCCCACTACCACCTTGCCCCTCTCTCTCCCAATAAACCTCTTACATGTGGAACTGCTTTGGCCTGGTGTGCTATGTTTAGACGCAAGCTGCTATTCTAACACGTCATACATCTTTCTTTGTGATGGGAACTGTTCTGTATACCATAGATGTTTGCTATGCCTTACTCCTGCTCAATTCATACCAGCAGCACCCTCCTCCATTGTGATAAACCAGAAAGATGTCTACAGAAATTATTAAATCCTACATTGAATAGTGTTGTGGTAGAAAAGATGGATTTGTCCCCTGATTGAGGATTACAGACCCAAACTTATATATTGGTCAGAATAAAGAATTTCTGAAGATAGAGTTATGAACTTGTTTTCTGCTCTAGAAAAAAATCTGTCTACCATTTACAGAGGCTTGCTCTGTGTCAAGGTTTATAAGCACCTGTTCTGTTTCTCACAAGAACTTTTCCAGGACTGTTTTCTCAAGAAATAAGAGCAATGGTATGCAGAGAAGTCCTTGGACACTCAGCCTAGAAGACAGAATCAAATTTAGAACTTAGATGTAGTTGCTGGGAACCTCAGCGTTTCCCATTGGTTCTTTATTTACTTTTGTGAGGCTGTCAGTGAGGCCCAAGACAGAAAACATAAAAGAAAGGTGGGAGTAACGTTAGCCCCAAAGGCAAGCAAATGTAAGATGGCAGCTTAGCTGAGTTCATAGCACTTACTGTTTGTCTTCAGCTTCCCAGGCTCGCTGCTACGGCTGCCTGCCTGGTTGATGGCCTTGACCATGAAGATATACTTGGTGCCACTTTGTAGGCCATGCACAGTGTAGTGGTTCTGCTTGATGTTGGGCACAATCATCCAGCTATCCGCCGAGTTACATAGACCTGCAAAGCCAATAAGACAGGTGCAATCACAGGCAATGTTTGCAGAATTTTAGATTATTTGAACATTAAACATTATTTTCCAAAAATAGAGAGCTTTCTTGCTTTTTATGTGGCATAATCAATGAAATATTGCTCAGTGTGCTACCAATATGGAGAGTTCACTTTGTATTATATATGTTCTCTTTGAGTGTTCCACTGGGACAAGCCACTGAAAATGTTTATATTGAAAACTCTAGTCTGTGTGAACAGGTACAGCAAAGGTGTGTTTTTTTTTTTTCTGGCATCTTATGCTCTAAATATGCACATGCTGTCTTATTAAGGGTTATGAGGAAGAAACAAAGGTGATCTCTGATTGATCCCACTCTATGAGATCTGTCTCCTGAATGACACTGGTCATTTCTCATGAACTAGGAAACTCACAGATGGTGGGGGTATGTGATGCATGTAACTGGCTAAACACTAGCTTCATCAATACAGACACAGTTGATTGTGTTTTGATTCCTATATCTCTCTGATCATACCCAAGTCAAGTAGTTTTGCAGCTGCTCCCTCTAAAAAGGAAGGATATGTTATCTTGTCATGTGGATTTGGCTTTGTCCATATGACTTATTGAGTGAAAGGTTGAGCACAAATGACAACATACTTGTTCCAAGAGTAGGTTTGAGGGTTTCTGATGGTCCCTTGCATCTCTGTTATCACCAGGGAAGAACCATTCTAGGAACAGTATTTTTTTCAACAAAGGAGATGTGGAAGGAAGGTATTCTGATTAATTTTATTTCAACTTGACACAAACTAGAGCCATTTTGGAAGAGGACATTTTAATTGAGAAAATGCCCCCATTAGATTGGCCCATGGAAAAGTCCCTAAGGGCAGTTTTTCAATGGTAGGGTAGGCTAGCTTGTTGTAGGTAGTGATGCCCAGGGGCTGGTGGTCCTAGGTGACATAAGCAGGATGAGCAAGCCAATAGAGTTGCACTCCTTCATGGCTTTTGTATCAGCTCCTGTCTTCTCCAAGTTTCCGCCCCACTGGAGTTCCTGCCCTGACTTTCCTCAATGAACAGTAATGTGGAAGTATAAGTGAAATTAAATGCTTTCCTCTCCAAGTTGCTTTTACCCACAGTGTTTCATCGAATCAGTAGCTACTTTAACTAAGACAACAGCCTTATCATTAGGTCAATGCAGCTGCAAAACCAGCACAGATCACTCAACTCCATCCAATGTCAAATGAAAGAGGCATAAAAATGATCACCAAGGCAGTTTATGATCCTGTATTAATGTGAATTCAGAAAACTGGGGCAGCAGTACTTATGGGCAGTTTGCAGCCCATTGTGGACCCTAGGAAAGTATCCATAAGATTTTTGACCAGCTGCATCCTTATGATCACTGGTCCAGAGTGGAGCAGGGTTGTTCTTCTGGCTGTATTTTGCAGGATGTGGGCTGAAGATTTATGAGGCTTGGAAGAACATGTAGGAAAAGGGAAACCCATTTTGTTTTGCAGCTGACTGATGCTAGAAATTTCTTTTTGGTATCAATCCCAACTTTCCTCTCTCCACTCATCAATCTCCCTTCCAATAGAACATTTTCCCATTTCCCTGGTGACTAGGCTGTCATGAAGTTTCCTTTCTCAGTACTAGTCTCTGGGAAAGTGCCAGACACATTTACTTCCTGAGGTGCTCCAAACTCAAGTCCCCCTCTTTCCTTTTTGGTTCATTTGCAAGTCAAAGGGTAGATCCTTTGATCTTGAGGCAGCTTATACCTCACCCAAGTCTCAAGAAACAGTTCCTTATTTTTGTGGTCTCACATCCCTGAGAAACTAATGAAATCTTTCTGTGAGAAGATATTCATAGTACATATCTACACCAAGCCAAAAATATTTACATAGCATTCATAGGCTCCCTGAAGTCCAACTTTGGAGTACACTAAATGCTTCCTCCAACTAATAACTTAAAAATTACACCTTGAATTATGACAGATGAGTAGAAAATTTTAAAACTGTTTTGAAAATTTATTTACATTCTTTGTATCTTTTTTGTGTATGTTCACATGTATGTTGTGTGCATGTGATTGCATGTGGATATGCAGGCCAGAAGTTAATATCATGTTCCTTCCCTGATTATTCTCTAGTTTATTTATAGAGACAGGATTTCTACTTGAAACTGGAAATCACCAATTCTGGATAGTTTGACCAGCCAGGTTTTTCTTGGGATCCTCTTTCTGCATCCTGAATGGTGGGGTTACAGGTGGCAACAATGTCTTCTTGGTTTTATACATGGGTTCTTAAAATCTAACCACTGGTCTCCGTATTCAAACAGTAAGTTCTTTATTCATTGAACCATCTCCCAGCCCCACAGGCTCTGGATCTTGAGAAAATAGTATTCTCATGTTCCCCTTTGAGTCATTTGGTTTCATGAATTTTCTGTCACTTCTTTTTATTTCTACCTGTGAACATTTTTTTTTTAATCACAGGACCTTGAGACTTGAAAAGTTAGCATGAAGCAAAGAAATAACTTGAAATTTATGAAATTCCTAGCCAAATGGATGGACCTGGAGGGCATCATCCTGAGTGAGGTAACACAATCACAAAGGAACTCACATAATATGTACTCACTGATAAGTGGATATTAGCCCAAAACTTAGGATACCCAAGATATAAGATACAATTTGCTAAACACATGAAACTCAAGAAGAATGAAGACCAACGTGTGGACACTGTGCCTCTTCTTTGAATTGGGAACAAAACACCCATGGAAGGAGTTACAGAGACAAAGTTTGGAGCTGTGATGAAAGAATGGACCATCTAGAGACTGCCATATCCAGGGATCCACCCCATAATCAGCTTCCAAACGCTGACACCATTGCATACACTAGCAAGATTTTGCTGAAAGGTCCCAGATATAGCTGTCTCTTGTGAGACTATGCCGGGGCCTAGCAAACACAGAAGTGGATGCTCATAGTCAGCTATTGGATGGATCATAGGGCTCCCAATGGAGAAGCTAGAGAAAGTACCCAAGGAGCTAAAGAGATCTGCAACCCTATAGGTGCAACAACATTATGAACTAACCAGTACCCCAGAGCTCTTGACTCTAGCTGCATATGTATCAAAAGATGGCCTAGTCGGCCATCACTGGAAAGAGAGGCCCATTGGACACACAAACTTTATATGCCCCAGTACAGGGGAATGCCAGAGCCAAAAAAATGGAATTGGGTGGGTAGGGAAGTGAGGGGGAGGGTATGGTGGACTTTTGGGATAGCATTAGAAATGTAATTGAGGAAAATACGTAATAAAAAATATTTAAAAAAAGAAATAATTTGAAACTTATAGAACAATTTGAATGTGTGAGACTATAATTTAATACTAAATAAAATAACTAAAGACAGTATCTATGCCTCTTCTAATTGTTTGTAACTCTGCAGTTTTTTTTTTCCTCTCTCTCCCAAATAGCCCTGAGTAAGAAGAAAACATCCTGAGTCACCAAACAGAGCTTCCCATATCAGGACATAGTTACATCCAATTGAGTTGTTGGCCAAAGGGTCCCATGGAAATTCCCCAAACAACTCAGGCAGTTGCCAAGATGAGTTACAGTCTGCACAAGAACAGGAAAACCCCATTGCTGGTGATAATATCCACATAACTCATTGAACATGGAGAGGGTGAGCTTTGCCTACATAGAACCTTCAGCTCTATGTTCTTGTGTGTTTGGTACAGGAAGGTACTCTTCAGGTTACCAAAAGAAATTATAAAGAAAATACAGCCACAAACCTTTCATCTACAATGTTGTCCTTGTTGTAAAATATGCTAGTGTGATGGTGGAACAAAGCTGTGAGAGTAACCAACCAGTGTCTGAGTTGACTTAAGTCCCATTCCATGAGATGGAACCTATACCCAATACTGGCTGAGTTACCAAGAACCAGAGACAAGATAGCCCACAGATCTAGGACCAGAGCCTTATTGATTCATCATTAGAGAAACTTCTTCCTGTAGCAGATGGGAACAAATACAGAGGCCCATAGCCAGAAATTATACAAAGAGAGAGACCTTGGAACATACAGCTAAATGGGATATCTCCATCAAATTCCTCTCCTCAGAGCTCAGGTAACCCCCATGGAAGACAAGGTGGAAAGAGTATAAGAGCCAGAGGGGTTGGAGCACACTGGAAAAGCAAGACATAATAAATCAACATGAGTAAAGCTTATATGAATTCAGACTGATGCAACATGCACAAGGCCTACATATCTTTATATCAGGTCCTCTCTCTATGTGTATATGAGCATTCAGTTTAGTGTTTTTATGAAGCTGTTGTGTTTGTAAATGAGTGTGTTTCTGATTTTTGTGCCTTCTCTTGGTGTTCTTTCCCTTATGCTGGTTTGCCTTGTCCAACTTCAATGTGATGGCCTTTGTTTCATGTCATTATATTTGTCTTATTATATTTCATTTTGTTATGATTTGTTGTTTTCCCTTAGAAGCTTGTTGTTTTCTAATGAGAGGTAGAAAGTGAATGGATCCAGATGGGAGGAGAGGGGGTTAGGAACTGACGGGGTCTAATAGAGCAAAGGGAAACTCTAATTAGGATTTATTAAATGAAAAAAATAATCTATTTTCAATAAGAGGGGTGAGAAGAAGAAAACACTCCTAAATGCCATGCTGACAGGATAATCTCCCTGTTCTATATTCCCTTTGATACTTCCTCATTAAGCATTTTTCTAGAAAACAGCTATAACAAACTCTATTTCTGGAGCTTGCTGTAGCCAAATTTTAGATTTTTATTCAACCAAAGTATGGTCATTTTGAATATTGTTATTCAGTCCCCAAGAAGCCTATGATTTACTTGGAGACAAAGAATAATGTTACTGAAATAGCAATAAAACAAAATGAACTTAGTATAATCCACCATATCCTTAGGTCTTTGTCAAAACAGTCAGGCCTGAATGCAAAACAATAGTAACTAACATTCATCAGATTCAAATGAGAGTCCTATCAACTTCACTGCTTTTTCATTGTTCCTGTTTAATTGCACGTTTCAATGAAATGACTACTGTGGTCAAAGAGGGAAAAATAAAAATGCTTAAACAAGCTTGCCAGCCTGTGTAGAAACCTGAAACTTGTAGGTAGTGGTAAAGGATGCTTTCAGCAATATCAGAGCAGAAGTCTGAAATTGGTACAAACTGTAACTTGGCTTCCAAGCACAAATCTTAACTCAACCAAGATTTATCATATCAGAGTCTCACCCAAAAATGCCAGGATGCGAGACTGACTATCCTATTCTGAAAAAGTCACTAATTTTTTTCCTTGAATATTAGAGTAGTAAATTTTTACTGGGTAGCTTTACAGTGAGCAGGCTACCTCCATAATCACTAAACATTTTTTTGTTTCACTTTATAGGACTCTTATTGTCATGATAATAATTGAGAACTTATTGAAAATGCCAGAAAATAACCACTGACAATGTTTTTGTGGGGCATTTATGTTGGGAGTACCTTGGAGTATACATTAAATGTGTTACTAGTGTTGGTCTTGAACCAGCTTGTACCACCTAATTCCTTGCACATGGCATTATGCTACCTTGAGATTACACTGTGCCAGAACTAGTAGGCAGGTTTACTTCGTCAGTTTGTAAAACACCCATGTAACTATCCTAATTGAAACTTCACTTTCTCCTAGACTTGTCTGGGCGCTCTGTTGTTCACAGAATGCCATGTAGGGAGCAATATTAAAACAACAAATGAAACCAGAATATCATTGGTTTATAATGAAGCATAATTGAGCCTTTGACTTTGTACAGTATTTTTTCATTGACAGTGAGTCAGAAGCATTTCGCTCCTACTGTAGCATATTAAATGATCTTAATTACATTGGGGGATTTGAGAGCCTTGCATGGCAATTGCCACTTTGCTGCAGAATATTATACGGAGTGGACACTGTTTACAGTGGCTGTCCATGAATTCCTAGCAGCTTTTGTCTCTTCTAACAATTTGAACAGAAGTAAACCATGCTTTCTTTTTTCCATATAGAAATATATATATTCATAATTTTCATGAATGTTTTCAAAGTGACTGAAATGTATCCATATAACTATTTCATATGATAACCTCAAGAAATGTGACCTCTGCTTATTTTGAAAATGACAAGAACAGCTTGCTGGTAACAATGCCCTGATCTGAGATTTTAAAAGAACAGAGGAAAAGCGGTTTGGGTAAACACTGTAAATTAAATCTGTATCTATGTGTTATGAAGAATGTTAATAGTATTATATAGTTGTAATTCTATCAATCAAAATGAACAGTAAAAGTGTTATCATTTTTGCATTTGGGTATGGACATTTGTGAGAAATGCAATGAGATTAAATAAAGTTAGTACTGAAATATTACCTAGTTCCCCCTCACTAAAGCCAGTTAAAAGTAATTAACATAATACATGTTTATCTTGATTTAAATTGGGTTTCTCTTGTTTAGCTTATAGTACATATGTCCAAGATCAGTGAAATGTAAGCTCCTACAGATGCTAAAGTGTATTTAAAACATCACCTGTCACCTCTCTGAAGGGCAATTTGGCAATGCCAATCAAAATTAAAATGCAAATAATCTCTTCTTATCAATTATATCTCAAGAGATTATACTAGAAATATAATTTTGCATGCACGAAAGGGAAATATGCAAGGATATTCATAAGGGCAATGTTTGCAGAGATTGGAAAGAGCTAGTGTTCATCAATAAAAGATGAGACAGATAAACCCGGGCATGGATTTGAAATAGGGTACCATACTGCTTCAGAAAGAGATGTGGTAATTATTTATTTGTGCTAAAATAGAATGGTCTCTTATTATATTTACTGATTTAAAAAAGTAAATATCTGCATATGGTGTGAAAATACACAAGAGGGCATAAAATTTTCATTTATTACTGCCATGCAACAAGACCTGTGAAATTGGAGAAGAATGATTTCAGAAGAACCTACTCTTTGAAGGAGTATGATTTAGACTCGTCTCCCAAGGCATGTCGAGTATGTAAAAGACAGTAATGATGTACCAAGTCTGAGGAGTCTTTTCAGAAGTATCTTCATCTCCTGTCAGCTGAGTACCACTTAGAGATCCTAGTTACTCCTACACCTTAGCTAGTACCCTCAAAAGGCCCATCCTGTCCTATTCCACTTTTTCCAGTGATGGCAAATCAGACTGTCCACCTGAGCCCATTACTGCCTAGCTTAGTTCCCCAACATAAAATTCAAAGCTGAATAGCTCTATATGGTATAGCTTTTGTTTCTTGGCTTAATGACTGATGACTGATGACATGTACTTTCTGAAGCCAGCTTCATGGTTTTGTGTCTCATACTTCTTTCTTAGTGCTTCATCATTTACACTGAATTTTCTAGCCAGTCATTATCAAGTAAGATCTTCCAGTATGCGCCATTATTTCATTCTCTGTAGGATTTGTTTAAGCTGACACAGGTATCTGCTGATATCTTTATGTCACTTCCATATAGCCACAGCCTTTCAAGAATCAATTTAACCACAACTCCCCTCCAAGGCCTTTTGGTCACATCTGCTTTTGATTCCTCTCTGGTTCCTACCTACAAAATGTGTCACCAAACTGTCCTTGACATAACAATTCACAACTCACTTGTCCATTCATAAAACTGCAGAGTTTTATGAATGCTTCCAAGGCAAACCAATTACGGGAAGGGAAGAGGGAAAGAAGACGAGAGAGGGGATAAAGAGTGAGAAGAAGAGAAAGGAGGGAGGAAGAAAGATATCTGAAAAACTTGTCTAAGAGGGAGTTAATTTGCACTTTAGTCACTATGAAGCTAATGTCTTTCTGTATGGCCCTTAAAATTAATCTTCATCCAAATTTCTATTTAACGTACCATGTACTAGGAAAGATGAGTTGAGAGAGAAAAGTTTTCTTTTCTTTCGTTTTTTTATTAAAGTTACAGTAAATAAATATGGCTGTATTCAAAACATCTCTGTAGAAAAGCAATTTTCACTGCATTCTATTATGACATGGTCTATATATCCATTGCCATGTTGGCTAGTTTTCTGTCAATCTGATACAAGCTAGAGTCATTTGTGAAAATGGAACTTTAATTGAGAAAATGTCCCATGAGATATATAAGTGGGAAACTCTTTGGGGGTATTTTCTTGATTGTTGACAGGTTTAGGAGGACAAAGCTTACTGTGGGCAGTGGCACCCTTAGGCTGGAGGTCGTGAGGGCGCAACAAGTCATGAAGAGCAAGCCAGTATGCAGTGTTCCTCCATGGCCTATTCATTAGTTCCTATCATGATTTTTCCTGGATGGAAAACTTTAAGCTGGGAGATGAAATAAACCCTTTCATCCACAAATTGCTTCTGGTCTTGGTGTTTCATTACAACAATAGAAACCTAACCAAGAAAATCACGAAAGATGTTTCATATGTCTTCTTCTGGAAAGCAATTTCTTTGAGCCCATTGCCATTTGTACAATTTTATTTAAATAACTCAGCTACAACCTTTATGACCAGCTATTGTTGTTTGAGTTGTACTTTTCTTTCTTCCTTCCTTTCTTCTTTTTTCTCTTTATTTATTTATTTTTTTGAAAACTGAAACAACATTTAGAATAGTACATAAAATGAAATGCATGATAAAATGACTAAAGCACATTAACTACCACCAGGAAATCGCTGTTAGTCCTATGAAGCATCATATAATCTTTTGAATATATGTATGTGTGCAGGGGGCAGGATATGTGTTTGTGTGTGAGTATGGATGTATATACACATTGACGCATGTATATGTGGACTCTATGGTCAACACTGAGTGTCCTCCTTTGTCCTACTCCACTTTATTTTTTTTTAACCCAGTGTCCCCATGGAACCTGCAACTTGCTGATTAGGTTATACTGGCTGGCCATTGAGCTCCTAGAATTCTATTGTTTTCAACTTTTCCCAGTATTGGGCTTACAAGTTATTTTACATGGATACTAGAGATGTCAACCCTTTACTACATGTTTGCAAGATAAACACTTTTACTGACAGCTGGTATCCCTAGTTCTCCCATATATTTCTTCCCAGTGACACTTTTCTCTATTCCATACAAACAATCCTAATTAATATTTAAAATTTTAACCTCTAATAATATAATACATTTTAAGTAAGAGTAGTTGGTTTTGATATTTATGTTATGAAGTGATAAATGGATTCACAGTATATATGTTGTTACCAGCTTCTTTTGTAAAACTACATCCATGTGGTTTTCCAGAGGTTGTTAATTTTATTGGTATTTGACCAGCTGTTTTCATTACTGCAATACAAGTGAGCATTATCTATTCCTTGAACAGGAGAAAGAAACCAATAAATATTGTAATCTTATGCAGTCCTCATCATCTCCTTTTTGTGTTTATATTCCTTCACCCAGCTTATCTGAAAACAGTCATCAAACAGAGAAGTAAATTAGCCAAGAGATACTCACTAACAACATTGGCTTGTCCAGTGAATATGGTGTACTGGAGTTCATAGGAGACCACGCTGAACTCATCATCTGAAGTCCAGTGGACAGTGATGGTGTCATAGGAAGCCGTGCAGAGCTCTTCTCTAATTGTGGGAGGGTTGGGAGCTGTTGACATAAAAAATGCATATCAGTGGAGCAGCAGATACCATTAGGATTACAATTTGGAGGTATTTAACTGTTAAAGCAAGTTCCTAAATAGGTCTAGCAGATTTACTAAAAGGAGGTTTTGGTTCCAAAGTGCTTAGTTGTCTACTTAAAGAATGTTTTTTGGTTTATTTGTTGTTGTTTTTTCTAAGCAGTGTGACTAAAGCCAGCGAGCCACTAAGACATTATCTCAATTTATCACGAGAATATATTTATGAGAGTAAGAAAACAATAGATTCTTGTGTATGAAGAAAAATATATCAAAGACAAAGTAATCACGACAAACTTTCATAATTTTATTCTCCTTTGGTGGGGGGTGGGGGGGGGTGGGAGGTGGGGGTAGAAATCTTACTACTAAAGGACTATATGATAAACATTTTAGGTATTGTAGGACAGACTTCTGCTCTTGCAACTACTTAACCCTGACAGGAGAGCAGATGTAGATAAATTGTACATGAATGAGTATGACCATACTCTAATAAAATTTTATTTACAAAATAGCCATAGGGCCTGATTTGGCCTGAAACCCACTATGCCAACCTCTCATCCACATGACACCAGCTATTTTTAAAAAATCACTGTTATCTGCTAACAAATCAACAAATAATTTAAATTTTTCTTTATCAGATATTTGATGACTGGATAAAATTATTAATGCACTTCTATTTTCATTTAATTTTTCAATTTGTAGGTGGTATGTTTAATCAAAAAGATCACAATTAGCAAGCAGTCATCTTTTAGAAATACATTTTCATTTACTAAGAAACCATGAATGCTTGCGTTTGGTTGCTTTTATCACTACAGAAACCTTTTGTTTTGTTTCACAAAGCCAGCAGCTCAGAAATTTAAATCTTATTAAAACATCTGATTTAGAAATCACTTACTCTGGATTAATTTCAATAAGTAATTTTATAAGAATAATTAAGGAAGAAAAGACAAGGCTACAAGTGGGTTTTTTTTGGTGGCAATAATATTCTAAGGCAGAGGATTACAAATTACAGTTATTCTTTTTACTATTTCATTTTGTAAATAGTTATTTGCCTGCAAATATGCCTATGTATCATGTGTGTGTTATGCTTTTGGAAGTCAGAACATTACAGATGATTTTAGCCACCATGTAGGTGCTGGGAATCAAACCTTGGTACTTTGGAAAAGCATCCAGTGCTCTTGTCCACTAAGCCACCTCGCCAGCCCACATCAGCTATTTTTGTAAATAAAGTTTTATTGGAACACAGTCTGACTCTGTCAAGTATTCTCCATCTATGGTATTTTTATACAACAGCAAAGCTGTGTAGTTACAAGCATATGGCCTGCAAAACCTAAGACATCTGCCATATGTCCTTTTTCAGTCAAAGTTTACCAGCCTGTGGTTTAGAGAATTGATCCACAGCTTTTCTTCATACTCTTCTTTTACTGGAGCTGAACTTCAAAGAGAGAATCATGTTTGCATTCTGTGGATTTACTTACACCATTGTATAGATCTCTTCTGTTCTAGATTAGTTTCTGATTAGAATTGGTAAATTGTAAAGAAACCCAAAGAGGGCAAGGCCTTTGTTCAAATTGTAAATTTAAAATTCTACTTTAATTGTCTTCCCTTTGACACTTGAAAAGGCATTTAGCACAAGTCACAAGAAGCCTTGCCCCTTGTTGAATTTATTAATAAGAAAATGGGGGTTCATCTGAGCCTGATGGTACACATTTATAATCTCAAAACTTAGAAGGAAGGGAGAATGTGAGTGTGAGGGTAATCTAGGTTATACAGGAGAACCAAAATCTAGTCTAGGTTATATAGTAGATCTCAAAATGATACCCATAATTGAAAAATAAGTAATAGGAAAGAAAGAAATACATATTCATCATAACCCTTCAAGCATTTTCCTGGAAATGTGTGTCTTCTCAAGAGCCCACATGTGAAATTTAGTTTTGAGCAGTGTGACTTGGATATGCATGAGTAAGTGACACCAATCAGGAGAGTCATTCCATGCCGGTCCAGCTGTGTCATAAAATATGTTTGTTTTTATCTGTGTGGTCATTGTTGCTGTGAGCTCACTGCTGAATAAACCAGCAAAGAACATCGTAGTCATTCATAAGCCAAATAATTAACTGAATTCTTTCTCCATTAACCATTGTGGAAAGATCATTTTTTTTCTGTCCACATAGCAATATATGATTAAATAGACAGAAAATGTAAGTTCAAAATAGGCAAGTAGTTGTGAGCCACATGGCAGTAGCTGCAACCAGGAAGGAAATGTCACCTCTCTGGGTTATTAACTTGACATACCACTTAGAGGCATGTCATAGGAAAAAAATCTTGTTTGCACAGCCAGGCAGGCTAACCCTGTTTTGATTGTAAACCCAATGGGTTTGTCAATTTCTAATTTTCTGTAAATGAAAACTACAGCATGCTGCCAATTTCAATACCCACACAATCAGTACCAGAACTATTATTTTCTTGCCTTCATCACAAACACTACACAAGGAGTGGTGGACTAATATGCCACAAACACTTGGTTTCCTGCTTATAAATATTGGATCAACTATTTGGACTTGGCAGTATCAGCCAAGTATTGTATGTTATGGCAAGAATTGATGTTATGTCTAGAAGTAGACTGAATTTGGGGTTAACAGCTCAAAAAGTAAAATCGCACATATCTGATATGATCTATAGATTGTCATAAACAGCCATTGTAATTACATACGACATGTGTGTTACAATTTTGTGTAGACTACTTTTACAGTTTTCTTTTTAGTCAATGAGTTCATGTTCCTACAGAAATTTAAATGAACATATATTTTGAATATACAATTAATTGTTGGAGAATAAAGATACATTTTTGTTGATCAGACAAGTATAGCAAGATGATTTGGTACAAAAAGACCGATGTTCCTGGGCAAATATTTATTTTTCTAGTTTCCTCTGGCCTTGAGAATGAGCTCGTAACATGGATCTGGTCCAAGAGACTTAGTGAAAATTTGCTAGGTAGGTCTTTTGTGGAGGAGTTTTGGTTTTATAATAAACAAAGCCATACTTGGCTAGCCAAGAGGTTTTGCTATTATTCCCTCCTTTTCCCTGTACTTTTGGATAAAACATCAGTAGTAGGTAGAGGATATATGTTGTAAAAAGACAGCAAAAGAAGTTGTCAGAGCAGGAAAATAGTAATATATTGTACTGTAATTGAGTAGCTGTGAGCACCATGTAGCTGTTTAACTTCTAATTATATTCTGCTCAGTTTTAAAAAATTGCAATTCACCATCCACATTTCACGTTTTCAATAACTAATATGTTGGCTATCATGGACACAGAACATTTCTATCACCAAAGAAAGTTCTACCAGATGGTAGTAGTTTAGATAAAACTCAAAGACAAAAGGTAAGGAAAGGAGGCATTGCACCCATAAATATTTCAAATGAAGTTTGCTTCCTTAGAGTAAATGCTTTGTGAATCAAACTCTTTCTTCTTAAGTGGGAGCTGTATATTTGAAAGAGAATTATACAAGACAAAGAGATGTCTTGTGGGATAACTCCCTCTGCTTGCAAATGCAGAATAAAGGCTAAAAAGGTCAGTTGGAGTTCTCACAAGGGAAAAAAAAAAGCATGAACTGTATAGCTCCTTGCTTTCTATCCAGACACTAAGAAAACAAATGCTATACAATGTTCCCTCTCTTTGGCTCCACCCTCCCCAACCACTCTCCCACAAACATGCACATACTGGCTGAGAGTTGAGAAACTGACACCGTGCTCAGTTAGGGATGTGGTTTCTAGGAGGCTCTATGTCTTCAGTACAGAGCACATATGGCTTCACTGTGTACATGGTGCTTTCCTGAAGTTACAGGTTCTGGTGGCTTTGGGGAACACAAATAACTTTGTCTAAATGGCCCTCATTCTTTCTATCAACCATTGAGTCCAGCTCCTGCTTCAAAGGGTAACAGCAAAGGAAAAATTTATATTAACTCCTAGGAATATAGGTAGCCACATTTTTTTTCTTTTCTGTTTCTTTTCTTTGTTGCTTTCTAAGCTAAAAAGAAAGAAAGGAAGGAGGGAAGATGAAGGGAGGAAGAGATGGTGGAGAGAGGGAGGGAGAGGAAAGCCAAGTAGAAAGTATAAGGATGAACTGTGGCATCTGGAATTGCAATGTGATTTATGTGATGTTTGCCAGAGCAACATGAAATTCAGGTTTTTTTTCCTAGAAAATGCAGAGGTCTGGACAGTTCATATAGAACCGAGCCAGACCCTAATTGTGCTCACTCCTTTTGTATCTGACCTTCAGCATGATCGCTAAAATTTACCATTTCTAAAATAAAGATTATGTTTTACCAAAATTGATACTGTGACAACTAAGACAACATCACAAATACAAAGAGGTAGAGAGATATAGATGGCCAGCTATTCATGTGTTTTTTGTTTTCCTGCTATTACTGTACTATGAGAGTCAGAGACACTCTAACATCGTGAAAGATACCCATGAAACCTTACTATGTCTTTCATGGCCAGAAGTGCTACTACTTTCACCATCTCCATGTTAAGAGCGAGGAAATGGTGATAAGGACATATTTAGCAACCGGGATTTTCTTTATTTTCTTGTCCCTGTTTCTACTTACTCTGTGTTATTTAGGTTAAAATGCAGTGTGGACATTAATCTTTATAGGACTATCAGATAGCATTTCAAAGACTGAAGCACATGTATGGATTTTAAAAAATAATTGATCCAATGGTAAAGTGAATATACACTGTACTAGAAAGAACATAAAAGAAAGTAAGACAATACCTGTTAGGTAATCCAGACATTCTAGCAATTTCTTCTCCCGGGAAAAATCCAAGGCAAAAGTGTCAAATGTGTCATTGAGGTTGATTTCAGGAATTAGGACCTGGGAGGATGCAGTTGCCATGGAGACTCTGTAATTTAAACAAAACACTGTTTTAAGAAATGTCAAGGTGGCTTTTATCATCACTGTGAAGGAGAGAGAACAAAATAAAAGGAAAAGAAATATCAGGGTTTTAAAAAGTACCCTCTCAAAAGGTGTAATGTACGAACACAAACAACCTTACAGAAAAAGCAAAAGAACTGGGAAAGGTAACCCAGTGCCATCCCCCTTCTTTATACTATCAAAAAAAGTCCCCACGGAAGCAAAAGAATATTCATATTTCATGTTGCTGTGTATTTAACAGCCTGGCCCAGTCACATCTAACCCCAGCAAGAAGCACATAGCTTCAGGCATTTCTTCACACATCTGTCTGGGAAACTGTTTGTTCCTTTCAGACTCGCCCCTGCTCCACTTCAAAGGGGAGTCTCCAAAATTTCAAACTGCATAAAAGGCAAAGTGAAGATTAAAAAAGAATGTTTCCAGATATTGGATTAGTTTAATCAATTACTAGCCTCTTTCTAAAATAAACATGAAAAGGGGGGGTTGTCTGGCTCTTTTTCATTCTCCTTCTATTCCCTTTTTCCCCCCACCATATTCCCAACAGATGCCATGGAAAATATTCATGAGCTTTCTCAGAAATTCCCCAGTAGGCACACAATTTCGTTTCTACACTCAGGTTTTCTGGTGAGTGTTCCCTTGTATAAAGTATAAAGTAAGGTATATGTGTCTGTCTCTTGTGTGCTCTTGAGTTCATTTGGAAAGTTACTAACAGCAGAACATTCTAGTGGATGCTAAAATGTAAGTAATTATTTTTAGACAAAGAAAACAATGCCTTGAATAATTCTACTACTGAGCATAGAAAATGATCTAGACTTATTTTGAGGTGTTTTATGGTTTTGTTGAGTTCCATAAACATTAGGACACTGGTTTTTTTGTTTGTTTGTTTGTTTTGTTTTGTTTCGTTTTTGTTCATTTTGTGGAACTTGAAATGCCTTAACTATACTTGTAATCATGTATTTTTTTATAAAGATCACTGATGCCCAATTGCATAAGATCTCTGCACTAGCTGGCAATACTAAGGAAGATTTCAGGTGCTTGCTCTTACATTTCATGAGAAAAGCTTGATACTATCAAGTTATCCTGAGCACTATAGACACTCTTCTGTCTTTTAATAGCTCGTAAAACTTTGGATATTCACAAAGACCCTATATCTTGGCTAGGAGTCTATCCATACAATAGAAATAGTACACAGCAACAAAAAAGGAATGGAGCATAGGCACAGGCCAAAATATGGATGAACCATGCCAAAATCACATTGCAAAAAGCTGGACAAAAAGGTTATGAGTCATATGAAATATTCAGAATAGGTATAGCGTTTAAATTGTATCCTGTAACCAGTTAGTTTTACTTGATGAGAATTTCACAACAATGAAAAAGAATACCTATGTAAAATAACCCAAATATGGTTTATCCAGCTGTATCTCTGGCAAAAATTCAATGTTATTATCTGGGGAACAACATAGATTGTTTAATCTGAAATGTTCTCATCAAATTGATAATAGGAAGAAAGTCTAAGGCAATTTAAACTAGATAAATGAAATATTCAAGTAGCAAAGGGATTGTAGACAATGTAACATCACCCCCCTGACTCGATCACAAGGACTAATTGAAGAGCATTATTGTTATGATTTTCTTGACTAAATGTGACATTCAAATGAATTAAATTCAAAGGACTTATAATAGCTAATGTAGCTGAGTGGATATAGGAATGGATGCTATTTAAAATGTACCTTTAACAAATACTCATGAAGCTCTTGAAGTGTGTCGTATTACAAAGAGACCAAAATATTTGGATCAAAGCAGTCAACTTAAAAGTTATGCTTTAGTATTATTTGCATGCCTCAAAATATTTGAAAATAATAATAATAATAATAATAAACCTCAATGAGTTCTGTTTCAATTTCCCCAATTGGGAGAACTGGAAGAAGCAGATACCAGCCTTACAATGGCTTTTCTCTTAGATTCTCCTGCAAACCAGATCTTGTGTCAGTTGATGAGACCAATCTGAGTACAGATAATCTTGCTATGTTAGGTTCCCTTCTTGGAAGTAGAAGCCTCCTTGCTCAGGCACATCCAAAATAGATTGCACTCCCAAATTTGTCTTGCTTCTCAGGTCAACAAACAATAAATATTTTTTTTCTAAAATCAAATGACATAGAAAATGCTCCCACCATTTGGACAGTGGGAAACTTGAGTGGGAAGCTGGAGGAAGATAATGCCTAGCCTGGAAGGCAAAGACTGACAGAGAAATCTTTGGAGATTACTGCAGCTTTTAACACCTACAGGTTTTCTTTCCTTGGTGGAAGGAAAGATGCTTATCTTTGACTACAATTTCAAATCCTCAACTGGAGTGACAAGTAAAGGGAACTCTGCCAAATTCAACATTTTATGGGATGTTTTTATTTCCCAAATCCTTGTTGCCAATCTTCTGCTTTTTTTATACTGCCAACATCCACAGGGTTGTTAGTGATAGGCTTCTTTTTGCGTCCTTGATTTATACTTACACCCCACACCTGCCATGTGTGTGATGTGTGTGCTTGTGTGTGCCCGTGTGTGTGTGTGTGTGTGTGTGTGTGTGTTTCATGTGTAGAGGGATTATTCATTCGTTACGCCTATGGATGAGTTTCTGCTCTGTTATCTCTAATTTGCAGAACACTCAGTAGTTAACCACAGAGACAGTATTCCAGAAGGTGGCCATGTCTACAGAAACCCTGTTTATGGGTCTTTTGCCAGACACCACACACCACCATGGTTAAAACATCAAGGTACCACAAAAAACAAAATGTGTTGATCTTTGGCCAGCTCAAGATTTCCCAAATACATTTGGCCCTGGAAATGTAGTGTTGTTACAACATCTTTTAACCTGTCAACATCCTACAGATGGTATTCCAAAGTCCACATTTCTCTAGAGTTGCCAACTGGAATTCTTATCTTCCTCCTCAATCCTCCTCCTCCTCTTCCTCCTTCTTCAGAAAAGCCTGACTGACTGTTGAACTGTCTGTGATGGTAAGGAATTAAAAATATTGCCTCAAAGTGGAGAAACTTCTAGAAAATCTGAAAAGTGATTGTTCTGAAGGAATTTTTCTTATAATTCTCATGATAAAGAGAACTTACTGTTCAAAGTAATTTTAGAATAAACATCATGAATGGACTTGGGGGAGGGGTGACACTGGTCAAGGGTGGGGGTGGGGATGGGAACAGGAAGGATCAGGTTGGGGGAGGACAGGGAAAGCAGAAAGAGAATACTGGCAGAGACAACTGGAATGGGAAGGGGAGTGAGCATCTCTGAGACTATCTAGAAACTTAGGACAATGGAAACTTCCAGGAAGCTATGTGAGGGTGACCCTAGCTAAGACTTCTAGCAATGGGGGATGTGAAATCTGAACCAACCATCTCCGTAACCCGGCAAGACTTCCAATGGAGTAGGAATTCAGACACCAACCCAGACACTAAACCTTTGACCTACAATTTGTCTTGCCCACAAGATGTGCTGGGGTGAAAATGAAGCAGAAATAGAGGGACTGGCCAACAAATAACTGTCATAGCTTGCAATCCATACCATGAGTGGGAGCCCACCCCTGACCCTGTTAATTATATTCTCTTATACTTGAAGAGAGGACCCTAGAATAACTGCCACCAGAGAAGCTTCATCTAGTAACTGATGAAAATAGATGCAGAGACCCACTGCCAAACATTTGGTGGAGCTTATAGAATCTTGTGGAAGATGGGGAGGGAGGATTCTAGAGCCCTATGGGTCAAGGGCACACAAGGAAACCTACAGAATCAACTAACCATGGCCCCATAGGGGTACACAGAGATTGAACTTCCAACCAGGGAGTTTGCATGGGACTGATCTAGGCCCTCTGCATATATGTAACAGTTGTGCACCGTGGTCTTTCAAAGACAGAGAAATGGACTGTTAGATTCCAGTTGGAGGTTTCTTACCTGTGTGTAAACCATCTTTAGATTGTATTAAGTGTGATGTAAAACAGTGGTGTTTAAGTTTTTTGATTGTTTTGTTTTCTTTTAACATGAAAATAAAAAAAAAACAACAAGAAAGTGGACATAGTTTAGATGAGAAGTGCAAAGTATCAGACCCTTGAAATCTAGGATCCACAAAGAAAGAAATCTGTCTCTCTTGTAACAGGAAGGAGAGAGCATCTTAAGGGCAGCAGCTATTCATGTCCTTCATGGGAGATAAGTATCTAATTAGCTGCAAAACAAAGTTTTCTCAATTAGAAGAAGACAGTGAAGCCTGCTGACCAGTAAGAGACCAGGTTATAAAAATACTATATATTCTTTGTGCATGGTGAAAATGGAATCTGACCCAACCAAGCACCAGTATTAGTTTCCTCTCTCTTTCCTTGAAGAAATTCAAGTGTTAAGATGGTGAGCATGTTTCCACTCTAAGACCATGGGTTGGTAAAGGAACACCTGCAGCTTGTTTTGTGAATGGGTTCATTGGCAAAGAGCCATACCCACTTGCTCCCTATGGCTAACGTGAAGCTACCCAGGCAGCAGTGAGTAAATGTGATAAATCCTTTATAGCTTGCAAAGCTGAAAATAATTTACTTTCTGAAACAGTACAGTGGTCTCTGTTCTAGGAGAAAGGCCAGGATGAATGAGTTCTCTGGGACCTTTTCATGACACAATTCTGTAAAGGTGTTGTATAAAGGACAATTGGGAATTAGAATAAATGGAAAGCCAAGGTGTTTGGTGTTGGTGTTGTCTTGAGATGTTATTGATGTGGCATGGGCTGTAAACAGGCCAACCTTCCCTTTGGAACCACTAGAGTCATTATATGGGTCTATGCCCAGGGAAACGAGTAATTTCTATACTAAACAAGTCATTGTACCAAGAGAAGACTTACCTTCACCCATCTTACTGCTGAAGTTACTATGCAAGTAACACCATTTCTAGTTTTCCTCCAGAGGAATAGAAGGTATTCTAAAACAAGGCAGTGGGAGGTTGGTCTTTGGACCTTCCTCTCCCACGCTAATCAGCCTTGGACTTTTCAGATGATGTCAACATTCTCAGTCAAGTAAAAACAAGACTAACAAAGAACAACACCCATACAATTGTTTTCTTTAGACAAATGAGCCATGCAGTAGAAGTTAGGTTTCCCTTTCATCTATTTTGCCTGCACCTCCATTCTTTGTTAACAAGGATATGATAAGATCAAGTTTGAGAATCACAGCAAATGCTGTTTCTGTATCATTGCTCCCGCCCCCAGCTCTCTTCCACACACAAAATGGTTGGTTTTATTCTAAGGGGTGAACTGTTTATATGAAGACCTTGAACTGTAGGCTGGTATGGAAAGGGTTTTATTATGTCAAAGGGAAGCATTCTTAGCTGGAGCAGAACAGCAAAGGCTTCTATTCTCTCTGGTACTCAACCTCGAACAGAAAACAAGTCAGTTTGAGAGCAAGGCCAACCAGTCACACGCAGATATATGCAATCATCAGCCTGAAAACTTCCCAGCTGTCCCTGCACCCACCTCTCAGTGATATTCTTTGCTGTCTGTAGAAAACGGGCATGGTCATTTTCCTTTAGCGAGTGTTCTGCTTGGGCGATGAGTGATGCAGACCTTTCAATGCACTGTTTACAGTTTGCAATCTGCTGAGCTAATTTGCGGAGCCTTATCACCTAGAACAAAAGAAGCATGGCAGGCGAGGTTACAAATTAGGATCACTGGGGAGATGGCTCAGGGCTGAACTCTTCAGAGGTGTGAGGTCTGTTATGTCTAAGCAGAGAGAGGTTGAAATCTGGAAGGCAAAATTTTGGAACTTAAACTTTCTGTCTTTGGAGAAGCATTAGTAATTTTTTTTATGAGGAAACACTAATTAGTGTTAGTATTACACTAACTAACACTAGCATTGCTAATTACTTCCCTGTTGAAGGGGGGAAAAGGTGTCCAGTGGCAAGTGACAAAGGGTCACTGAATCTCTTCCCTCTACTATCCTACATAATTACTTCAGGACCTTAGAGAACCCTAGAACCTTCTCCATCTCAGGTTTTCAATATGCCTTTAAGAAAATAAAGCATTTCTGTAGGTGTAAATTTGAGGCTTAAGTTAAAAAAAAAAGTGAAAAAAAATCTACAAAGTTCTTTGTAATCCATGTAATAAAGTTGTGACATGAAAGCATTAGGTATTCCTATTTTCCATACTGCCTAATCCTTGTGTATTAAATTAACAGAGAGGGAGCATTTTCCCATTGATTAATATTTTTCTTATTGAACTGATGAGAGAAAGCCAAAAAAAGCACAGCTGGGCCATTTCCTCTCACTGTAAACGTCATTTCCAGTCACTTTGTGCTCAATTGATAAGTTAACTATTTTGATAAGCATTTCCCATTTGGGATAAAACACACAGTTGTTTCACAATCTCCATTCTATCTCCTGATTCTGTCTTGCTTAAAAAAAAAAAAAAAAACACCCTTGACTGTAATCATCCACAACCTCTCCGGCAGGTCAAGATAAGTCCAAGGTAAGCCACTTGACCACGGCTCTGGTGTTTGAAATGTGCCATAAGCTGAAGCCCTACAGCCAGGAGCCAAGTTAAAATTAGACCAGTAATTGGAATCACCTCGTGCCTACTGGCCCCACCTACATGCAAGGGGACAGGTTTTGGCTGGTTTTCTGATAATTCCGGAATGGAAAATAGCCTTGGGTGAAAGGGTAGGGAGGATGCCTGGTTAATCTGTCTTACAGACAAGGCAGGCTCAAGCTCCCTCCAGAATTCCTGCTAACCTCAAGAAATTTTTGCTTTCTCCAAGTCATTACTATTATCCCAGGACAACTTTAATCTTGAAAAAAAAAAGGAAGGAAGGAAGGAGATGTCAGATCTGTAGAACTCTAGGGAATGTCCAATTCCAAATGTGTACTAAGCAAACAAAGGAAACTACAGCTGAATTGAGAGGTGCTGAGCCCAAGATTTCAGACAAGGCTGAAAAGAGTCCATGAAAATAATGAGTCAGAATGAAATGTCCACACTTGGCAGCTAAGAATATGTGATCTTGGCAGCATGGTAAAAACACATCATTCATTATAAAGGTAGGTCTTGTCCCTATCAGGATAACTGTGTACCTAAGTTGAACAAAATAACACCATTTTACACCAAATAGAACAGAGCTTCTGGCAACATTATATAGAGAGTCAAGGTCAAGGCAGCCCTCTAGTCTAATTCAGGATGTTAGAACACATCTATTAGAAACTGTCAGAGGAAGGGAGAATTCCAGAAGGATAAGTAAGTTAATAGTCTCAACAATAAACCAAATGAGTGGAATATTTAATTATATAACATAAAGAATATTTAAATTGTATGGCCAAGTTGAAGGTATATGATTAAAAAAAAGAGGTCAAACTATTCTTTTGGATTCATTTCATGTCACTCTCTTAGCCTTTGAATATGCACAGCAGAAACCACATGTATCAAAAATGACTACACTTCAATTTCATATTTTTCAGGTTTCTCTATGAGGATATTTGGAAATTAATGGTGATGTTTAAGGACAAGAAAAATAACCTAACCGGTATATATTGATGTAAAAGAAATTGAGAGCATACTGTAAAACTACCACAATATTCTAGAGTGAACTTCCATGTAGAACATACTTTTAATTATACGTCAGTTTACAGTTGCATCAGAGATTCACAAACACTGTATGCAATAGAATCAGCTGGGGATCTTTCAAAGGAAAACTCTAGATGTCTGGGCACATCCTCTGGTATTCTAGTTAATGAGCTGTAATTGGCAGAGCAACAGTAATTTGCATTTTAACAAGCAATGAATGTTTTTAAATCTCCAGGTGATGAATTACTAGTATGGTCAGGACTAGCATTTAAAATATCAATCTAGCTTTAATCTTTGAGTCCATGGACATCTGTCATGCTTGAATGTCACTCAGACTCTTTTGTCCCTTCTTACATTTATGGAATTCTCCAGGCAGAGGCCAAAACTCAGTTGCCCAATTTCTTCTGTAGCTATTTTCTGTCATATAATTGTCTACGAGTTTACCTCCAAAACTTATTTATTGCATTCCTGTCTATGTATTTCTTCTTTGAGTCCTTTTTATCTGTGATTTCTTTATCTCTAAACTGTTTCTTTTCAAGT
Source organism: Mus caroli (assembly GCF_978045245.1). Taxonomy (NCBI): domain Eukaryota; kingdom Metazoa; phylum Chordata; class Mammalia; order Rodentia; family Muridae; genus Mus; species Mus caroli. Next base: position 1,922,642 of record NW_028227260.1, read on the forward strand.
CTGTGTCCTCTTCTGCAAAACTAATCTTACTGGAAATAAGATAATGCTGCTGATTTTGTTGGCAGTACTTTTAGAAACAAAAGATTTCTTTGCTTGCTTTGGAACTGAGCTTAGCACTTCAGTTTTAAAGAAAAGAATCTGAAAATAGCTTCTTGTTCTCCTTGGTCTGCTCTAATGGTTTTACTGTTGCTTTCACCTAACTGGGCTCTTAGGCTCAGCACTCTGGAATCCAGTCTCACTTTGGAATCCTGACTTATCTCTGTGTCTCTGAGGCACCTGTCTTGTGTGATAATAGAATGAGTGGGGTACAGGTCCTCTTAACAACTGACTTGTTCCAGAACCTCAGAACTGAAGTTTGCCAAAAGCTATGATGCCAGGCAGACATTGGCAATACTCTTTTCCTGTCCCTTGTAATGAATAAGAAGCCTTCTGCAGTCTGTGGTGCTAAGGCATAAGCCTGGTTTTTGCCTTCCACCTGATCCAAAGCAATTCTAGATTCTTCAAGAATGTTTTTTAGGCACAGGCATTGGAACTGCAGGTGTACTTGTATCTCTTCAACTATGCCTGTGCTTCGAGCCACAGTTGTGGCATTGTAATTTCATGCCATTTCTGCTTCACCGAAATGCTTCTCTTATTTCACTCTTCACCTTTGTATTCTATTTCTATTAATGGTGTATGTTTGTAGTGGAGTGCTACAAAAAATGAACTCTACATATAATCATGGCCCAAACTGGAATACCTTTTATTACTATCCTCTAGCTCATAAAGGGAAATCCCATGCCATGAAATTCAAGCTGCAGCTAAGTAAGGGTAAGTAAGTATGGTTGCTGCAGAGGTATGAAAAAGTGTCATTGCAATCTGAAGATGGACTCTTAGTGAGGTCCACATCTGTACCTTGGGAATCTTTAAATATGCTACCTTCCATACCAAAGGAACTTTGTAGATGTCTAGGTTAAGAATCTTGAGGGGTTGAGGTGGTCCAGGATTATTTGGATAATTTCGACATAATTCCTAAGGTCTTTATAACAGAGAGAAAAAGTATATATTCTTCAGGTGAGAAATACAGAACCTTTTTATCAAGGAAACCATACCTTGCCTTCTTTAATCTTTGTTCCAATAATTTGTCTTCTTTGCTGAATAATTTCAATGAGAAGATCACATTCTTCTGTCAGTTTGGCTTCTTGACGGGATGCATTGACCTACAGGATGAATAAAATGGCATTCATCTGAATTTTTGATCTTAGCCATTCTGAGTGGTGTGAGGTGGAATCTCAGGGTTGTTTTGATTTGCATTTCCCTGATGATTAAGGATGCTGAACATTTTTTCAGGTGCTTCTCAGCCATTTGGTATCCCTCAGGTGATAGCCCAGAAACTTAGAATACTCAAGATATGAGACACAATTTGCAAAACACATGAAACTCAAGAAGAATGAAGACCAAAGTGTGGACACTTTGCCCCTTCTTAGAATTGGGAACAAAACACCCATGGAAGGAGTTACAGAGACAAAGTTTGGAGCTGAGACAAAAGGAGGATGGACCATCTAGAGACTGACATACCTGGGGATCCATCCCATAATCAGCCTCCAAAAGCTGACACCATTGCACACACAGCAAGATTTTGATGAAAGGACCTTGATATAGCTGTCTCTTGTGAGACTATGCCGGGGCCTAGCAAACACAGAAGTGGATGCTCACAGTCAGCTATTGGATGGATCACAGGGCCCCCAATGAAGGAGCTAGAGAAAGTACCCAAGGAGCTAAAGGGATCTGCAACCCTATATGTGGAACAACAATATAAACTAACCAGTACCCCCCTGAGCTTGTGTCTCTAGCTGCATATGTATCAGAAGATGGCCTAGTCGGCCATCAGTGGAAAGAGAGGCCCATTGGTCTTGCAAACTTTATATGCCTCAATACAGGGGAACGCCAGGGCCAAGAAGTGGGACTGGGTGGGTAGGGGACTGGGGGGACGGTTATGGGGGACTTTTGGGATAGCATTGGAAATGTAAATGAAGAAAATACCTAATTAAAAATATAAAATAAAAAAATGGCATTCATCTGGCTTTTCAGTTAATTGATATTGCCAATGTAGACTAATATACTTCTAGTGATCTCTAAGTATACACATTAAATTTTAAGTCTTCTTCCTACTATTTGCAAGAATGGCAAATAGAGGTATTACATGCCTGTCTGACTTATATCCTTAGAAAATATAATCCTGTAATAACACTCTGTTTGCTAAGCTAGCCTCAGCCTTAGAACATTTACTAACATGATATATACATTGCCATTATCAAGTAGTTGGGAACTGACATGTGAGATGAAATGCATTTGTAATTCCTGTCCTGGTAAACTTCAAAAATAAAGTTAATAAACATTTAATCTTATTAATTTATTCAGAACAAATTATTCTTAATAGACATTAGGGAAATTTCCCAGAAACACTATAACAACTTACATAATATATTCATTTAACAGGTTTTAAACTTTGAACTTTGGGTTTATTCCCTGTAAGAAATCAAGTCACAAAATGGTGGCTTGAAGCTTTATTGATCCTATGACCTAATTTTAAATTTATTCCTAATGTATTTAGACAGATAGGTTGTATAAATGAACATACACCGTCTTCACATAAAGGTGGATCAATGCAGAAAGCCTGTGTTTGAAAATTTGAGATGCATTGTATGGGATGGAGAATTACAATTAGCTCATTCTTGGCAACTGCACTAGGGAAGTAGTGTGGAAATACCATGTATTTCCTCCACCTCATGACCACACTGAAATGCTTATTCACAGATAGCAACTCAGAAATCCCAGCTGTGGAAGATGGAGATAACATCCAGAAGCTTTATTATTTTAGTACAGCTACAAGAGGGGCTTTAAAGTTTTACAGGATGATAGTGGCACTGATGATTCTAGCATATCCCACAAAACAAGATAAGGCCGGGCTATGAGTCCTTCAGTAACGAGCTAGGAAAATTTCATTCTTTATAAATGAGATAAACTGGAAGTAGTACTGTGAAGTCAGGATAAACAGCCAGTATTATGGCTCACCGAAACTATGTCCCCTTTCAAGAGGACCAGGATTCCTTGAATTTTATTCTTAATCATTAACAGATACCACAAACAGATAACTCATTTTATTGAGAAGATGATGGTCACCAGCCATTTATAACAAATCATTAGACATTGTGTCCTGTGTTAAATTATCACGGAGATATTGGCTAAGTGTCTGTCTAATTAACAAAGACAAAAATAACATTGATTGACAGCTACAGAATTTATAAGTCAGGCTGATAATTCAGGAAAGATAATGAGTGGGTTCATTTTCTCTTACCACTAATTTATGTTATCACTTCTAGTTCTCCCTAGAGACTTTCTAAGTAAATTTAGTTTTTCATTGAAATATTTACTTAAAACTTACTCTCAACCAATACCCTATCTTTCCTTTTCATCTCAACATAATTTAGTAACTGATTACCTCTAAGCTGTGAAAAGAAAGAGGCCATGTTGATGACATGAACATATTATTATCGAGGAAGTAAGATGCCTGGAATGTAGCAATGTTTATGATTCTTTTCTTGGCAAAACGTTAGTGAGGTTTTAGGACCTTCTTATCGGTCCACCTGTGCATGCATGTCCTTGCAGGATGTACAGTTAACAGGAGCACTGCTAAATTAGTCATACTATTCCATTCCTGTCACCCTCAGTACCTGACCTTCATCTTCTACCATGATGGGACTGTTTGTCCAGAAAGAGAACTACTGTTATCCAGAATCCTAAGTCAGAAGCTCTATTACTCATGTTTCCTCTTAATTGATCCATTGCTCTTTCAAATCTCAATGAAATTTGAGTTATTGCAAATTCGAAAAAGTGTCCCACAGTGGTCATAGTAGCATGAAATTCAGTTGTACAGATTTAGTTTTTATGACAGATTTGCTGGCTTTACTAAAATAAAGTGGACTGCGCTCAAGGTTGAGGGCTCAGACATATTCTGAGAAACTTGACACAATAATCGCCATCGAATCAAAGCAATATTTCCAGAAATTCAAAAACATGAGATGTCAATTTTAAGCTGCAGGGTGTTTGTTTGTTTGTTTGTTTGTTTTAAGAATGCAGGCTGAGGTTTTCTTAGAATCCAGAAAAGTTGAATCTGTTTTTTCTACTTTTGTTAAGTTCCAAATTTCTGTTCACTGTGGCACTCTTAAATTCCTATAGTTAGGATAAAAGAAGTCAGATAATACCCTACATTTCTGAAATTACTTCACTACAATGATGTTTTCCACAGTTTGATTATGTCATGTTACTTTTTTTTTTTTAAAAAAAGAAGTTAGTTATCTAGATTTCCTTTCTTTTCAGTGCAGAGGTGACAGGCATCATCAGATGTTTCTACTTCACATTTGGTTTGGAAAGATGCAGGTCTTGAGTGATATTTTTCATTCTTGATCCATAGCTTTTGATAAAGAAGTCATTGTGGCTGATGGCAGTGTTCTATGTGGAGCCTTCTGAACATGAAAAAACAAAACAAAACAAAACAAAACAAAACAAAACAAAACAAAACAAAACAAAACAAAACAAAACAAAACACATTCCCTAAACCTTCTTTCCTCAATATATACCTCTACTTTTGTGTCATCAATCTCTTTCTTTATCCTCAAACTATAGTCAAGTGTGGAATAGAGATAAATGGAACATGTTGTATTCGGCCCATATTAAAATGTGTAATCAGATGTTCAATGCCTTTGAGTGGTCTGAAGAAAATTACTATAGATAAATTCCTCAAGAAAAAATATGTATATAGTTTAAAACCAGGTCTGTCCCATGTCAGCCTCCTCACTATAACTGGTGTCAAGTATGTTGACAAGCAAGCATTCTGAAATCCAGAAACACAGCTGGTTTGCCTTATCTGTCTTTGAACCTCACCCATGTGCTTAGCATATACCTTCTCTATATCTAACTGGAGTCACAGCATTTTTTTCCTCTTGAAAGTCATCATCTCTTCCTTATGGTTTGCTTTTGTTCTTTAGTACTAGCTCCAACTCTCTTTAATTAATTCCTCCCAAGTTAGAGACAATCTCAAGCCTAAAAACCTCTCTTGATAACCCCAATTTGTTATCTGAAGCTTCAAGTGCCATGGCCAATGCCATGCAGACTGGCTATACTCATGACTATGCTTATAACACAACTGCCACTCCTCCTTTGAAAGAACCACATTCAAATATTTATCATTCATCCATCCATTCAAAATTGATTCCTAGGCTTCTCCATGATATCAGGCAGCATTCCAAGTGTTGCACATACGGTATGTTATAAGAAGTACAAAGTCATGGTTATTTCAAAGTTTACATATAAGTATATAAAAGGTCAAAAAATAAATAAAATTTTAACATTAAGATATGCATAGGCAAGAAGTTAGAGAGAGTGATATGATTAAACATGCCTGTGAAGAGATTCCATTTTGTTGCGTAGATGAGAATCCTTTGACAAGTCAAGAGGAAAGAAATGGACTTAGCCAAAAGATGCAGACAAGGTATTCAGAGGTTCTTCAAACTCTGCATCCAAGAGGCTATATCCTGAAAAATTGCATCATCACATTCCCAAATAGTGGTCAATCTGTATGCAGTATTTTATATGAAATTCTTAACTCAGGACCAGTGACCCTTTTAACTCCATTCATAGAGAGCATTGAAAAAGTGTTCTACCCTGCTGTACAAAACTGAGGTGAGATATGCTGCTAATACTCTGCTTCTTTTGTGTAGAAGTAACAACAGGTTGGAGACAATGTGGGAGGCTCTGGCATGGGGCTGGAGGCACATGATTCAAGCACCCAGTAGTGAGTGTTTTCACAGCAGCTGCTTCAGAACTAACTTTGCTCTCTTAAAAAAAAATAAGGAAAATGGAATCTACATGATGAGTAGTTTTAGGATTTGATTAAGATTATGTTCTTGTATGTCCACGTTTGTGTGTAAGAGTGTGTGTGTGTGTGTGTGTGTGTGTGTGTCAATGATGGCATTGAGAAACTGGTGGCTTGATATAATACAATTATAGTAAATTTGAGCATAGGCTTCACCTACTTGGTAAGTTTGTGGTTGTCATAAGTATTTTGGTAACAGGCAGGGTAGACTAGGAAAGGAAATTACATAATCAAGGCACGGCAGAAATGTCTTGTCCATAAAGACTTGCTGACCCATTTTTCCCATTCTAGGCTCATCTTGCTGCTTCTCAGACCATCATTTCCCATCGTCTCCTTGAAGTGAGAAAACTGAAAACTAAATTAAAGTGCAAAAGGGAAACCTAATGTCTAAGGTGATTTAATCACAGGACTGAATGTGACCTGAGATCAAATTCAGCACTGAGTGGTTCTTTTGTCATTAATGTCCACCTCCCACTGATGATTGGCTAGACATCCATATCAACTGTCAGCATGGAGATTTCCTTCTTTAATAGCAATATACACAATTTTGTACATTAGTCAATGATAACATAAATGGGTTAAATATTTTTCCCAGTGCAGCCCATTTGTAGTGCCCAGTAAAAAGTCCTCCTGCTAAGTTTTATAGTCTAATAGTGTTATAACATTTCACAGAAAGGGTGGAGTAAAGTTGACATTTTTTTCTTGTCAAATGTATAAACATTAAAGGGATTTAATTACAGAGACACACTGCAAGTCGGACTATATGTCTGTAGAATGTTCTTTAGCAGTCTGTAAATGGTTTCTGTTATTTCTTAAAACTTGCTCTTTTGACTTGTATTTTACTGCTAAATAAGATATATAGTACAGAGTATAAACACCATTAATTTTCACATAAGTATGATGTTAAAAACTTTAGAAATATTTCGTGAAACTCTTACAAAGGAACATCAGTGGGGAGAAACTCTCTGGTCACTTCTCATAGGTAAAACTGAACTAATGTGTATTTTATTATTTATTTTTCTTTTAGGTAAATGTCTTTTAATTTTTAAAACAGAGTGTTAATGTCTATCTATTGGACAATGTGATGGGTCTTTTGAATCTGGCTTATTTAACTCACTCTGACAAACTCCAGGCCCATCCATTTTCCTGCAAATGTTAAGGCTCTATTCTTTTTATGGCAGAATAAAATTCCCATATGTGTATATACCATATTTTTAAAATCCATTCTTCTGTAAATGGAACTTTAGGTTGATTCTATATCTTAGCTATTGTAAAGAGTATAGCAATAAATATGGCTGAGCAAGTATCTCTATGTTAGGATATGGAGTCCTTTGGGTACATGACCAGGAGTTGTATAACTAGTTGTGTGTGTGTGTGTGTGTGTGTGTGTGTGTGTGTGTGTACCCTTCAAACTGAGCTTCATTGTGAATATACTACTTTGCATTGCCACCAGCAGTGTATAAAGGTTCCTTTCACTCCTGTATTCACACCAGCATCTGTTGTTGTATCTAATAGGACTTTAGAAACATTCTTTTTTTTTTCCCTCATTGGACAATGTCTGGTTGAAATGAGTTAGCCACCTACAGGCTTTCAAAGCAGAGCCTCCCAGTTCATCCTGCCAAAAGGATATACTCATTTGATAGATGGCTTCCTGTTTGTACACAGAAGAAACACTGAAGTAAGCCTGGGACAGGATAAAGCCAATGTGTCAGAGACAGGAAATTTTACTTCTGAGTATTCAGGGAGAAAGGAGCATTGCTCAATGCACTAGGAATTCTACAAAAATGGTTACCCCCCCTGAGATTGCACAGCCTAGGAACCACGCTGGCCCACAATTAGTGCAATTTTGAAACTGCACCGCTACACCACTAAACAATTACACTTTCCTTTTAAGGCTGTTAACCTTTCTGTCTGGTTGTTTTAAACACAGTTATCTACACTGTATATTTGCCTAAAAGCAGTCTTTATGGCAAAATCAAAAGCTGGGTCATTCCATACTCATTTAAATTAAGGGAACCTAGAGAAAGGTTGCAACATTCATATATGATGTCCTGTAAATGTTGTTATTTGGACTCTAGAGCATTTGTCTCTGTATATTTGTAACTTTGAATCTGCATCTGATTATAAAGTAGATAGTTTTATTTAAAAAGCATGGTCCAGCTATCCCATTTAACCCTAAAAAGAAATACACTAAAGGAGTTAATTCCAAAGTGGATAAATTGATATTTGGCCAGTAAGATGAGGGCATGAGAGGTAAACTGCGCGCACCTCAGCTCTGTGCCCCACTGTGCTCTGCTGACCAGGTGCAAAGAGAAATATGAGGATCTGAGGGTGCTTTGGTTTTTATTGCCAAAGGCAGCTGTGATGAACATTCCAGACCCTGGGGCAGAAGTTAGACAGAGCTGCCAGAAGGAACAATGAAAGGGATTCTAATAGTTTAGTTTGTATATAAAACTGAGCCAAGGAGAACTGAGTAAGCACAGACGGTATTACTGTAATACATCTAATATGTTTACATATACTTTTTACTCTGAAACTCTCTCATTACTTGTAGATCTAGCTCAAGTATTCAAGAGAGGATACCCCAGGGCCCAGGGTCTCTGTCTTTGAAGGAAAAAAAAAGCAGAAGACACAACACAGAGCAAGAGATTGAATGTTTAATATGTTCATTTACGTGTTAAGGTTGGCTAATACTGGAGATGAAATCCAGAGCCTTGCATGTGCCAAGATCCAGTCCAGACATTAATATTTACTAATTTTTATTAGAACTTTTTTTCAATTCCAACAGTGGCTTGTCATTAAACTATGGAATACATTCCTAAAGTGAGGGGTGTTTTTTTGTGGAAAATAACAGTAGCAATATTATAAGTATAAGCTATCTGAATGCATTGTGGAAAATCTGCTGGCCCACAACAGATTGACTGTACTTATGAACTGAATATTCAGAAAAGGTTTCTTATATATTTGCTATGGATTTAAAAAATTATTCTCAGCATTGTCATGGTAAAAGTTTTCTTGGGATTTCTAAGATTATGAAGCTCAATTGTTGGATAAACAAAACCGTAAGATGCCATTAAAATGGTAACACACTACAGTAAGTAGAACAATAAAATTCCTATAAACGAAATACAAATGTAACAAGACAATAAAACTGCCCAGCAAAAATGCCACTGCCAATGCTTAAGACTTTGAAACTTCACATAAGGGAGTTCCATTCCCAAGAGTAATATAACAGAACATGTTTATTCAAAGGGTTAATGCTGTTGCTTATTTTCCTGTTAAAACCAAATCTTCAAATATCTAAGAGAGAGAGAGAGACAGAGAAACAGAGAGACAGAGACAGACAGACACACACACACACATACAGAGAGAGAGAGAGAGAGAGAGAGAGAGAGAGAGAGAGAGAGAGAGTGTGTTAGTTCAGAGCTCAGGACCTTGAGATGCTTTCCTGGGATAGAAATGTCTGGTCTTTGTGCATAATTAGCTGGACTTTCCTGGTTATCTATGCCAATTATTCATTTTTTCAGGTTCCCTGTCTCCATATAGAAAACATGAATTCTTACCTCCCATAGCAACTGCAATAATATTGAGTATACAACAGGATACAGGACCATCCTCACAACAGTCTCTCAGGTGTACTGGCAAGAACTAGTGAGTTACTACATGAAAAACCAGTGGGGTTTGCTTCATGTGTAGAAATTTTATATTAATATTCACTCTCAACATTGTCCATAAGCTTGGTTTATCTGCAATGCCCATATAGAATGAAAATGATGGGTACCAGGGTCAGTCCCCCTCTTCTGTCTACCTAAAGACATTGTAGCACTAATCAATCCATCTGCATCTTTCATCAGCTCAATAACTCAGGAAGCTGTTAGCATGGTGACTAACTCTAGAATTTTGGGAGATGCTTTTTAAATCACAAGTTCATCCCATAAAGATTGTTTTTTATGCAACTGAGTTGAGAGACAAAATGGGCTGAGAAGATTTGTCCGTGGCATAAAGAAGGAGTTAGGAAACATTGCTTGTGAAGCGGCAGAAAGTAAATACCTTAACCGTATAGGCCATATGGACTCTGCTGTACATATTCAACTCTTGTTATTCTCTCAAAAGAAGCCATAGACAATGTGGAACCACATAGATGTGGCTGTGTGAAAAAAAAAAAAACCCAAAAAACCCAAAAACCTTTATGTACCAAAAGGAGACAACAAGTAAGTTTTGATCCTAGGATCATAGTTTGCCATCCTTCAGCGTGGTGAACGTGAGCTAAGCTTGAAAGTGAAAAGTATGAAAAATGCATAGAATTTCTTCAAGACTATTTCCTTATTTGCTTAGTTTCAGTGAAAGAATCTGTGAAAAATCTGCAAGATATCAGGTATTCCACAAATCCTAGTTGTCTTCCTACTAGTCATGAAGAGTTTGCAATCACTAAGTTAATTAATTAATGGGATTCCAATTTGAACCTGACAGTACTCCATTGCTACCTGGATTTGACATTCCCCCACTATGTCCTGCAGATTTCTGTCACATTTATAACAAACATTGACCCTTCTCTGCTCTATTTCCTAGGGTACACTGAGCTGCCTGCAGCCTTCAGTCTCACAATCTTGGCACCAATGGCACAGGCATTTTTGTTTGTTGAATGGCAACTTTGTGGAAAGCAGTTCCAAAATGAAGTGACAGAATGGAAGGTGTTGCTCATAATTCATTCAAAAACAATAATCTCCTTCCTTCCTATAGCTTATTAATTACACTCTTTATAAAACAAATGCTCTACGCCCTTCCGTTTGGGCTGGGCAAACAGCATGAAAAAAAAAAAAAAACCTGACTGCTAAACTGACATGAACAATTATGTCTATCAAATCCTTTTCATAAAATTTCTGAAAAGTAGTAACACTCTGTTAAGTACTCTTCAACAAAAGTATTTAGGAAAAAAACAGCTTTTTGAAGGTGAAAATAGCTTACAGATGCTTGTTGAGTGAAAGGAAAGATAGAGGCAACACAATTCGGAGAAAGGAAGCTATTTTGAATGGAAAGAGGAAACTTCTAGTCTGCAGTTCACATTCATTACTTTCACTTGTACTTGTCACTTTGGTAAGTGGCATTCTTTCCTGTTTGTACCATGACTCCTCGATGGTAATGTGATGGAGAAATACTGAGTTGGACTTCTATTCAGGCTTGTGTTACTTAAGTGTAGTTCCTATCTGCTCCTATGTGAAGTTCTTTAGAATTAGAACCAGCCCATGCTCTTCCAGTGAGTGAAACATACTAGATTACATTACTAAAAATCCATGAACTTATATGTGCACCTGAATAAAGGTAAGCATTGTTCTGTCTTTATGAAAGATCCACAAGTGATATCTATATAACATCTTGTTTGGTTGGTGTCATTCCAGAATTGGGGCAGAAGTGCAGATTGATTACTGAATATCTTTGCTGTCTAAGGTTTGATATCTATAGTTATGCAAATACAACCAATTAGAGGATGGGCTGTAAAAACTGTACATGTGAACTATGGCCACAGCCAGGGAAAGGACTCATGCTATTATTCCATCTTAGATTCTATCTATGACATTGATGGTTCTGAAAAATGGTAGGAGAGCAGAATGGAAGAGCAGATGCTAGATAAAAAATATCACTGGGAAGTGGGGTAGTCAACAAGGAAAGGTATGAAGGCAACAAAGTGTACCTACCCAAGCACACTCCAACACAATAGAGACAACAGTCAACTCTCAGAAACACTACAGTCAAAAAGAAGGAAGCACAGGATTGATCTAACATGTTTCATCAGGAGCAAGTCCATGGCCTTTAAAAATGCATGAGGGATTCATTCCCTACTGGAAATCCTTAGGAGAGGCTGAGAAAACCCCACACTACAGGGAGCAAATTCATTAAGTCCCACATGGACACTGCACTGAAAACTATGACAACATACACTCTTAAGACTAGCTCTGGAGGAGAATTTTTCTGACAATAGTTTCATATGATCAGATTAGAGATTAGAAGGAGTCATTTAACATTCATCCCATTTGCTCTGTAGCTTTACTATCTTAGGATTAAATATGAGGCTAAACACCTATCACACCTGACAGTGCTTTCTGTATTGACCAGGGCCATTCCCTATTCCAGGGCCACAATCCATATGTGAGTATTTGTGTTTCACATATACTAATTTTTCTATATTTGGACAGTAGCAGGTAAATTTTCATGGGAAAGAAAGCATAGAATCTAGAAAACAAGACTAGAATGTTGTGTGTGTGTGTGTGTGTGTGTGTGTGTGTCTGTCTGTCTGTGTGTCTGTGTAAAAACACTTATATATGTGTGGGTATGTGCATATGTGTGCACATGAGTATTTTCTTATCTAGAGACTCCTTGTGTCTATCATTTTAAATAATTGTGAAGTTATTACTGACTTTATAGAGCAATAATTATGAAGGTTGAAGATCTGTACTACAACTGACACTATTTTCAACTTGAGTTAAGGAGCACTTGAAGAAATTTCAATTTCAAAATTTATCTGTCTGTCCATGCATCTGGCTGGCTGGCTGACTGTGTGTCCATCTGTCTCTCTATCTGTTCATCCATCCATCCATCCACCCACCCATCTATCTATCCATTTATCTATACATCTATCTATCTATCTATCGATCTATCTATCTATCTATCTATCTATCTATCTATCTATCTATCTATCTATCTATCTCCTTCCTTCCTTCCTTCCTTCCTTCCTTCCTTCCTTCCTTCCTTCCTTCTTCCCTAACTCTCCTTTCTTCATTTCCCAGCTGTTTACTTCCCCCATTATCTGAAAGGTCACCTATATTTCTACATATAAACCTGGTAGATGTTGCCTTCTCACCTCCCTTCCTGGGAAAGAGAAGGCTCTGTTTAGTGTGTGAGGAACAAGGTTAGGTATGGGCTGGGGCAGGAATCCTGCCAGGTAGTGGAAACACTGCTTGCTTTAATTTTAGAGCTAAGAACAAAGCCTTCTTATTGTTTAATAGAACCTTAAAGGCAGGCCTCACTGGCATAGTTCTAATTTTTTTGAAACCACAAACAAGAGGAATTCTTTAAGCCTATTTCATGAAAAGCAGAAGGAAAATGCCATATGATTCTGCAAACATTAATGTGATCCTTTGCTTTAGTAGCCAGAGGTTGATTTCAGGCTAACATTTACATGTGTCCTCAATACAGTAATGTCTGTTGCTACTGTCTACCTGCACCCACTCTTTTACTCACAATAATAGGTTATGGTGATGGCAAATGCATGAAAAATACCATGTCTTTCTTTAGAATGATGTCCGTTTGGTATCATTTATATAATATGATAAAAGAAAAATTAGTTTGCACAAAGACCCAACAAGCCCATACTTTGCCCATGCAGAGCAAACTATGGCTCTTTTCTTCAGTATGCATTTTGATTTTGCCAACAATTAAGACTGTTATGCAAACAGCTTCCAGACTGGAAGGAAACCCAAGCTAGTGGTTTCTGGAGATCGTTGCAACAGTCTTAGCAGCAAAGAAATAAAAGCAACAGGAAATGGGGTTGCACTAATTTCTCTCTGAACAAAAGAAATGCTACCAACATACCCATGATGGTACCTGAAACAAAACTTATGGACTTTGGATGTCTTTTGGTTGTTGATTTAGAGAGGGGGAATTGGGAGGAGAGAGAGAGAGAGAGAGAGAGAGAGAGAGAGAGAGAGAGAGAGAGAGAGAGAGAGAGAGAGAACAAAAGAGGAGTCTGATACTTTAAAATACTGACTCAATAAGTCATTTTTAATACCTCTGTTATTTTAACTACTTTTCATGTACCACAAAGTTCTTCTAAAGCATTGTTTTGTCAAACTCCATGCATTCTGGCTATCAGATGTGGTTTAGAAGCAAGAGAGGTTTGTGAGACTATCTAGAACAGGGTCTCTCAACCTTCCTAATGCCATGATCCAATTGAATGCATTTCCTCACATTGTGGTGACCTGCAAACTTGCAAACTTAAAATTATGTTTTGTTGCTACTTCATAACTGCAATTATGGTACTATTATGAATCATAATGTAAATATCTGTGTTTTCTGATGGGCTTTGGTGGTCCCAATGAAAGAGTCATTCAACCCCAAAAGGGTTATGACCCACAAGTTGAAAACTACTGATCTAAAGAATAAAATGAAAAAAGGGATATAGGTTTACAGTGAGCGGCTGGAAAGACCCTTTGTGACCTCTCTTCATGGCTCCAGAATGTTCCAGATGGACAACTGTCTCCCAGGTTTTGATTTTCTAATTCCATCCTCTGTCCCTATTCCGTGCCAAATTCCTCAGTTTGGGCAAGGGTCTGGCAGGCATGTACAACATCCTTTAGTTGTGAGCAGAGATCCGTGGCTGGTGAAGTCTGTCATTGCAGAAGTACATTTTCTGAGTTTAAGATTTTCAAGAAGGGCCCCTTTCTGTTCTTCAGGGTGACAATTTATCTGTCATGCATACTTACATAAATTAGCTAGTCCTAGAGGGCAGACAGAAGGATGCAGGTGATGCCTTGGAAAATGCTATTAGTGTATCAAGAGCCATTGGCAGGTATTATATCATTTGCTAGACATATTAGGAAGTGAGTGCATACCTAAAGACTTCTTTTGTGATTGGGTTACATCACTAAGGATAATATCCTCCAGATACATCCATTTGTCCAAGAATTTCATAAATCCATTGTTTTTAATAGCCGAGTAGTACTCCATTGTGTAAATGTATCACATTTTCTGTATCCATTCTTCTGTTGAGGAACATCTGGGTTCTTTCCAGCTTCTGACTATTATAAATAAGGCTGCTATGAACATCGTGGAGAATGTGTTCTTATTACCTGTTAGAACTTCTGGGTTTATGCCCAGGAGAGGTATTGCTGAATCTTCTGGTAGTATTATGTCCAATTTTATGAGGAACCTCCAGACTGACTTCCAGAGTGGTTATACAAGCTTGCAATCCCACCAGCAGTGGAGGAATGTTCCTTTTTCACCACATCCTCGACAGCATCTGTCACCTGAATTTTTTATCTTAGCCATTGACTGGTGTGAGGTGGAATCTCAAGGTTGTTTTGATTTGCATTTCCCTGATGATTAAGGATGTTGAACATTTTTTCAGATGCTTCTCAGCCATTCGCTATTCCTCAGATAAGAATTCTTTGTTTATCTCTGTTCCACATTTTTAATGGGGTTATTTGAATTTCTGGAGTCCAACTTCTTGAGCTCTTTGTACATATTGGCTATTAGTCACCTATCAGATTTAGGATTGGTAAAAATCCTTTCCCAATCTGTTGGTGGCCCTGTTGTTTTATTGACAGTGTCTTTTGCCTTACAGAAGCTTTGCAATTTTATGAGATCCCATTTCTCAATTCTTGATTTTACAGCACAAGCCATTGCTGTTCTGTTTAGGAATTTTTCCCCTGTGCCCATATCTTCAAGGCTTTTCTCCTCTTTCTCCTCAATTAATTTCAGTGTCTCTGGTCTTATTTTGAGGTCTTTGATCCACTAAGACTTGAGCTTTATACAGGGAGATGAGAATGTATTTATTCACATTCTTCTACATGATAACCACCAGTTGTGCCAACACCATTTGTTGAAAATGCTGTATTTTTTCCACTGTATGGTTTGAGCTCCCTTGTCAAAGATCAAGTGACCATAGGTGTGGGGGTTCATTTCTGGGTCTTGAATTCTATTCCATTGGTCTACTTGTCTGTCGCTATACAAGTACCATGCAGTTTTTATCACAATTGCTCATTAGTACAGCTTTATATCTGGCATGGTGATTCCCCCAGAGGTTCTTTTATTGTTGAGAAGAGTTTTTGCTATCCTAGGTTTTTTTTTTTTATTTCAGATGAATTTGCAGATTGCTCTTTCTAATTCGTTGAAGAATTGAGTTGGTATTTTGATGGGGATTGCATTGAATCTGTAGATTGCTTTTGGCAGGATAGGCATTTTTACTATATTGATCCTGCCAATGCATGAGCATGGGAGATCTTTCCATCTTCTGAGATCTTTAATTTCTTTCTTCGGAGACTTGAAGATTTTATCATACAGATCTTTCACTTCCTTAGTTAGAGTAGTCACGTCAAGGTATTTTATATTATTTGTGACTATTGAGAAGGGTGCTGTTACCCTAATTTCTTTCTCAGCCTGTTTATTCTTTGTGTAGAGAAAGGTCATTGACTTGTTTGAGTTAATTTTATATCCAGCTACTTCACCGAAGCTGTTTATCAGGTTTAGGAGTTCTCTGGTGGAATTTTTAGGGTCACTTATATATACTATCATATCATCTGCAAAAAGTGATATTTTGACATCTTCCTTTCTAATTTGTATCCCCTTGATGTCCTTTTGTTGTCGAATTGCTCTGGCTAGGACTTCAAGTACAATGTTGAATAGGTAGGGAGAAAGTAGGCAGCCTTGCCTAGTCCCTGATTTTAGTGGGATTGCTTCCAGCTTCTCACCATTTACTTTGATGTTGGCTACTGGTTTGCTGTAGATTGCTTTTTATCATCTTTAGGTATGGGCCTTGAATTCCTGATCTTTTCAAGACTTTTATCATGAATGGGTGTTGGATTATGTCAAATGATTTCTCTGCGTCTAAGTAGATGATCATGTGGTTTTTGTCTTTGAGATTGTTTATATAATGGATTATGTTGATGGATTTCCATACATTAAACCATCCCTGCATCCCTGGGATGCAGCCTACTTGGTCATGATGGATGATCATTTTGATATGTTCTTGGATTCGGTTTGCAAGGATTTTATTGAGTATTTTTGCATCAATATTTATAAGGGAAATTGGTCTGAAATTCTCTTTCTTGGTTGGAATTTGTGTGGTTTAGGTATCAGAGTAATTGTGGCTTCATAGAATGAATTGGGTAGAGCATCTTCTGTTTCTATATTGTGGAATAGCTTGAGAAGGGTTGGAATTGGGACTTTTTTGAAGGTCTGATAGAACTCTGGACTAAACCCATCTGGTCCTGGGCTTTTTTTGGTTGGGAGACTATTGATGACTGCTTCTATTTCTTTAGGAGAAATGGGACTGTTTAGATCTTTATTCTGATCCTGATTTAACTTTGATACTTGATATCGGTCTAGGAAGTTGTCCATTTCATCCAGATTCTCCAGTTTTGTTGAGTATAGCCTTTTGTAGAAGGATCTGATGGTGTTTTGGATTTCTTCAGGATCTGTTATGTCTTCATTTTCATTTTTTATTTTGTTAATTAGGATGCTGTCCCTATGCCCTCTAGTTAGTCTGTCTAAGTGTTTATCTATCTTGTTGATTTTCTCAAAGAACCAGCTCCTGGTTTGGTTGATTCTTTGAATAGTTCTTCTTGTTTCCACTTGGTTGATTTCACCCCTAAGTTTGATTATTTCCTGCCCTCTACTCCTCTTGGATGAATTTGCTTCCCATTGTCCTAGAGCTACTAGGTGTTTTGTCAAGCTGCTAGTGTTTGCTTGCTCTAGTTTCTTTTTGGAGGCACTCAGAGCTTGAGTTTTCCTCAGCCTTAGTCCATGATGATCTGATAAGATGCATGGGACAATTTCAATATTTTTGTATCTGTTGAGGCCTGTTTTGTGACCAATTATATGGTCAATTTTGGAGAAGGTACCAAGAGGTGCTTAGAAGAAGGTATATCCTTTTGTTTTAGGATAAAATGTTCTGTAGATATCTGTTAGATCCATTTGTTGCATAACTTCTGTTAGTTTCACTGTGTCTCTGTTTAGGTTCTGTTTCCAAAGATCTGTCCAATGACGAAAGTGGGGTGTTGAAGTCTCCCATTATTATTGTGTGAGGTGCAATGTGTGCTTTGAGCTTTACTAAAGTTTCTTTAATGAATGTGGCTACCCTTGCATTTGGAGCATAGATATTCACAATTGAGAGTTCCTCTTGGAAGATTTTACCTTCGATGAGTATGAAGTGCCCCTCCTTGTCTTATTTGATAACTCTGGGTTAGAAGTCGATTTTTTTCAATATTAGAATGGCTACTCCAGCTTGTTTCTTCAGACCATTTGCTTGGAAAATTGTTATCCAGCCTGTCACTCTTAGGTAGTGTCTGTCTTTTTCCCTGAGATGGGTTTCCTGTAAGCAGCAAAATGTTGGGTCCTGTTTGTGTAGCCATTCTGTAAGTTTATTTCTTTTTATTGGGTAATTGAGTCTATTGATATTAAGAGATATTGAGGAAAAGTAATTGTTGCTTCCTATACTTTTTTGTTGATAGACTTGGCATTCTGTTCTTGTGGCTAGAGTTTCCATTCTATTCTTGTGGCTGTCTTCTTTTAGGGTTATTGAAGGATTACCTTCTTGCTTTTTCTAGGGTGTAGTTTCCGTTATTGTTTTTTTTTTCTGTTATTATCCTTTGAAGGGCTGGATTCGTGGAAAGATATTGTGTGAATTTGGTTTTATCATGGAATACTTTGTTTTCTCCATCTCTGTTAATTGAGAGTTTTGCTGGGTATAGTAGCCTGGGCTGGCATTTGTGTTCTCTTAGTGTCTACATAACATCTGTCCAGGATCTTCTGGCTTTCATAGTCTCTGGTGAGAAGTCTGGTGTAATTCTAATAGGCCTGCCTTTATATGTCACTTGATCTTTTTCCCTTACTGCTTTTAATATTCTATCTTTATTTAGTGCATTTGTTTTTCTGATTATTATGTGTCAGGAGGAATTTCTTTTCTGGTCCAGTCTATTTGGAGTTCCGTAGGCTTCTTGTATGTTCATGGGCATCTCTTTCTTTAGGTTTCTGTCATTTTCTTCTATAATTTTGTTGAAGATATTTGCTTGCCCTTTACATTGAAAATCTTCATTCTCATCTACTCCTATTATCTGTATGTTTGGTCTTCTCATTGTGTCCTGGATTTCCTGGATGTTTTGAGCTAGGATCTTTTTGCATTTTGCATTTTCTTTGATTGTTGTGCCCATGTTCTCTATGGAATCTTCTGCACCTGAGATTCTCTCTTCCGTATCTTGTATTCTGTTCCTGATGCTCGCACCTATGTTTCCAGATTTTTGTCCTAGGGTTTCTATCTCCAGCGTTGTCTCACTTTGGGTCTTCTTTATTGTTTCTACTTCTCTTTTTAGGTTTAGTATGGTTTTGTTCAATTTCATCACCTGTTTGGTTGTGTTTTCCTGTATTTCCTTAAGGACTTCTACCTCTTTGCAGTGTTCTCCTGTATTTCTTTAAGTGAGTTATTAAAGTCCTTCTTGATGTCCTCTACCAGCATCTTGAGATATGATTTTAAATCTGAGTCTTGCTTTTCGAGTGTGTTTGGTATCCAGGACTGGCTGAGGTGGGAGTGCTGGGTTCTGATGATGGTCAGTGGTCTTGGTTTCTGTTAGTAAGATTCTTACATTTGCCTTTCACCATCTGGTAATATCTGGAGTTTGTTGGTATAGCTGTCTCTGGTTCGTGCTTGTTCCTCAACTGATTCTGTTAGCCTCTGTCAACAGACCTGGGAGTCTAGCTCTTTCCTCAGTCTCAGTGGTCCAAGTACTCTCTGCAGGCAACCTTTCCTCTTGCAGGGAAGGTGCACATATACCTGGCTTTCACCTGCCTCCTGGCTGAAGATGAAGGCCCCCCAAATGGGACCTGTCCCAGAAGCTGTGTTGCTTCTGCCTCTCCCAGAAGCTATGTTGCATCTGTAGTCCGCACTCTCACCTGAGCAGACTAGTCTCTGAGGGATCCGGGATCCATGATGGCTCCCCCACCTGCTCTGGCAGAGCCCTCCAGGGTGGACACCTCTCCTCTGGCAAGGAAGGTGCCCGGATGTCTGGAGCCCGAAAAGGGGTCTTTCTCAGAAGCTGTGTTGCTTCTGTAGTTCACACTCTCACCTGTGCAGACTAGTCTCTGACCCAAGATAGCTCCTCCACCTGCTCTTTTTAAGATTTTTAAATAATTCTTATTACTCTCTCCTGTGCAGACTAGTCTCTGACCGAAGATAGCTCCTCCACCTGCTCTTTTTAAGATTTTAAATAATTCTTATTATCTACTTTTAAAGCAAATACATTTTATAAGAAGACCAAACACAATCACTCACAGGGGATCCTTAAATCAGTGTTTGATTAACTTAAGCTGACAAGTCTCAACTTCATTAAATGATCAATTCCATCTACAAAGCAGTTAATTAAGCTATTTTAAAACAACAAGGTAAATATTCTCATACAAAAAAAATGCAGATTCAAGGGACACATCAACAGATTTTCATGACCAACACAACAAAGATATAAGACTTTTTTATAATCCCAGAAAACATACTCAAACCTTATTTATAAGCAATTCTCACTTCAGATAATCATTGCTCATATATTATAAACAAATTCCTGGAACATTTAAAACTATATATTTATAAATTTCATCTTCAGTTTACTTCATTTCTTCAGATTCATAAAAAGATTAAGTGAAAGCTTTAAGAAGTTCAGCACTTCCAAATCCTAAGTAGCTCTCTGTAAGTCTCATGAATTAAATTTAGAAGCAGGGTGAGGGAGGCTATGATAGGGTGTTTCTGGGAGGGAGGGAAACCAGGAAAAGGGATAACATTTGAAATGTAAATAAAGAAAATATCCATTAAAAGAAGAAACTTAGAAAGACAAGTTCTACTGAACATTTCAATGTTGCTTAATTATATTTTAAATTGGAATCTGAAAGCAAAATTTTCAAATTTCTATTATGTGTCATATCTTAAATGGTATCCATTGACATACAAATGTTTTAATACTAAATTATAACAAAATATTGATTGTATTATTTATGTTTTTGACTTCTACACGTGTTAAATTTCTTTTGAAGAAGGAAAACAAACTCTTTAGAGGAAGTAAATTTATTATCTCAAAGAAATCGGGTAAGTGAAACAATGGCTAATGACCAAAGATTGAAGAATACTTCGGAAGACCTTTCTGATCCTATTGGTAGCACAAATGTGTTTGTACACTTACTGAGCCTTTGTGAAGATCTGCTGGGCATAATTTACTGACACTTTTCCCCGTGATCTATCATTCTAAACACTGCTTTCATTATATCACCTACTTTGGGTAGTTCAGTTATATATGCATTCTCATTCATATTCTTTCCCTCATCTCATTTTGTTGTGTTGACCAGCCTGGCCTGAAACTCACAGTGTAGACCAGGATGATTTCAAAGTCATAGTCTTTCTGCTTTGGTCTTGTGAATGTTTGATTACAGGTATGAACCACAGTGACTAGCTTATCTCATTTCATTATTCACTGATATTTTTGTTATGTCTGGCTTTATGCCACATATCTATGGCCAATGCATAATGTTTACATGAAAAGGCTATTGAGATAATTATATTAGAAAGTAACTATAGGATCTTGTCCAGTGGCCATAATTGTTTTTAGGGTACTTTTGTATAAATTCTATTACATTTGCTTTTCCTATTCCCCAATATATTTGGTTATGGAAATATAATTACTTTATACAGCAATATCCTTCTCCTGACACCAGCATGTGTAAAGTGTATACCATCTTCCCAATCTTTTTGAAAGACAAAGGATCATATGATGGTGTAATTCAACCTCATCTAGTCAGAGAATTATGCCTTCATGAAAGTATCATCACTGTTCATATAGGAACTTGGTATTATATCTAGTGAAGATAGTTTTTTTTTTAAGCAGAGTAGAAGTTCTACCATACATTATAGGAACCTTTGTGTGTTGTTTCTCACTGAGAGCCTTTTGAACTCAGAGGTAGCCTCAAATTATTTAAATAGCTGAATTTTAAAATTCATACTTCTTTTTCAAACCAAAACAAGCAGTGCTACAATTGCACTCTTGTTAATGGGAATTTCATATGCATGACTCAATCATTTTGATGTAGAATTTCAAAATTTGAATAAGCCTCCAGTTTTTCCTACATTTGACCATTAAAAATAGAAGTCAGTGGAATGAGGATACAAAATGATTGATATGTCCTGTGTTTCTAATTAAGGTATACCTATTTTACACACAAGGATATTATGGCTTGATTGTCATAAGAAAATATGTTGATACCATTTATTGAGGGAAATAATTTAAGAATGTATTAAATCTAGAAGTAAAAGAAGTTGGATAAACATTATTCAAAGATTGTTGCTTCACTTGATCTTAACCAAAAAGCCAAGAAGTGATGCCACAAGGAGCCCATGCCTGACACTGTCAGGAACCAGAAGACCAACATCTCAGAGACCTAGGATAGAACCACACAGGGCTAGAACAAAGAAGTAAGTTAAATGATTCCTAATGATATTCTGCTATACTCATAGACAGAAGCCCAGAAAGGCTCTATCCAGCAACTGATGGAAGCAGGTGAAGAAACTGACATCTAAATATTAGGGAGAACTCAGTGAATTCTGCAGACTTGAGGGAAGAAGGTTTGTAGAAGACAGAGGGCTCAAGGACAACACAAGAAAACCCACAGAATAAAGAAACCTAAAGTGATAGTGACTCACTAATACTAAACTGACAACCAGGAAGCCTGCATGGGTCTGATGAAGGCCCTCTACAAATAAATGTTACAGTGGTGTAGCTTCATCTTCTTGTGAGACTCCTAACAGTGGGAACAGGGGCTGTTCCTGACTCTTTTGCCTGCTTTGGGGACCCTTTTCCTCCTACTGAGTTGTCTCATCCAACCGTACTTAATACAAGTGGAGGTGCCTAGTCTTACTACAACTTGACATGCCATGTTTGGTTGATATATCTCAATGGCCTGCACATATCTGAAGGGATACTGAGGAGGACTAGATTTGGGAGAGGTGGGAAGAGGGAGTAGTGGGGGCTAAGAGGGATGCTGAAACTGCAGTTGCGATGTAATATATGAAAGAATAATTTTTTTCAAAAGATTATTACTTATTGTGATCATGTCTGTGAATGAACTGTGAATGAACTGAAGTTTGGGAAGCCAATCTTCTACCTGCTCTTCATGGTCACCCTCTTTCATCTTGGACTTGCTCACCTTGAATCCATCCATCTAAGCTTATCTTATGTGAAATCTGTGTTGTTGATAACTCTAATGGCCATTTAAAAGGGTATCACAAACTTTTCCTATTATATTTTTACTTTCATTTTTCTTTTTTAAAAAATGGGATATTTTATTTGTTTACATTTCAAATGTTATCCCCTTTTCCCAGTTTCCCCTTTGAAAACCTCTATCCTATCCTCTTTACGCTGCTTCTATAGGGTGCTCCTCCACCCACCCACCCACTCTCTCTTCACTGCCCTAGCATTCCTCTACACTGGGGCATTAACCCTTCACAGGACCAAGGGCCTCTCCTCCAATTGATGTCAGATAAGGCAATCCTCTGCTACATATGCAGCTGGAGCCTTGGGTCTCTCCATGTGTACTCTCAAGAAAATAAAAGCATACAATTCTTATGGATAATTTTTATTCCCAAGACTGTTGGATCTAATGTAGCAGAGGATGGCCTAGTTGATCATCAATGGGAGGAGAGGCCCTAGGTCCTGTGAAGATTCTATGCCCCAGTATAGGGGAATGCCAGGACCAGGAATAGGAATGGGTGGGTTGGGGAGCAGGGCTATGGCAGGATAGGAGATTTTCGGAGGGGAAACTAGGAAAGGGGATAACATTTGAAATGTAAATAAAGAAAGTATCTTATAAAAATATGTATATGTGTGTGTGTGTATATATATATATATATATATATATGAATATTAGATCTAAGTATGTTTTTAGATAATACTTTTATAAATAATCACTTTAGTTCCCACTGTGAAAAAAGTTTTTTATTAGTTTTATATTATAAAACATTAATTTTTTGTAATTCCAGTGGCAGAAACTATATATATATCCCAAGAAGTGAACTTGTTTTCTAAAATGATGAAGTTAAATATAGTGTGGCAGTTCTTTTGCACCTGTGTTCTGGGAATTCTACAACTTGAACTGGAGAAAACAATTTCACTATAGTTTTGGCCACAAAAGGGTTTATGAATGCTGACAATTATCCAATTACATTGTTAACCTTTTTTGGGCTTTATGCATGAATGGGGGTTTGCTGGTATAGTTTAACATGACCCAGAGTCCAACTCCAAATAATACCTCACAGCAACCTGGCAGGGTGTCAAATGAAGTGGGAATCTGTCACTTCTCTTGAAGTAGCAATGAACTAAAAATCTCAATACAACTTTAGATACTACAGTTGCTCACTACAGGATCTAGCTCATCCAGATCGTACGTGTCCAAAAGATGTAAACAGCATGCATGTGTATGTGTGTATGTTTATATGTGTGTTTCTCTGTGTACATTTGTGGTGTGTGTGTGTGTGTGTGTGTGTGTGTGTGTGTGTGTATGTGTGTATGTGTGTATGTGTATTTGAATGCTGGCCTCTATCCAATGCTCTGGTCTGGATGATGCAATTGCCATTGTCTCCACAAAAATAGAATGTTTTCCCATTTGAAAATGGCACAATTAATTGAAGCAGAAATGCTCATCTTTACTTGCAGTTTGGCATTATTTCAAAGTTTATAAATAATGATTTTAAGGCTTGATCAATGATTTAAAGTCTTCTACACACCTATCCATTCATTTTAACAAAGTATTCTCTGTACTATTTTACATCATTCAAGATAATTCATCCCCATCAATCCTCTAGTGAAAAAACATGATTAATTCATTCACAAAATATCTAGTGCTCCATCTGCAAATAATGGGAGGTCACAGAAGGCCAGGAAAGGAAGAAACTTTCAATTAAAAGAAAACAAAAACAAAACAAAACAAAAAAAACAGACGAAAAAAGGAGGGGGCAAAAAAAAAGCCACAGAGAATTGGAAAAGTGACTGAAAGTGGATTACAGGACAGAAAGATGGCTTGTCAGGTAAGGGAGCTTGCTTCCCTGAGGACTCGAATTCAGTCCTTGGAATATTCACAGTGGAGGAGAGGACCAATTGCCAAAATTGTTTTCTGATCTTCACATAAGGGATACAGTTAACATGCACATTCTCACACACATGTATAAACACACACACACACACACACACACACACACACGGTTACATTTTGAAGGTGATTACAAACACTGAGGCGAGCACACTGACAATCTGCTGGACTTGAACTTGGGGAAGGATGATTAGTCAGATGGGCCTCTATCTTCCAGAAACAACAGCTGCAATTATTTACAAGTGTTTCCTTGTTCCCTATTACTATCTCAGTGTGGATTGATACTCAAATTACCAACAATTCCCCAATTGGTCTTTTTTGTTTGTTTGTTTGTTTGTTTGTTTGTTTTGGTTTTTTTTTTTTTGTTTTTTGAGACAGGGTTTCTCTGTGTAGCCTTGGCTGTCCTGGAACTCACTTTGTAGACCAGGCTGGCCTCGAACTCAGAAATCCGCCTGCCTCTGCCTCCCAAGTGCTGGGATTAAAGGCGTGCGCCACCACGCCCGGCCCCAATTGGTCTTTTATAATATGTTATATTTGCTACAAAAACAAGAGTAATGGCTCTTGGTATTGTCTTAAGGAATTAAATAGGCTTTCTGATTTTTCTAAGAAAATTGAGAAGAAGTGTGATAATGAGAGCTGTATTCCATATTTGACTTACAAAGAGTAAATTCAGAGACTAATTCTTTTTAAAATTTAAATAGAATATTTTTCCATTTATTTGTAGTCAGCATCTCACTATGTTACCCAGGCTCTCCTTGAACAATCCATCCTATGCCAGAAAATCCCCAGTCCTGATTGTGTGTGTGTCTCTGTGTGTGTGTGTGTGTGATCACATTCAGATCCTGACCACAAACCTCAATCACTACTCATAAGCTTGTTTTATGCTCCAGATAACAGTAACTTCAAACTTGACCTGAGGGAGCTTTTACTGTAATACTCTCCTGGAGGAACCAAAGCAGAACAGTTAAAAACCTATTGTTTCTAAAACCCCAGACATCAACTTAACACAAACAGTTTGTTGGGAGGCTCTCTGAAGTTGCTCTTTCAATGCCTCTCATTCCCAAGTCCCAAACTGCCTTGGACTTTACACTGTTTCTTTTCTAGTTTTAAAAAACCAGCACTCACACAATCACAAGGCCATTTCATTTGCTTGCCCTCTTTTGTTAGATAAGTTATTAAAACAATCAGGGAGCAGACCTTCAAGAGTTTCCATTTTTAAAAGAAAGCAGAAGTGAACCCCTGGGAGGAGGGGTGAACTTATGAGGATGTAACATTTCCTACTAAGGCCTGAGAAAGAATTCATTGATTGAATTTACAACAATGAGGAGTCACCTCTGTGCTGTGAGTTTTCTTAGCTCCCGCTAGCATGGGAATGTTATTTTCCTCATGAATTCTCAGACTCAGAATACATGGACAACTTCAGGAAGAGGAAAAGGAAGAAGTACAATCTAGGAGCCTATGATGTGAAGCAGGAAATTCTTTTCAACTGTACTGACTGAAAAGAATAGCTTGCTGGTGCCCAACATATTCCACCACATTTTTGGAAGTCCCTTAATAGTGTGGCATTTTCGCATGGATGGCTGATTATTTTGCAAGAGGATAAAATCAATAACAAAGAGAAATTTAAAAAAAAAAAAAAGGATAGGAAGGAACATGGCTGATCCTGGAGTATGGCACCAAATGAAGTAAAAAGAAATAAAAGAAAAGGATGGCTACTCGGTTTTTATAGATATGTGGGAGAACATAGCCAGAGGCAAGAACCTTACAGAGAGTCTGGAGTGGATATGAACACACTGCAATGTGTCATGTGAGGAGAAAGGTGAAGGAGGGCAAGAGAGAGGTGAGAGAGAAGAACCACGTTCAGGGGCCAGGAGGCTCAAGGTTACAAAGAGAAAGGATAACCGAAGTGATTGGATTATTTAGGGAGGAGCAGGCTGTGCCAGAGAGTTCAGAGTAAGGGTTGAGGAATGCCACCCAGGTGGGTCCTATAACAGGGAGGGACTGGTGGATACAGGGAACTTGGGGGCCAGGTCTATTTTGATATGTTAGATAGGTATTTCAGCCATTTGTCCCAGGTTTCAAACATAGCACATATTATTTTTCAAATAGCTACAAATATCAATTTCTGAAATGAGTTAGGTTTTAATTGTGAAGCCAACACAATCTATGTGCTTCTTGAAATGTTGTTGTACCTTCAAGAACCAATTTCAAACTCAGATACCAAATGAAATGCTTCTCAATCCTCATCTCGCCATAGCTGCTCCTTATCTTTCCTTCATGCATGCCTTTCATTTTTCCAGAAGACACAAACACACACACAGAGAGAGAGAGAGAGAGAGAGAGAGAGACAGAGACAGAGAGAGAGAGAGACAGAGAGAGACAGAGAGAGACAGAGACAGAGAGACAGAGACAGAGAGACAGAGACAGAGAGACAGAGACAGAGACAGATACAAAGAGAGAGAGAGAGAGAGAGAGAGAGAGAGAGAGAGAGAGAGAGAGAGAGAGAGAAAGAGAGAAAGGGAGAAAGGGGGGAGGGAGAGGGAGAAGGAAACAGAGGGAGACAGAGAATGGATGCACTCCTACATCTCTTCATATGCCCTGCAAGCAGTGCTTCTTTCTCCAGTACCTCTCCTTAAGTCAGACTCACATCTTCCCTGTTGTCTTTCTTAATAGTCAGCAGAAACTACTTTCTCTCTTCTCTGAAAATTTGAAGTATATAATCCACACCTTTCATGTGGCAATAACAATTTTCCATTGTGTTCTAGGTGTTCTTAGTGAAGACAATGAGTCCCCGATGAGAAAGTACCTTTGATACCTAACACAGTGGACCACATATGTAGGTGCTCCATTTTTACTAAAAATATGAACAAAATAGGCCCTTGAGCAAATTAAAGTAACAGATTCCAGGCTAAAACTTACACCTTCATCAGCAATACATAGTGAACAAATACAGCTCAACCGTCAACAGTCTCTAGAACAGAAAGTCACAGTAAACAACATTACCCAAAACTTAGAAATAAGGCCAAGGAGGGGCACAGTGAGAGCCTTCTCATGGCATTTCAGTGTATATATTCTGTGAAGCCAACCCTGGCCAGGATCACCTGATTCTCCAGATTCTGGGATTTCTATTTGTTTTTAATTAGGGATTATACTCTACAAAGACCATGTTAGAGAAAACAGATGACATGCAGCTTATTTTACTCAAATATTAAGGACAAACATATTTTCCTGTGGGTCAATAGCTAGCCTTGCACCTAATTTGGGTCTGTCATTCTAGTATCCTTTTTCTTTTTCTTCCTTCCTTCCTTCCTTCCTTCCTTCCTTCCTTCCTTCCTTCCTTCCTTCCTTCCTTTCTTTCTTTTTTTTTTTTTTTTTGGTTGGTTTTTCGGAACAGGGTTTCTCTGTATAGCCCTGGCTGTCCTTTGTAGACCAGGTTGGCCTTGAACTCAGAAATCCATCTGCCTCTGCCTCCCAAGTGCTGGGATTAAAGGCATGCGCCACCACTGCCCGGCATCCTTTTTTCTTTAATGCTTCCTGCTCCCTTTTTTATATACCAGGGTATGATATCCTCTTTTGTTCAAATAGGTTTTATGACTGATGGCTCCTTCATTGAGTCATATATGGACTCAGTCAATTATCATAAAAAAACTTGGAGTTCCTTTTTAAAAAGTATTCTTTGAGAATATTAATAATTAGGATAAATGTAATATTAGGTACTGTTCCTGCCATTTTTCTATTCATAAATAATTGCCTAGTACTTACTTTGAATACATTTCTTGAATTTTAAATTGGGTCACCAACATTTACTTCCACTCCAAAGGATTTACAAAGCAGCAGGTAAATAGATACTCTTAAATTTTGTTAAGAATTACTTCTAATGATATGTATGACTGTTTTTAAATTGGCCACAATTAATTGAGTAATGTTTTTTTTAATGAGTATCTTAACTAGAACAATATCTGATCCCTTGAAATAAATAATCTGGTGGTAAATTTCTTGAATTTATTTCCCATCTGAAAATTACTAAACATGACAGAATATAATTTTACATCACATTACAATGAATAATATTTTGTAAATTCAAGTCATACTAAAATCGCATTAGGAACATGGCATTAGTTCTGAAATTATTACCAGCCATAATGCAAACCAGACACTAATGCTTTGAGAAGTAAGTTGCTGAAATGGGATGAAATAATCACGCTATACATAAACCATTTATAGGATTTACTTTAAAGCACAGGTTATTTGTTTTTACTAAAGAGAAATAATTCTTTCTTATTCCAAACATCAAGTGCCATCACATCATAAAAATAAAATATGACACATGAACATTCTATTTTTCATCCTTTTATTCATATGTTCTTTGCTCTGAAATAATGAAAACATTATGCATCTTCACTATTATTTCCCATATTGTTTAATCAACAAGGTACAAACAAATTCAGTTTCAGTAGACTAGAAAGGTCAAGGTTCTGCAACTTGCAGTTGCCTTCACATTGTATGCTGCACCTAAACAGCATAAAAGGCAGAAGTATCATTTAGTACCAGAAGGAAAGGGTCTGAGGCATGAACCCGAGAGCTAATCCTTTCAACTTCCATGTTGCTTTATTCTCTAACTTTTCTTTCTCCATATACCATATTCATCAGCACTTAAGTGACCAACCGTTAAAATGGATGGTTTAGGCAAGGAAAAACACCACTCTTGTTAGTCCTAAATACTGCAGAAACTTAGAGCTTGAAAAATTTGCCAACGGACTTGCTTCTCAGTAACCAGTTTTAAATTTCTAATCGTGAAGAGGGAGCTTATAAGTAAAATCACAACCTTTATGAACACAAAATATTTTAAACCTTACACAAAATCTCCAATATTTACATAAAAGAGAAGCTTTTAAGCTGAGAGTATTTGAAAGCTTAGCTTTATTGTGCTGGGGATTGTACTATCATAAACACCATTGAATGACATAAAATAAGCTGATATTCCCAAATCCTTTTTTATTAGATATTTTCTTCATTTACATTTCAAATGCTATCCCGAAAGTCCCCTATACCTTCCCCCCACCCCCCACCCTGATCCCCAACCCTCCCAAATCCTGGAATTTTTAAAGACAGTACTTCTGAAATCTATAGGACAAGTCCAAGTCCTGACTACTCATTAAATTCCATAAGCTTTCAGGCAAATTGTACCCCCTTTCCTCTCTGTGTGTCTTCATTTCTGTGGACTGGTTGAGATGTGTGCATGTGGAAGCCTAAGGACAACCTTGTTGTCATTTCTCAGACACCATCCCACCATCTACTGTTTTTTTCTTTTGTGGTCAGGTCAAGTATGCTAGCCTAAATGGTCAGTGAGGGCCTACCTGCTCTCCTTGGCTCAGAGATTACAAGCATGAACCACCCTGACTTGTGATTCGTTTTATAAACTTAGGTTCTAGGGATCAAACTTGGGTCCTTATGCTTGTAAGTCAAACCCTTTAATGCCTGGACAATTTCTTTGGTCCCCACTTCTTTCTTCCTTACTTAAGTTTCAAATGAGGAAAAAAGGGGAGAGATAGTCCAAATTAGGGATATATGAAGGAAAATATGGGAACCTAGTTAAAACAGTAGAAGCTTCCTAGAATATATACATATATAAAGGCAATCTACATGAATTTGCCAAAAAAAATTGGGGAGACAGAGTTTCAACTGGCCTTCTCTGTTCACCAAATTAAGATTCAAGTACCAAAATTGGGTTATATCCAACTTAATTTTTGGCCAAAGGGGTCCCATGGGAATCCCAAAACATCCCAGGCTGCTCTCCACAAATTGACAGCAAGGCTCCATTGCTGAAGGCAATACCTATACAGTTCATTGAATATAGAGAAGGTTAGGCGGTGCCTACAGAGAGCCTTCACTCCTATGTTCTAGTATCTTTAATACAAGAAGACACTCTGCATACTATAAAAAAAATGTAAACCAACCCAACCACTAACCCTTTGATCGTGTCCTGATTACAAGATATGGTAGGGCAGTGGTGGCAAAAAAGCTTGTGGGAGTAACCAATCAATATCTGATTTGATTTAAGGCCTGCTCTATGAGAGAGTATGCATATATAACAATACTTGTGTGACCAAGAACCGGAGACTAGATAGTGCAGGGACCTAGGACAAAACCAAATAGTACTGCTCTAAAAAGAAAGTGTAGCAATATAATGATTCTGCTATACTCATAACTCAGTGCCTTGGTCAGCCATCATCAGAAAAGTTTCTTCCTGTAGCAGATGGGAAAGACTATAGAGACCTGCAGCCAGACATTGTACAGAGAGGGAGAATCCTTAGAACAAATATTCAACCCTAAATGAAATGTCTCTATCAAATACATCTTATCAGGGCTCAGGGTATCACCACAGAAGAGGAGGCAGAAAAAGTATTTGTAGCCAGAGGGCATGGAGAATCCAAGTAAAGGAGGTACTGTACATCAGTGGTTGTCAACCTTCCTAACACTGCAGCCCTTTAATATAGCTCCTCATGTTGTGGTGAGCCCTCAACCTTAAAAATTATTCCACTGTTATTTCATAACTGTTATTTTCTACTTTTATGAATTGGAATGTAAATATCTAATATGCAAGATTTTTGATATGTGACCCCCAAAGAGGTCTTAACCTATGGGATGAAAAGCACTAATCTAAATCAGCATGATCAAAGTTCATATGAACTCACAGAGACTGAAGCAGCATGAACAGGGCCTTCTTCATCGGTCCCTCTGTGTATATATAGCATGGAGTCCAGTTTAATATTTTTATGAGATTCCTGAGTGTGTAATTCAGTGGGCATCTGATTTTTGTGCAATCTCTTGGGGGTAATTTTCTTCTGTTTGTCTTGTCCAATGACATTTCTGTTATATCATGTCATATCATATTAAAAAGATTTTTAAAATTCATTTTCTTCCCTGTAACACATTCACTAATCCAGGATATAAAAAATGTCTAAGTTACATTTTATGTACCAGTAGGAATGAAAACAAAAGCTAATTGAGAGTGATCCTAGCTAAGACTCCTAACAATTCAGAATATGTAGCCTGAATAGACCATCTCCTGTAACCAGACTTCCAATGGAGAGATACCTTCTACATACAATTTACCCTGCCTATAAAATATGCAGGGATAAAGGTACAGCAGAAAGTGAGGGAATGGTCAACCAATGAGAAGGGTTTAGCTTGAGATCCTTGCCGTGAGAGGGACTCCACACATGACACTGTTAATGATATTTGCTATACCTGCAGACAGAAATCTAGCAGAACTATCAACAGAGAGGCTTCACCCAGAAACTAATGGAAACAGATGCAGAGGCCCACAACCAAACATTAGGTAGAGTTTGGAGAATTCTGTGGAAGAGCGGGAGGAAGGATTGTAAGGGGGCGGGGGGGGGGGGAGCGGTCAAGAACAATACAAGAAGACCTACATAATCAAATAACCTGGCCCTATAGAGTCTCACAAAGGCTGAACTTCCAACCACAGAACATGCATGAGGCTGAACTAGGCCTTCAGCACATGTATAACAGTTGTGTATCTTGGTCTTCCTATGGGACTTCTAATAGCAGAAACAGGGTCTGTCTCTGACTCCCTTGTCTGACTTTGGAACCCTTTTTCCTAACTGGGCAGCCTCATCTAGCTGAAATAGGAGAAGATGTCCCTAGTCTTATTAGTTGAAAGGGGAAGGGAGGTGGGTGGGAAGGACTAGGAGGTAGGAGAGAGGTAATGTAAAAGTAATGAATGAATTCATTGATAAATTAATTTTTAAAAGCTACATTCTATGAGATCAGTGTCTGATTGACTACTCTGCTATTCTTTAATTGTGCTATTATCTGAAACTGTAGAGAACCAATATGTTATGATTTTTATTATTTCTGTACTAGATTATGAATCTACTTTTATAGCACTAGGCACATAAGGACATGTGTTATAATTACTGATTAGGGAAGATAAAAATGACTACAAAACATCATCATTTCAAAAGTAGCTAGTTCATATATTTGTATACTTCAAAAATAAACACATTAAACATCTCTCTGTTTTTCTGCATGCCAATTCCTGGTAATCTCTATACTAACTCCTATTCCAAGTACTTCAAATAAGTTAAAGTCATAGAAATTTTATTCTTTTATGTTTGACTTATTTTACCTATCATAATGTTTTTTTAAAAAACAAATACATTTAGAATGATGGGAATATTTTGGATGTAGTGGTGAGTAAACATAGAATATTAAAAATGTACTGAATGCTGCTGAATAGTGGGAAAGTTGTAAAAATGATCAATTTTCACATACTCGGGTTTAATAATTCCTCTCATAATTCCCAGTCCTATATTGTCTCAAGAGTAATTTTCTCTGGTTCATTTCCCATGTTTTTATTTTTATTTTTCCTATGTCCTTGACTGTGTAATGGACATGGTGACTAATACATTTCAAGACGCTAGGATTTCGGTTATATGTTTTAAATATATATTTTAACTAAAAGAGAATTACATCACTTTCCTCTACCTTTTTTTTTCTCTAGCCCCTCTTAGGTATCCTCCCTCCAGTTACTTCATGGTCCCCAGCTCTCAAGCTAATAGCCTCATTTTCTGTGATTATTATTGCTATATATACATATAAGTATGAATATGTATATATATACAAATATGTAAATGTACTTTGATGAAGTCTGAAAAAAGTAAACATTGTCTTTCTAAACAGGAATATTAGGGAGAGATGTACTTGTAAGCATTCAAAGCTCTAGTTAGCTGAGAGGTATCATGCATGTATGTCCAGAATAATTTTCTTGAGATATTTTCTTACACTAAATAGATCTATTAAACAATCTATTAACCAACATAATAAATAACATACAGATAGATGGGTCTTCTGCTTCTATTTCAAAATAAGTGAACCAGAGTCTGAAATTCAATAATAAATTACATTTGAATCCTATTTTCAAAGACTTTACATTCTCATTGGAAAAGGTGGAACCAATATGCAAAATATTGCTTAAAAATTCATTCAAAGATTATTGATAAAATATTTTGGCTTGAAGAAAAGAGACATGATCTGGTACATAAAGCAGAACAAATATTCACAACTGAAGTGGCCCTCAACTTGTACCTGCTTTTATGGCAGGTACACCTTCAAAACACTTACAAAACACCTTCAAAATTGTGCTTTTGGGGGCTGTTGTGAGGGTGATTATTAGGAATGTCATGCAATATTCAACTCAGACGTTAGGGATGCGGCACCCTTGGATGTAGAAGTATCTAAACTTCTAGTTCTTTCCAGTTTCATCTATTGTTTATGATTGGCTTCTGACAAATATTTAATATTAAGAAAGATTTTTCTTTTTAAAATATGTATTTTTGTATTATTATTTGAGTTTGTGTGACATGTGTGGGTGTGCACTGTGAGGGTGCCTAAGGAGGCCAGAGGAGGATGTCAGCTCTCTGAGGCTGGAGTTGCAAGAGATTATAAGATATCTGACTTGGAAAATGTTCTTAAGAGTTAAGCCATCTCTCTAGCTCCAGGAAAGATTTCTTCTTTAAAATATAGTGTTGCGTCCAACTCGACCAGCAAGGAAAACACAACCACTGGTTCTTCTTAAAGCAGTTTACTCAGGCAGCTTCTCTCTTCAAAATTCCCCCCATACCTCGGGGTACAAGCATATCCACTCAAGCCACTACCACGCCTCAACCAATCACCACAGGTCACATCACCTCACCAGGCAAGCTTGCTCAGCTAATCAGGGATTAAGGGCGGGCCATCCACCAAATATGGGCTTGTTTACTGCCTAGCACAGATTTCCATCCGGCTGCCCAGGGAGTCCGGAATGGCTTCCCACAATATAGAATTGAGTGGACAGAAAAAGTTCAAGCTAGATCTTTCCATCTGAAATATATCACAGAAGTATGGACTGAATACTCACTTCAACATGTTGACAAGTTTGGATGAGTTTAGCCAAAAGAGTCTCCAGTTCTGTGTTTCTCTTAATAAGATTGGTGAGATTACTCTCCAAGTTTTGCTGTTTAAAAGAGAAAGAGAAATGTTATTCTGCATACTTTTCATTTTAGTATATACAAAATATTAATCCTCAGAAAAATGGATAGATTTTCAGAGGTATTAATGCTATGAATTATTTTTTCAGGTACTAATAATTTAAACTAGATTTTCAAAAGTTGTATTTCAAAGATTCTTCTAGAAATACTCAATTTTTATGTTTCTATTCATGTTTACTGTGTTACCTCAATTATATTTAATTAGATATTTAATAAGTGCTTGATAGATATGGAACTTGGGAGAAAGTATAAAGCGTTATACCTTTGCCCGAATCAAAACTGATAATAATATATAGCTTAATTTCAGTGTTTTGAGATTTACCAACTTATAATTAAGATGAGGTTAATCTTTTCAAAGCAGGTTTGAATTGACCAGATATGGTTAAAAATATTGCAACTTACAGAATTCATAAACAGTTCTTGTCTCACATATGACAATACATATCTCATACTTTTTAGTCATAATATAGGTTATCCTTTGTTTCTATTTTTCTCTCTATCTGTGTAAATGTCCTTGATCATTATATTTACATCATTATGCATCTCAATATAGGAACATTCCTTAAAAGCATCAAATTTAAAGTTTCCTGGAAAAAATATTTAATCACATTTTGACCACTATAACCATGTGCTCTGCATCAGAGTCATTAAAATTTCTCCATTCCTCCTTGTTGCATGTGTTCTCCATTTAAACTGTCAATTCACTTATTATACATTTACTTATTATACATATTATTCACAAATATGTATTAAGAGTTTAGTAAATGTCAGAATCTGAGAAAGATGCTTTAGTAAATGTCAGAATCTGAGAGAGATGCTAGAGACATAAAAATAAAAAGCCCCATCTCTTGTTCACAGGGAGATGACTGTGTAACTGTGGGAGAGGAGGACTAAAAATGAAGGATGGGGAAAAGGTGATGGCTACCTAGAGGTATCCAAGATGAGGGAATTTTCCACCTGAAGCACAGAGATGGAGTTTTTGTTTCCCAACAGAGTCAAGTTCTTAGAAGATGAGACACAGGTGGACCCGATCATGGTGAAGAATCCTCCATAACCAGGGATGATGACAAGATCAAGAGTAATGAAAGGAATGAAACACAGCTAAAACGTGGGATAATGGGAAATTCCACGAACAAGATATAATAGACTTCAGATCTGTAATGCCACCTAGCATAGAAGGCATAGGGATTGTGGTATGGCTCAGTGGTAGAACACTTGCCTAGCATGGCACTAGATTATATCAAACCAAAGAAAAACAAGCAACAACAAAACCATTTCACCTTAGAATTTATGAAAAAAAATTTAACCTTTTTCTAAACTTTACACTTAAAAATGTATATTAAGAGAGAGAATTATTTTCAACTTATATTTAATGAGTGTGCCAGGGGTAGAAATCTGTTTTTAATGAATTCAATTAATTAATCTGGCATATATCGTACTGCTTAAGTTTGAGGATTTTTATTTATTAGTTTGTTTGAAATACATACTTGCTTTGTAGCCCAGGCTGTCCTCAAACTCCCTCCCCCTAATTTAGAATCTCACATGCTTTGACTACAAGTGTGAACCACCATACCAAGCTTGCACAGTGATTTTTATAAGGAGCACATTTTTGTTTCCCATAGGTTCTTCATCATCTAACCTTTTCTTGTTAAAATGTTTTCTGTTCCTCTTCCAAGAATGCAACTCCCCTCATAATTCCGAGAAAGTTAAACATACTTATTCTTAAGCTATTTTGGGAAAGAAAAGGTTCACATTTCCTGATATTTGCTTAGGATTTCCCAAGGATCTGAATTTAGCTCTTGTCTTGTAATTTTTGTCTGACAGTTCATCTGCTATGAACTTTGTTCTCTGTGTTGTGATTTGGGTATTAATGTAGCCTAGCCAGGGGAGGTGCATACTACAAGTTTAGGACTTGTTCTTTTCCCAAAGAGGGTACTCTCACAAGACACCTATGTTAAAGTGAGGCACAAATCCTGCTTTGGCTCAGTTCCTTGTTTCCTTGCATGTGACTTCCATGTCTGGCTTCAATTCTAGAGGTGTGAGGTGTCCTGTGAGCCAAGTGTGTTCATGAGGAATTTTTGCTTTCAGCTGTGTGAGGCTTGGCTTTTTCCTTAAGAAGTGTACACTTCCGTGAGTGTTCCATGTATCCCCACTGTTCTTCATCCTCACTTTCTAGGAGCAGTGATCTTCCCTTACAATTCCCCTCGTTCCATCTCAGAACCTTGATATTATCCACCTAATGGTTTTGCTTGGGTATATGCACTTGAAGACATCTTACAGAGTGAGTCCAAAAGCAGTTTAAATACAACCTGATTGTTTTCAAATGAATCACTCACACACACACACACACACACACACACACACACACACACACACCACAGCGTTTCTACTATTTGGAGTAAATGAATGGAACCCATAATGACTTTAGAATCAGAGTTAAACATTCCATTACTCAGTGCCTTTGGTTTAGATGTGACTATTGTAAGTGAATTTGTCAGCATTTTTTAGTGTGTTAATCTTAGAGAATCTTTTTAGTTTTCTTCTTGGCTGACCATTCATGGCAGGAAATTTCTAGGGAAATACATCATCTAACTGTTTGCAGTTCAATTGTCATAAGTATAACTTTTAAAAATCTAGTCAGCAAGAAAACCAAACAAATGTGATCCAACGCATTCAGATTTTACAAACATCTGCTTGCTCCCCCTCCTTTATTAAGTAGAACTCTTGCATAAAATCTGTTTTTAATCAACTGATAGAAAAAGTAAAGCCTGTGGTTTAAGCACTTTGACCAACCCAGGTCCTTTGGGGTTATTCAAATTTTAAAAGTAGAAGTGTTAGTGAAGTGCACAAAGAATTACTGAGGTAGTTATAAATACAATAAAGGGAAATTCAGCTGCGAGAAAGTTTTTTTTCCAGGTAGTGCCAAAGGGGTTGACAACATTTTTGAGAGAACATGGGCAACGGGATAGTAACAAAATCCAGTCTTCACTATGCCTTGCATCTGAAGCCTCCACTACAGGGACTTCCCTGGAGGTCTTCTGGAATTTATCTCTGTCATTATCATCCTGTGTGGTGGTGAGCAGCTCTTTAACCTAATTTTGACTGTGCTTTGTAGGGGGGAAAGATAACACTTTTCAATGTAAGAGTCTTGGAACTACAGTACTTGACAGGTGAAGGCAGGAGGATCAGTAGTTCAAGGTCATCCTCAGCTGCATGTTTTGAGTCATCCCTGACTCAAAACAAAACAAAGCAAAACTTCCCTATGTAATGCCTACTTCTTTATGTATACTTGATAGTCTAGAGAATACAAAAAATAGTTTCAGTTTTCTGTTGTCACCTTAAAACCATAAATATTGTTTTCATGTTCCAAAGAGAAACCCAAAGTATAAGTGATCATTTATGATTGATCATGATGTGGTGTGAGCTACCATTCCAAATGAGCAAATCAGTAGATATAGCTTTAGCGCAATTTCCTATACATAACACGAGGATAATGGTCAACATACCTATCTATGCCATCATCAAGGTCATATGAGAAAAGGAATATAGACAGCAGGAAGCTACAGTTATGGATTGAAGGAAAAAATCATTCAGCCTGTTCTTACAGCAATACTGAAATAATAATGTTCCAGCAGACATTATTTTCAAATTTGCTGATGGCTTATTTTTCTTTCTTGAATGCATCTGTGATCCTCTGTCTCAGGGCCGTATCTGGCCCCGGGAAAGGCAAACTGTGGTTCTGGGGAAACCCAAGAGAAACTGATGCCCTAGAATCAGTTCTCTACCAGAGAATACTTGCAATTACTAGACAAATGTTACAGTTCCCTTATCTTCTGGATGGGACCACTCTGTATATCAGTTTATAAAATCTCCCCTATGGCCTTATTGGGCAGGAATGTATGGATCCATAGCAACACCATGCTCACTAAAATGTGCTCTTTCCTCTTTCTTCCTTGTGCTTTGTGGATTATATCCCAGTTCAAACTCTTCGTCAGAGTCTGCTTCTGGGAAGCTGAACTACAACTGTTTCTATGGACACCCCAATACATTTGAGTGTTAGTCCTTCTGATGAGGAATGATGAGGATGGGTGGCTTGATGATTCATCATTTGGGAAAGGTATCTGCAAATCGTCTCTTTCTCCTCAACTAATGTCTAGGTTTTCTGCTTATAAAGGTCACATAGCCTCCAGATTCCAGGTTCTAGAATGACACTGTTAACAAAAGCTAATATGAGGTACACATCTGAGTCACACTTTAAAATTCCTAGTAGTTAAGGTTTTAAAACTAAACTTAATGAACGTTGTTTTAGAGTACTACCAATATGCAAACATTGGTGGAATGTTTTATACTATTTTTCCTTCTTTTTGCTAAGTCTTTGGAAAATTAACTCACATGTCAGTTACATTTCAATTGCATTAACATAAAGCTACTGACTAATAATACTGGACAGTACAGTACTACACACTCAAAAGACCTTTGTAGTAAAGAGTCACATAGAACTTCTGTTGCCTTTACATGGTCTGTGACAATGAGTCAGTTCTGTTGTTTCATCATAAAAATAGCCATAGACATAGCATATAAAAATGAGTGAACAGCACACTATTGTGCTTTAATAAAACTTCATTCACAACACAGGTAATAAATGAGATTTCACCTGTAATTCTTACTTGCCAAAGCTTGGTACAGACTGTACAATGTAAAAAATAAAATAAAATGTCACCATATTTCTGGACTACTACATCACACACACCTTATTTAAAATGCCGATCCTTATCTCTACCATTTTGTGGAAGAATGCAGTCACAGGCACATAGGCCTCAGGAGGAATTCTTTGTAGACAGGATAGAAATACGTTCTTTTTGCTTATGGCTAGCTAGCTTAACTTGACAGAACTCAAAACAATCTGAGGGAAATTCAACATCAATGTAACCTATAGACATTTTATTCCTAAAAACATAATGATTAAGCTCACAAAACAGAGCATGAAGATTCGGATCCCAGCTCTAAGTCATCCAAGAAGTCCTTTCCTGCTCTGTGCCTCACTTTCCTCACAAACTGGCTAAAGTAAAAACAGAAAGAAATGGATGTGACCCCACTAGAGAAAGCCTGGCACAAAGTGTTCTAGGAGCTCTGGGTACAGAGAATAAAGAACTTGTGTTCAATGTTACACTTTTATGAGTATTGTAAAAGCTTAATTTTCTAATTCATCATCGTCAAACTCAAAATTATTTTCCTCCATTTTGCAAACTCTTCAGCAGATTTTGGCCTACTAGCATGTAGCTATAAGACTATACCCTACCCTAGAGTATAATTCCCAGAAATGCTGAGTCAAATTTGTTCAATAGTCTCATGATATTGTATTAATATCACTATTTTCATATTAGCTACACATGCACACACACAGAGAGAGAGAGAGAGAGAGAGAGAGAGAGAGAGAGAGGGAGGGAGAGAGGGAAAGGGAAAGGGAGAGGGAGAGGGAGAGGGAGAGGGAGAGGGAGAGGGAGAGGGAGAGGGAGAGGGAGAGGGAGAGGGAGAGGGAGAGGGAGAGGGAGAGGGAGAGGGAGAGGGAGAGGGAGAGGGAGAACTAATTCTCAATGAATGTTAATATCACTAGTCAGTGCCATATTAAATAAAGCCTTCTTTACTTTCTAATCTCAACGGGAAGTTCTTATAGAGTCTTAACTGTGTATTTCTCTTACTCTCCCAACTCTCTCACTATGTTTCTGCCATCCTATGACAGTGTCGTGTGGTCCCCAGCTTGATTTTCAGGCTGAGCACAGGCACGTGTTCTTCCCTGTGTCTAGAGTGCATATATATATAATCTATATAAAATATATATAATATATATATATATATAATCATGGAATAATCACTTTTTAAAAGAGAGCCAAACAAAACCATAGTATGCATCAAGTACCTACCATATCCTCATCTCTGCTTATCCCATCCCCATCATATATCTTCAAATAATCATAGGGGAACATTCCACATAAAAAATTGAATATTCACTGGCCATCCTTTCTGAAATCTAATGTAGTAACTGAAATCAAAGGAAGTTTCTCCTAGAGTTACTTCACAACCTGTTCCTTTTGAGTTTTGCACAGTACTGGTAGTTCTATGAGAGGAAATAACCTCTCAGAACAGTCATTGCTGAGAAGGTTAAGTGCTATGGTTTGGATGTGGTTGACTGTTCCATAAGGATCCATTTGCAATTAAAGACTTGGCCTTGAGGGTAGTCCTCCTGGAAAGTTGTAGAAAGAATCTTTATGATTAGGACCTTGAAAGAGATCACTGGGCAACACACCTTAGAAGGTTGTTTTCATGAGGTCCATTAGTGGTTCTCTCAAGAAGCCTATTATATAAAAGGCTGAGTTGGAATTTCCCCCAGTTCACTCCATCTCCTGGCTCAAGATGTGATTTCTCACTCCAACAAACAATTCCACCATTGCCTTCTACCACTGCTATGGGACCTTCAGTAGAACTCAGTCTATACAGGTACCATGACCTTGGCTCTCAGAACTCTGAACAAAACAAACCTTTCCTTCACTCAGAGTCAGGGAGCAAAGAGAGGCAGGAAGATATATATATATATATATAGAGAGAGAGAGAGAGACACACACACACACACACAGGAAAACCAGTAAAGCTTTTCTTTTTGTAAAATGTTAACTGCTTGATCTATTTCATTATAGTTCAAACAAGCTGACAAATACCATAAAGTTTTAGTGAGTGTACTACTACTACATGCATTCCAATGCTAGCCTTCAACCACTACCACCACAGAGGAATACACACAGTTCAGGATGGTACCTATAAATGTAATGACACAAGTGGTTAGTTTGACTCTTATATTTACCAAAAATATTAATGCGGGCCAGATTCTGAAAGATAAAATTGTAAAAGGTGTGCAGCATACATTCTTTATGCATAAAGGTGATTTATTCTTCCTATTAGCTTAGTTTTTAATGTATGTATTTGTAATTCATCTTCATTCAGAGTCCTAGTTAAACTATTACATGGTACATACTTAGTGAGGTTTATTTGAGTTGATAATTTCACAATCTATGTTGAGATTGATGATTTTTACATCAATGTGTGT
The DNA here is from genome assembly GCF_978045245.1 of Mus caroli. Lineage (NCBI taxonomy): Eukaryota > Metazoa > Chordata > Mammalia > Rodentia > Muridae > Mus > Mus caroli. The sequence continues at coordinate 1,964,595 of NW_028227260.1, forward strand.
ATAAGCCTTGAGGCATCAATATGACCATCAACAGAGAGAAGTAAATCCAACTGAACAGATGATCTCTGGTCTTCTACGCAATCAAATAACAAGGTAAGCAGACAAATGCTCCTAATTTCAGCCTTTGGAGACCTCTACCTAAGAGTCAAATTGCTGGGAATTAATGACTTGTCATTGAACTCTACTATTAAAATGTAGGGCTGAAATAGGAGATTTCAGCAATCCTTTTGGGTTTTCCCAGGCCTTAAAAAATGTTTGCTCTTATTCTGAAGTCAATACTTCAGAATCTCTTTAAAGTATAATATTAGGTCTGGATACCTTTCAAGGCAAACACAGATCTGGCTTGTTTCATTCTACAGCATTCGGAGCGACTTTCAGGAACCGTGTTCATAGGCCTGACACCTAATACCACCACTCAAACGCCATCAGGATACAGACACGTCAAGTGCCACAACCCGTATATTTTCTTCTAAGGAAAGTTAATCACAATCCTTAATATGAAAACACACTTGTATTAACACATGCCACCTGCATAAAAACATAAATTCTTTATATGTAACTGAACTCTTAAGATGTTTTAATTACATTGCAAGACTCTGAGGGTATCTTCAGGCATGACTCCCAAAAGACTGCAAAGACATGTGATTGGTGTTGGTTTAATTTTTAATGATTTTTTTTATTGGTTATGATGGTTACTATTTCCAAATGCCCTGGCAAGGCAGGCTGCCCAGGGAACTTCAAAACCTAATAAAACACAATCTGCATACAAATTCAAGTCTAGTGTTCCATGGACTACAATTTAAGTAATTTTGATATGTGATCCTGTATTTACCTTGTCAGGTTTTATTTGAAATTTCTATATTAACACCACAAAATCAGTTCTATATAGTTATAAATTCCATCATCAGGATTTCAATGTTTATTTTTCTAATCTGGTAGTCAATAATATACAGAGAACAATCTTTAAATACTGTTTATGGTCTTAGATGTACTTTCAAATTTTAATTGAGGTAAACAAGTATTGTATAGCTATGTTCATTTAGTTATAATTTTAGTAGATTCAATGCTGAGTTATTTCCAGGTATTAGAGATGTGAGTGGCCTTTTTTAGTCTCTCCTTATTCCCAGTTACACTTCTCCCTCTATAAGAGGTGAGAAATTGACTAGTAATTGCACTTAAGTCTTTTGCCCCAGTTCTAGAAATGGAAAACCTTACCTTGCACATGCCAGGCAAGTGTTCTACCCTCAAGTCAAATCCCCAGCCCTACACTTGTCTGTTCCTAGAATCACTACTGATTGAAGCTATTCTAACAAAGAAACTTTGAACATCTCTAACTTAAATATAATAGCTAAAGTTGAAAGCTTTGTGCCTGGAGAGAAATGTTGACAACTATATGACTATAATGTCAGCAGAACACATTAAGAAGCATTTTATAAGATTACACAACATGGATCTTTCTGGCATGAATACTGTAATTTTGCAGTTTTCTTGGTACTCTCTTTGCCTCAGCACTGCACTGGAGGCTATAGTAATCTTTCATGAGAGCAAACTTACTTTGTAAATTAAGAATCATGCTTCAGGAAATACTGTCTGTCTCTTCAACCTGTCTGTTTGTCTGACCATCTGTCTCATCTGTCTGTTTCATCTGTCTGTCTTGTCTGCCTGTCTGCCTGTCTCCTCTCTCCATCTGTTCGTCTGTCTGTCTGTCTGTCTGACCATCTGTCTCCTCTGTCCATCTGTTTCATCTATCTGCCTGTCTGTTTACCTGTATGTCTCCTCAGTCTCTGTCTGTCTCATCTGTCAGATTGTCTATCTGTCTCCTCTGTCCATCTGTTTATCTGTCTACATGTCTGTTTTATCTGTCTGTCTGACCATCTGTCTCCTCTGTTCATCTGTCTATCTACTTGTCTGTCTGTCTGTATATATGAGTACCTGCCTGCCTGTCTCCTCTGTCTATCTGTCTGACTGATCATCTGTTTCATCTGTCTATCTGTCTGCCTGTCTGTCTCATCTGTCTGTCTGACCATCTGGCTTATCTCCTCTGTCTGTCCATCTGTTTGTCCACTTCATCTGTCTACCTGTTTCATCTGTCTGTCTGTATGTATGTATGTTTAACTGACTGTCTCCTCTGTCCATTGTCTGTCTCATCTGTCTGTCTGACAGACTGACAGTCTGTCTCCTCTGTCCATCTGTTCATCCATCCATCCGTATGTCTATCAGTTTTTCTGTCTGTCTCATCTGTCCTTATGTCTGTCTGTCTATTTCATCTCTTTGTCTGTTGGTCTGTCTGCTCATGTGTCTGTTTTTCTTACAAGCACACACACACACACACACACACACACTTCAATTCATTTACATTTGTTGAAGTGAAAAGCTTTCACATCATGATAATATACATATATCTTAAACCAGAGGCTAATTGATGATCTATAGTCACATGTCAGAGCTTATCTCCTGCCTGATTTTCTGTGGTTTGCTAGATAGTAGATATTACATTTTGGCATTTTTTGCTCTTTTTTGCTCTTTATGTTTTGAGACAGCCTGGACTCAAACTTCTGCCTTTATCTCTTGCATATTGAGATTACAGACATGTACCATCACACACAATGCTTCTTGAAATAGTTTATTTTTAATTTAAAAAATATGTTTTGTTATTTTATGTGATAGGTGTTTTGGGGGCATGTACACCTGTGTACCATTTTATGCAATGTCCAAAGATAACAGAAGAGGACATCACACCCCCTAGAACTGGAGCCACTATGGTTGTGAGCCTTCATGTGGGTGATGGGAACCAAGCCTGTGTCTTTTGTAAGAACAACAACAAAAAAAAAGCGTTCTTAACCTCTGAGCCATCTCTCCAGTCCCTAGACACAATTACCCCCTCATCATTCGTCCATCCATTCATTCACTTTGTATCCAGATTACAAGTAGGTTTTCTCAATTAAAAATAAGAGTGAAAATAAGGGCATGTGTAAAATATAAGAAATTCATATTTTTGCTCCTATGGAATCTTAACAGAACATACGTGTCCCAATTCTTACATGTTCTACCTATTGTTAACTTAAACAGTGGCAGAGTCTATGAAGAAAAATATATTTGCTATTTGGATATTTTCTGAAAATTGTTCTTTTGTTTTGTTTTGTACAAGGAGTTCAAGTACTTTTTTATTATTTTATACAGAACATTCTCTGCTTTCCAAACTATTTAAAAGATTCAATATAAAATTCAAACATTTTCAGCCCTAGCTGCAAGAATATAAGAGTGTGCCTCAAATTCTATTCCATGAATATATGAAAATCCAGAAGAGAAGAACTTTCTGTCTCTTTTTATTAGCTAAGATAATAATATTTATCTCATTCCAGACAAAAGTAACTAAATCACTGGTAAAATGCAATAAATGATTAGAGAAATTGTTTTATTTGTTTTGTTCGGGGAAACGAAAGATTTAGATCAAGGAAGAGAAAGAAACTTTGCTTTCAGATTCAGTCAAGTTAGTAAACCAAGAACATGCATATACCTTAGTCAGTTTTTTGATTATGACTAAGTAAGTTTAGTTTAGGGTGCAAAAATTTGCAATCACTTAATTGCTGTCTCTGTTGATCCTGTTTCCCTCAGCCTTTTTCTCCTTCAGTCATAAAATAGACCTTTAAGTGGGGGGGGGGACTTAGAGCACAGTATAGTAATGTCAATAAAGTCACCTGATATTGATGGATGGCCTACATGTTGTTTGCACATGTCATTTCAAGCTTTACTTCCTCCATCATTCAGGGATTGACTAATGGTGATCTTATCTCTTTTCTTCCATTTTAAGTAGATGATACCATTATCAGATACTCATTAATAAATACATGTCAGCCTTCCTACCTTAAGCAGCATTTTAACTGCTACCTCAAAACATTTATCAGTCCTGAATCTTGAAGTAGTCTCATAGGTTTAGACAGATGCAAATATAGTTTTTGCTATTCAGATATTCTAGGATGACAAAATATCTTCTTTAAGACAGAATATTACATCAAGTATGTCATGTTGGTTCCAATGGATATTGTGAATATATTTCAAGATGAAAGAGCCAAAATAAACTTTGGTCTTATCATTTTGCATAGGTAGCTAGGGCTTATTTTGTTTACATAGTAATGTTTACCTTTCCAAGTTTTATGTTTTACAGGAATTGCCGTTTCTGGCCCAGATGCTGAAAATGACTATTAAAATTTAGTATGTGATCAGCTTTGCCCTTGAATTTGTAGCATTCCCAGGATGGGTTCATACTAGTAGCAGTTTTCACATATCCTCATTGATGATAAAAAAAAAAAGTATTTAAAGCCAAAGGAGGTGACAGACTTTGCCTTAAAAAAGAAATTAAAATTCCATTGTATTCAATGTGTATCTAGTATGTTGGGAATTTATAAAAATCAATGTTGTATAAGAGAATTCTCCTATTGGGACATTTTATAAAATCAAAGAATATAAAAGTATCCAATCATTTTCCATCTCTCAATAACCTTCCAAGACAGACACATGCCTGGGGTTCAGAAAGTGTGACTCTAAAATTATTCTAATTTGTTTCCTTTGTACTTTAGTTCCCACCTTTACTCAGCCCATCCCTCCTGTCTTTAGTGGCACTAATGCTGCAATTTATCATAATTTCCATAGGTTGAAGTGAAAGTATGAGTGCATTAGAAAGAAGCATGATGATGGCCACATACTAGGTGAATGGTTTATTCTTGAACTTAGATATCTTTTTCTGTGGACTTAGAAAACATGATAGTTGGTTTATACCTCCTTCTCAAACAGAGAATCTTAGTAAACTGGTCTGGAGAAAGTTTCAGAAGTTCTTCCTGACATTATAAATGCAGCCAATGTTGAAAACCACTGTTTACATGGAAGGCATAAGGTTATATAATGAACAAAAATTAATGATTAGTGCGATTTATTAATTTGATGCTTTGTTATTCAATTTGAAAGAATGGTTTTCCATGTTGATACCAGGTGTGCAAATAAAATTATAGAGAGTTGCATGTAGAAATGTGAATTTATCACAGAAAATCGTAGGAAATATTTCTAAAACAGTGGCGAGCAGAGAAACTTTTTGCTGCTGCTAAGAAATTTAGGCAGTGATTTGTTGAATCTTTTCAGTATCCCTAATACTTATATTCAACTTCTTTTCATATTTTAAAGAAACATTTATGTCATAAATTTGGTATGTTTTCTTCAACAATGATTAATGAGAAGTGCAACAAAATTATACTATAAGTAGTTATAATTCAATAATATTCTTAATATAGTAAGCTGAAGATTTAGGAGACAAATTTCAGATTCTAGTAGCAAAAGAAGTAGCCCACTAACCTATTCATTATTTTTTTTCAAAGACTAACTCTGGTAATATGACTACCCTGAACATAAAATGTCTGGTAGCCTAAAATATAAAATGCAAATATTTTCAGTGATTGAAACTGAAGTGATAACATAGTACTATTTCTTTGATTAATGACTACTTTCCTGAGAGGAAAAATTCTTGAGAGTTAATTATTTAACTTGCAGTACTTTACAAAAAAATTACTCAGCGCTTTTCCCAATGGAGTTCATTTATGTATACATAACCGAAGACAATGTAAGGGTCATTGTACTTCAAAAAGGAATGATCTCTCATGGCCCTGGAATATGTTTTCGCTTACCTACATAATGTTTTGTTAATGAGGCAAAGTCAAAGAATAAATGTTGCTTTTTAAAAAGTACCATTGGCCATTTGGCCACTTGGAAGAAACTGTCCAATACAGAGAGAACTGGAAGAAACTTGCCAATTATAACAGTTACAAATCACTACAGACTCCAGAAGGAAAGCCTGGAGATTTTAGGGGTTCCATTGGCCAACAGCAGCTGTCCTGGTGTGCTGATGAGAAAGATTGCTGGACTCTACTCCAGACCTTCTTTCTACAGCTTTGGAATCCTGATAGGTATCCAATTATAAGAACCACTTATTCATAGTATCCCAACACCCTTCAGCTTGAATGGGATCAAGATTTTCTCAGCTTTCCTAAAGGAAATGAGAGAGTGGAGAAGTTAAGAGGTGACTAAGGTATTTCTTTGCTGTATCTGTCGAACCCTGCTTCTTTCATTATACGTTGGAGCAAAGTAATAATTTATAGAAGGTCATGGCTCCTTTCCATGATTTAATACCACTTTTAACATACTCTTAGGTAGAGGATCCTGAGACAACAAATCAGATCTAGTCATTTGCCCCATGGCCACAATATAGAGGACTTATGGCCTTCCATAAATCATTATCTTTCTCCAATGTGTTTTATTTTAATAAGTGACTACTTACAGTGAATGTCCAAATTTTCAAGTAGACTATTATTATTATTATTTTGGTTTTTCGAGACAGGGTTTCTCTGTGTAGCCCTGGCTGTGCTGGAACTCACTCTGTAGACCAGGCTGGCCTCAAACTCAGAAATCCACCTGCCTCTGCTTCCCGAGTGCTGGGATTAAAGGTGTGCACCACCACACCCGGCCACAATTACTAAAATTAAAGGTATACTTAGGCAGTGTACAATTGTCACAAGTATGTTCCTGATAGGACATGTTCTCTGACTTCCAATCATGAAAAAAAGGTGAGATCATGTATTCACTTGTCCTTCCTGATACATTCTTTTACACGGTGTCAATTCTGTTGTCTTCGGACATACTCAAACACTGATCTCAAATCTCAACATAGACCTAAAGGCTGATCTCTCTCTCCAGCTTCATACTGTTAGGCCTGATGTTGCCTTTAAATTTGGTTTTCAAAACTGCATTCTCTTTCCCTTTGGAAAATCTTAACCATCTTCTAGCTTTACAAAAGATATCCTTCTCTGATTGTAAACCCCAGCATAGTTTTACAATGTTACCTCTTCCTAATGCCTATGTCCACCCATTGCCTAAAGCCTGTTGGGCTTTTTGATTAACACAGCATCTCTCTAGTTCAGAGTATTGGCTGCTCTTCCAGAGGACCTGGGTTCAATTCCTAACGCCTACATGATAGCTCACAACTGTCTGTACCTCTAGTTTCAGGGGATCTGGCACCTTCACAAAGACAGACATACAGGCAAAACACCAATGTGCTTAAAAAATATATATATTTTTTTAAAAAGACAGCAACTCTCTATGTAAACAATGCTGGCAGGCTTCAAGCTTACATACAATCTTCTCTCTTGTCTCTTAAGTGCTTAGATTATAGGAGTGCTGACTCCTGGCTCAGTCTTTTCTTTCTTCCTAAGATTACTATTCTAAACATCTATGAAATTCTGGCTTCATTCCTTTTATTTTTCAAGAAGTCAAACTGTATGGCACAGAATCATCAAAGTAAATTTCTGAGTAAGCTAATACTGCTTCAAAACTCAAAATTTTATCCATTCTTAATAGATCAAATCATGTTTTGAACTGGCATGTGAAATCCTCAATACTATAATAGGTTTAGAGTTTCTCCAATCCAGCCAGCTATAATTAGAAGCACAGTACAAAATGAACATTCAACTTTAGTGAAACTGGATTCTTTAATTGGCTGGTAACTCTGGCCATTGTTCATTCGGGGCCTTCAGTTGTGTTTTTCTATCAATCTAGTTTTTTCCTGTTCTTGCACAGCATCTCAGTGACTAGCAGAGGGATAACTAAATAGAGGATTGTTTGATAAAAGAGTACACACATAGCAATGCAACCGAAGATTTCCTGTCAGAAACTGAAGTCACATGAAGCCAAATGTTAATTCCACTGCAAAATTGGATAGAATTAAGTCACATGGTCTGAATATATCACTACATATTCGAGACATCAAGCCCCAGTTCACTGTACTATAAAAACACTGATTAAATTAGTTTCAGAAAATTGTTCTGCAGCCAAGGAGCTATCGGCTGCACACTGGTCCATGCAATAAATCTTAGACTATACATGCTGACAGGTGTGAGATGATTTATTGAATCATGAGTCAAGGGATTGTGGACAATTACTAAGAAACATCCACTCTTTTCAATGCAACATTATTTTACTTAACACACGCAATTGAGACGGAAACTGCTATTATAGTAATAGCCACCTTTTCTCAGACATCTCTAATTCTACATATTAAAGATGATCCAGGAATGAAATCATTAGATGGTGCTGTTGGCACTACATCAGACAGATGACTTAATAATGATCCATCTCCCTGCAGCAACACTCATCCCTGTTAATAATCAAAGAATGTATACTATCCATGACCTCCAAACATTGCTTTAATCATGGTAGCACGAGGATTTACAATATCTGATCTGATTTTTCTTTGCAATGTGATTGCATTTTACTTAATGATCAGTAACAGAATTAAACTTTCACTATAAGTTGTTCATTTTATTCCATTTTTATCATAAACAATTTTTCAACTAATCGTTGTCCTTTCCATGAACTTTGAGTTTTTCACCAATATACATTCAGTTTTAGAAGTATAATTGCTAAATCAAATTTTTGAAGCTAAATTGATAATGTTGGTGGTGATAGAAAATAAAATCAATATTGAATAAGCAATATTGATGCTATAGACTACCTTTTATATATGACGAAAGTGTAAAAGGTAAGAGCTTAACTTCAAGACAACAAGTTATTATAAGAGTTATGTGAAGACATGGAAAGGATTCTCAAAATCAGCTGCTTCTGAACTCAAATAACCACCAGCAGCAAAACAACCAATTAATTAAAAAAAATAAAAATAAACCCAAATCACTTCTTTAAATTTCCTTCATGGCTAAATTTCATTATAACGATCACTTAGCTAAATTAAAATGAAAACTATTTGAAGCTACCCACACCTGCCCTAATAGGCAAGCAATCCCCTTTCAAGTTTAGTTTAATGAAAAATAGCATCTGATGCTCAAGTTACAAAGATAACCCAACATACCTTTGGAGTAGCTGATATAATTATGTTGTGATATATATGTAGAATGGGTTTCTCAATCAAAAAGGCAGGTTTTACTTTGTTATTGGAGTCTGGCCTCTGAAACACAGTCATTTCCAGGCCAGTGAAGGGTATATAATAGTCCTCATCACAAATAAATGAAAAGATATTAGGGAACCTGATACTCCGGCTCTTGCTCACTAAACCCCAAGGGATATCCTACTCTGACACAAACTCTTTGTTCTGGAAAAAGAGTCACTTAGGAGCCTGCTATAGACTCAGTAGGTCAAAGAAATTCGATTCTGGTTAGAGTTAGCATTGTGCTAGAGAGTTGGAAAGATAATAGTGTATGCTAGTTCCCAGTTCCTCTAGCATGGGAGGCAAATGCTCTACTAGTGAGCCACACCCCAATCACACTGTTTGCATCCATCTTAAAAATCATTTTAGTTTCTGAGAATAGAGATCAACTTAGGACTGTTTATTTGCCCAGTGTCAGTAAGTAACATGATTACTATCTTGTTTTATAGATTACAGGGTCTCAGTTCATTACTATATATGAGTAGTTTGTTAAATGAGACCAGTTGGTCTTTGGGAGGTTTCAAGATCTGGGGAATCCTCAACTTCTTAGCAGTTCTTAACACCAGTCCAAAGACTTTGTTTATTGTTTTTGGTTGTAAAGACTGATTCTTGGTATATAGCCCAAGATCATTTCAAACCTCCACTGTCGACGAGGCTGTCCTCAATCTGTGGTAAAAGAAGTGTGCCACCACACTTTGGGTATGGTTTATGTGGGTGGTTGTGTTCCACGGCCAATGTGTTCATGTCTTAAAATTATATTCCCATTATGAGGCATAAAGGGGGTAGAAATATAATATGGCTATGGTGTTCAGAGGTTAAGCTTGGTAGATGATAAAGATTAGAAAAGGTCACCAGTGGAGAGCCCTCAAAGTTGGAAAGTGATGGCATTATAAAGTGATGGGAGAAACCAGAACGAGCATGCACACTCACTCTCACTTCCCATATGATGTACTGCCAGTCTGCCTCCAGAAAGCCATTACCAGACACAGTCTTTCAAAATCATGTGGCAACTTAATCCCAAACCCTGAATGTGAATTTATAGATTACAGGAAGTTCTCAGGTTATGGAGAGAAACTGCTGCCTCCTAAGAGTGGGAAGCATGCCTGGTGTTATTTATAAAATTTTGATGTTTCTAAAAAGTTTCATTTATTTACATTATGACATTCTATAGAATGAAAACAATGAATTAGTTTTCACCTACCTCTGTCTCAAACAGTAAAACTTTTTTTTTTTTTTTTTTGGACACCAGCTAAGAAGCTGTTTCTCTCCTGCTCTTACCTGGAATGTGCTATAGTGTTAATACAGAAGAAGTTAGGAGAAAATGCCAAGTTCAGGTGTAAATAATAGGTTTCCTCAAGTGTTTCGCAGCAGGCAAATACAACTTAACAGTGTCTAACCAGTATATAACTTTAAAATTTGCATCTGAAGAAAATCACCTTCAGTGGACTGTGAGGCAGATTTCTATGGCAGAATCTTTTCTGATAACCAAGGCTGCTTAAAAACCACAAAGTTTTAGGTTATCGACTGACAAGCATTGTCTTTCTTCTTATTCTAAAGGAGTTTAACCTGGGGAGTCTAAAGCAGTTTTCAATGGGCTACACTGTGTAGTTTAACAATTTAGTTCCTAAACACCAAAGCCTGGATGGACCTGCTTTTCTAGTATTCATTTCAAACTGCATTCTGGAAATGTAAGAGGAATTTACAAAATTGAATCCAAATCATAAAATACAAAATACCAAGTATAAATTTTGTGAGCATCTGTAGAAATAAGAGTCAGACTGCTGAGTGCAAGGGTGGACAGGCTTTCAAAGGAGGAATATTTTTATTCCAATGATTTTGGGGGCCCTCCTTTGCTAGGTATTTCCACCGGATTTCCCAATACCCTGACACGTTTCTTTCTAGAAAGCCATTTTACTATTGATTAGTCAAATGATCAAGGGGCTGGGGGGTGTATTCTCATGTATGGAACTGAGTCAACAACATTCTTTCAGCATAGAATGGATTCTGCAAAATAATGGACATTTAAAATGGCTAGCACATTTTAACCATATCAATTACATTATTATGAATTTTAACCTAAATCAAAAATTCATACTTATATAATTGGAAGGCATGTTAAAAAGGCAAAACAACCATAACATCTATATATTATACCTATTAATGTGTTTTATTGTTTTTTTTTAAGTCTGACTGGAATTCAAATTGACCATATGCTGCCTTTGGAAAAATGTTGGTTTTCCAAAATAATTATGAAAATAGAAATATTTTGTTTATTGCTACTTTTATACACAATGTTTCCATACTGTACTTTGTGCTGTTGAAATTAAATGCCCAGAACCTTAAAAAAAAAAAACACAGTAGCTCATTCCTTTCTACTTTCTGCTAGTTGTAAGAAATAAAGTGCCACAATGAGGATTAGAGTGAGAAGCTTGGAGACCTAAGTAGTGTGGGAATTATTTTCAGACATAGAGTGTAAACAGAAAGGTATAAATAAATGGGGTGAATTTGAACCTTTGCTATTATTCTAAATGCTGAATTTGCTTCAATTATGAAAATTTATAATGAAAAATATTTTTAAATAAGTATAAGTTAAGTTCAGTGATTGATGGATATTAACGTCAGCAATAACAAAGTACATTTGTACTAACCTAGGTGACTTCCTGTTTAAATATTGCATAGAATCAGTATTTTTGAATTGCACTGGAGGACATTTAGACATTAGGGTAACAAGAGGTCCTGGCATTCTCCATTCTACTCTGCCCCAAACTCTTAAGCATTTCAAGGATATTCCCAGCAGGAAAAATCAAAAGGTACAATTATAATTGTATTTGAGTTGATTTTTTTCTTTGGAATATAGATAATTATGGTCTTTAAATATAACTCAGCAGCAGAAACTCTATTTAGTAAGCATAAAGTATTGGCTTTGATCCTTAGAACCAGAAACTACTGAAAATTTCTAAACCAATTTAATACTGGTTCATTAATGAAAGTTTTAATTCAATTACCTGAAATGTAGCATAATAAATGTAACAATATTCCCTATTACTCACACCTTGGTAAGGAAATGATTATGATAATATGCATACAAAAAGATTTCCAAATATGTTTAGTATTTGTCAGCTTTGAAAGATCAATTACTAATAAATCTCAACATCTTTGATAAAATTCAGTTGTGGAGAAGAAATTTTTATTGCTAAACACATTTAGCACTAGGGAAGCTGGAGAGACAGCTCAGTGGTTAAGAGCACATGTTGCTCTCAAAGAGGTCCTGGGCTCAGCTCTCAGCATTCACATGGTCGCTTACAAATATCTTCAACTCCGTTTCCAAGCAGCCTGCTGTTCTTATCTGGCATCCTTGGCACTGCACATATGTCATGCACATATATACATGCAAGCAAAACACTCTTACATATAAAATAAAACTTGCAAAAATATTTCTTTAAAAGTTGTCTTCAGCTGGGCATGGTGGTGCACGTCTTTAATCCCAGCACTCAGGAGGCAGACGCAGGCAGATATCTGAGTTTGAGGCCAGCCTGATCTACAGAGTGAGTTCCAGGACAGCCAGGGATACACAGAGAAATGCTGTCTCGAAAAACAAACAAACAAACAAAAAGTTGTCTTCATAAGAGAAAGATGGCAATGGAAATGTGCTATGTGGTTCTTTTATTCACTACAAGTTACCCTTAGGCTTATCCAGTTCCCAAATTTTTTGCCCATTCTACTCTTCCAGCTAGTAAGGTTTGTTTAGAACTATAAGGAATCACTATCCACAACAGCCAAAACATGGAAACAACCAAGGTGTTTATTATCTGATAAATGGATAAAGAAAATATGGTACATAGACAAAATGCAATAATGTTACACCATAAAACATAATGAAATCTTGCCATTTGTGACATGAATGGACCTGGAGGACATTCTGTTAAATGAAATAAACCAAGCATAAAAGATAAGCACCACATGATCTCATTAATTCACAGCCCTATATAGAATCAACTAACCAGGGTGCTTAGAAGCTCACAGAGATGGAAACAGTAATCATGGAGCCTGTTCTGGTCCAAAATAGGTCCTCTGTATATATGTTGTGCTTGTTAAGCATGTGGTTTTTGTGGGACTTCTAACAACGTCAGTGAGGGTGTTAAAGGCATTTAAAAGTGATAATTACTTTTGGAGCAGCAACACCCATAGCCTGTATTGAGAAATAGTAAAAGGATGAGTTGGGGGATGTGTTTTGAAAAGCTTTGTTTGTGTTTCAAATGCTACTATATTTTAGTCATTTACCAACCGTTGACTCAGAGTTTACTGGTCTTTAATTTTCACAGTCTGTATGTTATATCTTTTTTTTTTTTTGATCAGATCATCATCTTTATTGCTGTTTTCTCGATGATGTTGTGAAAAACAAGCCAAACTACTTCTTGTTATCTTTTACAACTATCATCTATGGTATAAAAACAACCTCATGTTCAGAACTTCTTGGGATAAAGAGCAATTTAAGCTTCACAGGTTGTCATATAACCTACCCTTGTTAGGAGAAATACTTGTGATGAACTCATATCACTCATCTTCTAGAACACACCTTTGGAACACTTTCTTTCATAGAGCCCCTTAGGGATATATAACTCTCATCAGAAGTGGAAAAATTACTCTTATCTGAGACTCTTGAGAGCTGGGTGTCAAAGATTAAGGCAGCTGGAGAATTTTATTAGGGTGGAGTGAACGATGTTAGGTATTTCTCTCAGCACACACTGGAGGGACAAATAAAATCTCTAGCATGATTTCCTATCAATACTTTTTAAACACACTTGGCAAAGAAGACACAGCTTGAAACCTTGCCAGCGCTATGGCAAAACATCAATATCATCAATATCATCATCATCATCAAAGCACTGAAAGTAATAGTTTGTTACAATTTATTGAAAGTTTTGCAAAAATAGTTATGTTTACTTTTTTAAAACCATTAAATGCAAGTTTATTGGGAAGTCGCTCTAAGGTGAGTTCACTTTACTGAGTCCAAGTAATTACCTGTGTGAAGAAGGAGAGAGGATGGTGTAGAGAGAGAAAGAAAGAGCATGAGCAAAGAGAGCAGAGAGAGAGAGAGAGGAAGAAAAAGAGGAGGAAGAGAGGAGAGGAAGAGAAAGAGAAAGAGAGAAAAAAATGCATGCATAGAAAGAGGGGGAGAGAGAGGGAAAGGGAGGGAGAGGAGAGGTAAAGGTGAAGAGAAAGAAGAAAGAGACAGTGCATGCATATACAAAGAGAGAAAGGAGAGAGGGGGAGGGAAAGGGAAAGAGAAGGGGAAAGAAGAGAGAAGGAAAGAGATGAGAGAGGAGGGATGATTTTTTTTTAAATTCTTTACAGGCCTGATTTCATATACACATTATACATTCACTATGAGAGGTAGATACTCCTAGGCTTTGGTGGGGTTTGTTTTTATTTTTTGAAAACTCTGATTTAGTGATGTTCAGAGTGCCCCCCAAGGTCAAGCTTATCTGAGGCAGAGCCAAAATTCAAATTAAGTTTGGTGAGACTACAAATTGCCTTTAACTGAACAGAATTAGGGAAAACCTAATAATACCAAGTAGGCTAAAGTAGAAGGCCTCAAATATCTAGTGTGTTGCAAGCTCAGTTTCCAGTACTTCTAAAGGTGACAAACTCATGATCATTTTATCAGAGAACTGTATAGCCCTTCTCAATAATATCTCCCTTTGACCACCAGTGAAGGGAAGTTGAGAGATATAACCTTGTAGTGGAAACTTTCTTTTGTTTTACTTTTTCTACTCTTTAGTCACTCCAAAAAACTACTGCCAGAAAGACCCTTTATAATTGCAAACACAATGGTGAGTGTTAAAAGATGGGAAGAAAGTAGAAAAGATATGCAGACACAGAAAGGAAGGGATGGAATCACATTCTGCGAAAAGTTGCTATGACGGTAACTACCAAAGAGAGAAGAGCCAGTTGCCCACAGAAAAGACTAGACTAGATGGCTTTTTAACCATTCAGAAGATGCACTTTTTAACAAGTGTATTTTGGAAGAGAAGTTATACAAAAGGTAGAAAAGATCAAAATTGTCTGAAGATGCTAACACTTAATGCTGTGAAAGAGAAATGGTGATAGCTTCATTTCCACCGCCTCAGCCTTATTCCATGCTCACTGGTACTGGTTTCTTTGTTGGTGTACTTATGTGCTTAGAACATGAAATCAGATGGGTAAAGAAATGAAGGGGTTCTGCCAGAAGATGTTCCAACCGGTAAGAAGGATACATGCTCCACTATGTTCATAGCAGCCATATTTATAATAGCCAGAAGCTGGAAAGAACCCAGATGTCCCTCAACAGAAGAATGGATACAGAAAATGTGGTACATTTACACAATGGAGTACTACTCAGCTATTAAAAACAATGAATTTATGGAATTCTTGGGCAAATTGATGAATCTGGAGGATATCATCCTTAGTGAGGTAACCCAATCACAAAAGTCACTAGATATGTACTCACTGATAAGTGGATATTAGCCCAGAAACTTAGAATACCCAAGATACAATTTGTAAAACACAAGAAAATCAAGAAGAGGGAAGACTTCATTCCTCCTTAGAATAGGGAACAAAATACCCATGAAAGGAGTTATAGAGACAAAGTTTGGAACTAAGATGAAAGGATGGACTATCCAGAGACTACCCCACCTGGGGATCCATCCCTTAATCAGCCACCAAACCCAGACACTATTGCATATGCCAGCAAGATTTTGCTGAAGGGACCCCGTATGAGGCTATGGCAATGCTTGGCAAATACAGAAGTGGATGCTCACAGTCATCTATTGGATGTAACACAGGGCCCCCAATGGAGAAGGTAGAGAAAGTACCCAAGGAGCTGAAGGGGTCTGCAACCTTATAGTTCAACAATATGAACTAACCAGTACCCCCAGAGCTCATGTCTCTAACTGCATATGTAGCAGAAGATGGCCTAGTTGGCCATCACTGGGAAGAGAGGCCCCTAGGTCTTGCAAACTTTATATGGCCCAGTACAGGGGAATGTCGGGGCCAAGAAGTGGGAGTGGGTGAGTAGGGGAGCAGGGCAGGGGGGGGGAGAGTATAGAGAACTTTCAGGATAGCATTTGAAATGTAAATAAAGGAAATATCTAATAAAAAAATATGCAAAAAGGAAATAAATAAATAAGTAATAAATAAATAGAATAAAAAGAAATGAAGGGGGTTTTGGGAACAGTTGGGGGATGGGAAAGAATATGACTAAAATATATTATATGAAATTCTCAAAACATAAATTTTAAGAATGCTTTTTAAATCCCCCCAGGCTTCATTATTAGACATAATACTTAAATTTGCTCAAAATTATTCAGAAAAAAATTAGCATGAAATATTCCCTATGGGTCATTTGTATGATAATAAAGAATTGAAAAGTCTGTATATGGGATGGATTCCCAGATGGGGCAGTCTCTGTATGGCCTTTCCTTTAGTCTCTGCTTCACACTTTGCCTCTGGATTTCCTCCCATAAGTAGTAGAAAAAGCAGGGGGAGGGGGTGCAATAGGGGGTTTTCGGAGGGGAAACCAGAAAATGTAAATAAATAAAATATCAAATAAAAACGAACAACAACAAAAAAAAAAAGATTTGAAAAGTCTACAAATGGTTTGTTGTTGTTGTCGTGTTGTATTGTTTTATTTTGTTTGGGGGTTTTGTTTTGTTTTGTTTTTACTGAGTAAAAAATAAATCAGGTCTTCATCTCCATTTGAAAATATTTTTCTTGCCCAGTGGTAGTGGTTCACACCTTTAAGCCCAGCATTTGGGAGGCAGAGACAGGTGGATCAGTTTGAGGTCAGCCTGGTGTATGGAAAAGGAGAGAGGGAGATAGAGAGAATATTTTTTTTTATTTTTTTTTTTAATATTTTTATTACATATTTTCCTCAATTACGTTTCCAATGCTATCCCAAAAGTCCCCCATAGCGCCCCCCACTTCCCTATCCACCCATTCCCATTCTTTTGGCCCTGGCATTCCCCTATATTGGGGCATATAAAGTTTGCAAGTCCAATGGGCCTCTCTTTCCATTGATGGCCGACTAGGCCATCTTTCGATACATATGCAGCTAGAGACAAGAGCTCCGGGGTTCTAGTTAGTACATCATGTTGTTCCAACAATAGGGTTGCAGATCCCTTTAGCTCCTTGGGTACTTACTCTAGCTTCTCCATTGGGAGCCCTGTGATACATCCAATAGCTGACTGTGAACATCCACTCCTGTGTTTGCTAGGCCCCGGCATCGTCTCACAAGAGACAGCTATATCTGGGTCCTTTCAGCAAAATCTTGCTAGTGTATGCAATGGTGTCAGCGTTTAGAAGTTGATTATGGGATGGATCCCTGGATACGGCAGTCTCTAAATGGTCCATCCTTTCATCACAGCTACGAACTTTGTCTCTGTAACTCCTTCCCTGGGTGTTTTGTTCCCAATTCTGAGAAGGTGCACAGTGTCCACACTTTGGTCTTCATTCTTCTTGAGTTTCATGCGTTAAGCAAATTGTATCTTAAATCTTGGGTATCCTAAGTTTTGGGCTAATATCCACTTATCAGTGAATACATATTGTGTGAGTTCTTTTGTGATTGTGTTATTTCACTCAAGATGATGCCCTCCAGGTCCATCCATTTGGCTAGGAATTTCATAAATTCATCCTTTTTAATAGCTGAGTAGTACTCCATTGTGTAAATGTACCATAATTTCTGTATCCATTCCTCTGTTGAGGGACATCTGGGTTCTTTCCAGCTTCTGGCTATTATAAATAGGGCTGCTATGAACATAGTGGAACATGTGTCCTTTTTACCGGTTGGGACATCTTCTGGATATATGCCCAGGAGAGGTATTGCTGGATCCTCCGGTAGTACTATGTCCAATTTTCTGAGGAACCGCCAGGCTGATTTCCAGAGTGGTTGTACAAGCTTGCAATCCCACCAACAATGGAGGAGTGTTCCTCTTTCTCCACATCCTCGCCAGCAACTGCTGTCACCTGAATTTTTGATCTTAGCCATTCTGACTGGTGTGAGGTGGAATCTCAGGGTTGTTTTGATTTGTATTTCCCTGATGATTAAGGATGTTGAACATTTTTTCAGGTGTTGAGAGAATATTTTTCTTCTCAATTGAGTCATCTAGTTTTATCATTTCAGTTTCTGACTTTCTGGCTATAACCTTATCTTTGACAGGAGTAAGTAATTATTCTATTAGACCCTGACTACTCTTAACAAATTAGCCAAGCCATTTAAAATACAGATGTCTCCCAATGACACAGGAAATGAAAGTTTTCTGAGTGTTGTATTGAGAACAACTACAGATTCCAGAAGATAACTGCTACGTGAGCTCTTGACTCTAGCTGCATATGTATCCAAAGATGGCCTAGTCGGCCATCACTGGAAAGAGAGGCCCATTGGACACGCAAACTTTATATGCCCCAGTACAGGGGAACGCCAGGACCAAAAAGTGGGAGTGGGTGGGTAGGGGAGTGGGGGGAGGGTATGGGGGACTTTTGGGATAGCTTGGAAATGTAATTGAGGAAAATACGTAATAAAAAATATTTAAATAAAAAATTATACTTCTCTAGAACTCAATAAACTATAGATATACCTCCAAAATGAAGACTACACCCTTGGAAAAGAGCACCTATTTAAGGCTGGTATGTCTGCAGACTAGCTTATGGACTTCTAGTAACCAATTGGGGAATCTGAGTTCTGTGAGGGGAGACTGACCCATGTGTCCAATCTGTCTAACTACCCATTTTTACAGTTATCATTAGAACTTGGCCCACTCTGTAGTGTGTCTATAGCTGCGTTTGTATTACAATAGAATTGAACAATTCTGACAGAGACTACATAGCCTAGGAAGAGCAACTGGCACTTTCCTATGTTTGCTGACTTCTGTCTTTAGGAACTAATCTAGGCCTCATTTTCTCCACTCATAACATCAAGGACTGGGCAGAACTTTATCCACCAAGCTGATATATCAGAATCCCTGGAACCAGTGGGCTAAGAGGAAGTCCCCATATTTTGTTACACATAAACTTCTTGTGGAGAAAGTAGAATCTGCCAACGGGAACAAACACTTGGAAATCATGTGTAAATAAATTCAGCCCTGGTATTGAAGATTTCTATTTGATTTACAACCTTCCAAGTCCTGGACTTGAAGCATCAAGAATCTATGGATTTGCGTGGATCAAAATACAGTGCTATATAAACATAAATGGTCATTTGGAAGAGACTTAAAATTAGACTAACAGGTTTAATGAGTTAACTTTTGATCTATGGAAATAATTCACTTTAAATATATCACAAAAAAATGGTTACACATCAAATATAAGCTCTGTCAGTGACAATCTCAGCTGGCAACCAACTCTCTGAAGACTCCCCACTTGGAGGAAAGCCCCAGGCTCTCTTGTCTCTGCCACAGACAGCTACACCTGGAAGGTAGTCCTGAGAACAAGCTGCCAAACACCAGGAAGTCTGATGGATAGCAGATAATATCGAAAGCACCTAAATCATGTTTGGGGAAGGGATTAAAGAATATTTCCTAAGCCTTTTGAGGTTTAAATATTGCTTCAATAGTCTGAAAGATGGCATGTACAGGTTCAGACTGCTTAGGAAAGAGCTAGACAAATGCAGCATGGAGAGAGCATGCTCTGCTCTAAGCTTTGAGGTGGCTTTCAGGCTGCCAGGTTGCCAGCCTGCCTTTCAGGATGACTACAGATGGCAATGGGTGAGTTGTAGGGGGTGTTCTCTGTAAAGTCTGGGCTCTAAACTCAAAATAGGCTGGTTTTGGAAGTCACTGGTACAAAGAAATGATTCTGAGACTGAAACTGACCATAGCATTGTTGGCAAATCTATGTTGATTCAACTCATGCCTCTGTACCATTGGCATAACTCATGCCTCTGTACCACTGCTATCTGAGTCCAGATTATTTTCTCCTGTGGACTTAAGATACTTAGCAGCATCCCTGACCTAAACACATGGGATGTCAATAACATCAGCCTCATTCTTTCCTGAGCTGGGCTAGTAACATAAGGGATGATAAGTTTTCCCAAAGGGCCTCATGATATCTCACAATTCTATCTCAAGATGACTAAAGTTAATATTAGTATGAGGCAAGTAAAAGATGAAATAGACACATAAAATAACTATATGCTATTTATATGATGAAATTTTATTACACCCCCTAATTTCTGCCTAAACTAATGGTGATAGGCGGGGCTGAACCCAGCACCTTGCATGCTAGGCAAATATGTTACCACTTAGCTATAACCCCAGTCTACTGTTTACTTTTACTTATTTGCTACTACCTACATTTTTTGTTTTGTTTTGTTTTTCTTTGCAATGCCAGGGTGAGATCCAAGCCTTCTCATGTGTATGCATTCCACCAAATTTTAACATTTTTATTATGAGAAAGGATGTCAGTGCATAGCTCAAGCTTGTCTTGTACTCATTCTGCATCCCAAGCAGGACTTGAGTTTACAATGTTATTGTCTCAATCTCCTGAGTAGTTGAGACAGGCCTAACACACTGAGCCCCATACAAATAATATTTTAGTACAATTTTCCTTTTATACATTTTTGTCTTTGGTATTGGGAATGGAAGCCAGAATCTTGTATGTGCCAAGAAAGAGCTCTAACACTGAGCTAAATACCTCCATTCAAAGGGACTTTCTTGAAAGACATATTTAGGGGGCAATTTGTAGATTTAGAAAGGAACACCAAGGTCTGAAAAGAATTATTTTAACTGTTTATATATTTGAAATGTAAGAGAATGGCTGGCAAGCTGTGGTTTTCTTTTTTATCTGATGGGCAAATTTGGCCAACACAATAGAGACTATAATCTTTTAAAATTATTACAGCCTTTTCCACTTGTTACTACAAATATTCGTTGCTGATAAAATACCTTATAGGGTTTTTTAGTGTTCCAGTTGTTGAAAAATGAACAATCAGATATAAAATAACTGTAATATATATGCATTGGACTTGAGAAATTGAAAAATATTTGGAAAGGGAAGACTTGGGCTTAGGAATGTTTATAAAATATTAGGCAAATATAGATCATTGTGCAGGGGTGAAAAAGAGCTGAGGGAATGGTGAAGATAAGAGAATTGTGCTAAACTATAATGTTCCACCATGAACCTTGATTTGCTCTTTTAACAATAATCAAGAGTTACTACAGGAAAAGGCAGAAGAATTTAGTATAGAAATTATTCACTTTTATTTACATAAAATATATGGCCCAGCCTTTTAAATAATCAAATTTTTTTGTTTGTAGAATTATAGAAAAAAAGCTTAAAATCTGCAGTAAGCAAGGAAAGATACAAGCATTCAGAAAACACCAATCAGAACTGAAAGGGGATGTATGTATGTATCTTTTGTTCAACAATTTCCTGGGTCAAGCATTTGAGGGTAGAATTTTCAATTATTTCCTATGCTTTACAGATGAGAAAAGTAGGCTTAGAGAGGATCAGGTTTTTTAGATTTACAGAACTCTAAAATGGGAAAATCAAGGCATATGTTTAAAATCAGAATTCCTTTTGCTTCAAAGCTGACAAACCATAATATGCATTGGAACAAGATCTCTTCCATGGCTTCCTGTGTGTATCTGTGCACTGGAGTTACTAGGGTATGCCATCATACCTGGCTTTTTTTTCCCCGCAAACATATCAAACTCATGTTTACATTGCAAACTCTGTATTAAGTGAGATATCTCCCAGCCTCTAAATTCACATTCATAGGCAAGGCAAATAATCATATCGCAAATGATAAAATGAATTTAGGGCTCATTAGATCCATTCATTGATATAATATTTAGGTATGAAAGATCTGCTGAGTATATTTCTCTATGCATATAAAATGATTCCATAGAGAGTTTCATGCTTGGACCCGTATTTTTATTTCTTTATATTACTATAGAATATAGACCCTCTTCATTAATATTCACCACAGAAAAGGGGATTCTTTGCTCTTTTTATTGACCATTGGTAATAAAAGAGGAGCAAAAATACTCTGTCTCTATTTCTTTCCTCTTTGCTAAGTTTTATAATGTGCCACATTTGGGTCATGGCTCTTTCTGCTTTAATAGTGCTAGTGATTAGTCAAGGCAAAGATTAGACTTCAAGGCCTGTATCCTTAAGCATCAAGTTCTCTGGCTGTAGATAGTCATTCTTCCCACCCCTGTGAGCCCGTGTGTGTGTGTGTGTGTGTGTGTGTGTGTGTGTGTGTGTGTGTGTATTATGTGCATGCCTGGAATGGAGACTGAATTGAGAGTCTTATTCATACCAGATAGGTGTGCTGCCACTTAGCTATGCCCTAAGTCCTCATTGATATGCTTGGTAAATTTGCCCTGGCCTTGTGCTTTACATTAAGATTGTTCCAAAAGGCTAAGCTGTTCCAACACACTAAGATACTAGATGTTGAGCAAGGCACTTGGACCTGTATTCCCTCATTTCACACTCCCATGATCACTAACAGCCAAATAATATACTTTCCTTCCAAGGATCAAATAAATACTAGTTGAATGTGCTTTACAAGCTGTCAGTCTGAAGAATTACAAATTCTTCTTCTTACTGCAAATGCCTGGCAATTGTGCACTCTTGGTGTCAAACCAACAAACATTCTTGAGGCTTATCACAAACAGACTTAAAGCTTATTTCTATTACCATCCTGCCCAGGCCTTTAAGCCTTTTTCTAGAAGTCTTGATGAATCCTCAGAAGAAAACAACTACAGCCACTACATCACTTAAAGAGCTGATCAATGAGCAAGTCAGTGAGACCTTTGTTTGCTGAGGCCATGTACAGGTCGGTTTGAACACTCTGGAACAAGAACAGTTCCCTTTAACCTCTTCTTGCCTATGACTCGTGGAGCTTCCAGAAGTAACTAACCATGCTCAACCTGAAATGAAAGCCAGCCCCTTTCACCCTTAGCCTAGAAATTGACACCAACAGAAAGCAACTAAGCTTTGTATGTTAAAGGAGATGGAAATATGAACTCTCTACTGGGTCAGGATATTTGTTCTAAAGCACAAGTTTATGAAAATCCCATAACAGAGAAATCCGGCCTACATAGGGCCACAAGCCTCTTCCGGTCAGAAAAGCACCGGAGTAGCGAGGGCGCAGGGTCGGCTGACACTCGCCAGCTACCCACAACACCCGCCACAGGATCTTAAGACTTCTGGTGAGTGGAACACAGCTTCTGCTCCAATCCAATTGCGCGCGTGACCTGAGACTGCATTAGTTAGGGAAGCAGAAACCGGCCTGAGTAGGGCCACAGGCCTCATCCGGCCGGATCAGCACCGGGGTAGCTAGAGCGCAGGGTCGGCTGACACCCGCCAGCTACCCACGACCCCCGCCACAGGATTTTGAGACTGCTGGTGAGTGGAACACAGCTTCTGCTCCAGTCCAATCACGCGGGACCTGAGACTGCTTTGGTTGGAGAGGGAGAAATCCGGCCTACATAGGGCCACAAGCCTCTTCCGGTCAGAAAAGCACCAGGGTAGCTAGGGCGCAAGGTCTGCTGACACTCGCCAGCTACCCACAACACCCACCACAGGATCTTAAGACTTCTGGAGAGTGGAACACAACTTCTGCTCCAATCCAATTGCGCTCAGAACCTGAGACTGCATTAGTTAGGGAAGCAGAAAACCGGCCTGAGTAGGACCACAGGCCTCTTCCGGCTTGACCAGCACCGGGGTACTGCCAGCTACCCACGACCCCTGCCACAGGATTTTGAGACTGCTGGTGAGTGGAACACAGCTTCTGCTCCAATCTTTAAACAGTGACAATGACAACAACTAACCCCAGAGATTACCAGATGGCGAAAGGTAAACGTAATAATCTTACTAACAGAAACCAAGACCACTCACCATCATCAGAACCCAGCACTCCCACTTCGCCCAGTCCAGGGCATCCCAACACACCGGAAAAGCTAGACACGGATATAAAAGCATATCTCCTGATGATGGTAGAGGACTTCAAGAAGGACTTTAATAACACACTTAAAGAAATACAAAGGAACACTGGTAAACAGGTAGAAGACAATAAAGAGAAAGCACAAAAATCCCTTAAAGAATTGCAGGAGAACACTGCTAAAGAGTTACAAATCCTTAAAGAAAAACAGGATAACCTAATCAAACAGGTAGAAGTCCTTAATGAAAAACAGGAAAACACATCCAAACAGATGATGGAAATGAACAAAACCATACTAGACCTAAAAAGGGAAGTAGACACAATAAAGAAAACCCAAAATGAGGCAACACTGGAGATAGAAACCCTAGGAAAGAAATCTGGAACCATAGATACCAGCATCAGCAACAGAATACAAGAGATGGAAGAGAGAATCTCAGGTGCAGAAGATTCCATAGAGAACATCGGCACAACAATCAAGGAAAATGGAAAATGCAAAAAGATCCTAACTCAAAACATCCAAGAAATACAGGACACAATGAGAAGACCAAACCTACGGATAATAGGAGTGGATGAGAATGAAGATTTTCAACTCAAAGGACCAGCAAACATCTTCAACAAAATTATAGAAGAAAACTTCCCAAATCTAAAGAAAGAGATGCCCATGAACATACAAGAAGCCTACAGAACTCCAAATAGACTGGACCAGAAAAGAAATACCTCCCGACACATAATAATCAGAGCAACAAATGCTCTAAATAAAGATAGAATACTAAAAGCAGTAAGAGAAAAAGGCCAAGTAACATATAAAGGCAAGCCTATCAGAATTACACCAGATTTTTCACCAGAGACTATGAAAGCCAGAAGATCCTGGACGGATGTTATACAGACACTAAAAGAACACAAATTCCAGCCCAGGCTACTATACCCAGCCAAACTCTCAATTAACATAGATGGAGAAACCAAAGTATTTCATGACAAAACCAAATTCACACATTATCTCTCCATGAATCCAGCCCTTCAAAGGATAATAACAGAAAAAAAACAATACAAGGACAGGAACCACGCCCTAGAAACTACAAGAAGGTAATCCCTCAACAAACCTAAAAGAAGACAGCCACAAGAACAGAATGCCAACTTTAACAACAAAAATAACAGGAAACAACAATTACTTTTCCTTAATATCTCTTAATATCAATGGACTCAACTCCCCGATAAAAAGACATAGACTAACAAACTGGCTACACAAACAAGACCCAACATTTTGCTGCTTACAGGAAACTCATCTCAGAGAAAAAGATAGACACTACCTCAGAATGAAAGGCTGGAAAACAATTTTCCAAGCAAATGGTATGAAGAAACAAGCTGGAGTAGCCATTCTAATATCTGATAAGATTGACTTCCAACCCAAAGTCATTAAAAAAGACAGGGAGGGACACTTCATACTCATCAAAGGTAAAATCCTCCAAGAGGAACTATCAATCCTGAATATCTATGCTCCAAATACAAAGGCAGCCACATTCATTAAAGAAACTTTAGTAAATCTCAAAGCACACATTGCACCTCATACAATAATAGTGGGAGACTTCAAAACACCACTTTCACCAATGGACAGATCGTGGAAACAGAAACTAAACAGGGACACAGTGAAACTAACAGAAGTTATGAATCAAATGGATCTGGCAGATACCTACAGAACATTCTATCCTAAAACAAAAGGATATACCTTCTTCTCAGCACCTCATGGTACTTTCTCCAAAATTGACCACATAATTGGTCACAAAACAGGCCTCAACAGATACAAAAATATTGAAATTGTCCCATACATCCTATCAGATCACCATGTACTAAGGCTGATCTTCAATAACAAAATAAATAATAGAAAGCCAACCTTCACGTGGAAACTGAACAACACTCTTCTCAATGATACCTTGGTCAAGGAAGGAATAAAGAAAGAAATTAAGGACTTTTTAGAGTTCAATGAAAATGAAGCCACAACATACCCAAACTTATGGGACGCAATGAAAGCATTTCTAAGAGGAAAACTCATAGCTCTGAGTGCCTCCAAAAGGAAACTAGAGAGAGGACACATTAGCAGCTTGACAACATACCTAAAAGCACTAGAACAAAAGGAAGCAAATTCACCCAAGAGGAGTAGACGGCAGGAAATAATCAAACTCAGGGGCGAAATCAACCAAGTGGAAACAAGAAGAACTATTCAAAGAATCAACCAATCAAGGAGCTGGTTCTTTGAGAAAATCAACAAGATAGATAAACCCTTAGCCAGACTCACTAGAGGGCACAGGGAAAGCATCCTAATTAACAAAATCAGAAATGAAAAAGGAGACATAACAACAGATCCTGAAGACATCCAAAACACCATCAGATCCTTCTACCAAAGGCTATACTCAACAAAACTGGAGAACCTGGATGAAATGGAGAAGTTCCTAGACAGATACCAGGTACCAAAGTTGAATCAAGATCAGGTTAATGATCTAAACAGCCCTATATCCCCCAAAGAAATAGAAGCAGTCATTAATAGTCTCCCAACTAAAAAAAGCCCAGAACCAGATGGGTTTAGTGCAGAGTTCTATCAGACCTTCAAAGAAGATCTAATCCCAGTTCTTCACAAACTATTCCACAAAATAGAAACAGAAGGTACTCTACCCAACTCATTCTATGAAGCCACAATTACTCTGATACCTAAAGCACAAAAAGACCCAACAAAGATAGAAAACTTCAGACCAATATCCCTTATGAATATTGATGCAAAAATCCTCAATAAAGTTCTTGCTAACCGAATCCAAGAACACATCAAAACAATCATCCATCCTGACCAAGTAGGTTTCATCCCAGGGATGCAGGGATGGTTCAATATACGGAAATCCATCAATGTAATCCAGTATATAAACAAACTCAAAGACAAAAACCACATGGTCATCTCGTTAGATGCGGAAAAAGCATTTGACAAGATCCAACACCCATTCATGATAAAAGTCTTGGAAAGATCAGGAATTCAAGGCCCATACCTAAACATGATAAAAGCAATCTACAGCAAACCAGTAGCCAACATCAAAGTAAATGGTGAGAAGCTTGAAGCAATCCCTCTAAAATCAGGGACTAGACAAGGCTGTCCACTTTCTCCATACCTATTCAACATTGTACTTGAAGTCCTAGCCAGAGCAATTCAACAACAAAACGAGATCAAAGGGATACAAATTGGAAAAGATGAAGTCAAAATATCACTCTTTGCAGATGATATGATAGTATATATAAGTGACCCTAAAAATTCCACCAGAGAACTCCTAAGCCTGATAAATAGCTTCGGTGAAGTAGCTGGATATAAAATTAACTCAAATCAATGGCCTTTCTCTACACAAAGAATAAACAGGCTGAGAAAGAAATTAGGGAAACAACACCCTTCTCAATAGTCACAAATAATATTAAATATCTTGGCGTGACTCTAACTAAGGAAGTGAAAGATCTGTATAATAAAAACTTCAAGTCTCTGAAGAAAGAAATTATAGAAGATCTCAGAAGATGGAAAGATCTCCCATGCTCATGGATTGGCAGGATCAACATTGTAAAAATGGCTATCTTGCCAAAAGCAATCTACAGATTCAATGCAATCCCCATCAAAATTCCAAATCAATTCTTCAACGAATTAGAAAGTGCAATCTGCAAATCCATCTGGAATAACAAAAAACCTAGGATAGCAAAAACTCTTCTCAAGAATAAAAGAACCTCTGGTGGAATCACCATGCCGGACCTAAAGCTCTACTACAGAGCAATTGTGATAAAAACTGCATGGTACTGGTATAGTGACAGACAAATAGACCAATGGAATAGAATTGAAGATCCAGAAATGAACCCACACACCTATGGTCACTTGATCTTCGACAAGGGAGCTAAAAACATCCAGTGGAAGAAAGACAGCATTTTCAACAAATGGTGCTGGCACAACTGGTTGTTAACATGTAGAAGAATGCGAATCGATCCATTCCTATCTCCTTGTACTAAGGTCAAGTCTAAGTGGATCAAGGAACTTTACATAAAACCAGAGACACTGAAACTTATAGAGGAGAAAGTGGGGAAAAGCCTTGAAGATATGGGCACAGGGGAAAAATTCCTGAATAGAACAGTAATGGCTTGTGCTGTAAGATCGAGAATTGACAAGTGGGACCTCATGAAACTACAAAGCTTCTGCAAGGCTAAAGACACCATCAATAAGACAAAAAAACCACCAACAGATTGGGAAAGGATCTTCACCTATCCTAAATCAGATAAGGGACTAATATCCAATATATATAAAGAACTCAAGAAGGTGGACTCCAGAAAGTCAAATAGCCCCATTAAAAAATAGGGCTCAGAACTGAACAAAGAATTCTCACCTGAGGAATACCGAATGGCAGAGAAGCACCTGAAAAAATGTTCAACATCCTTAATCATCAGGGAAATACAAATCAAAACAACCCTGAGATTCCACCTCACACCAGTCAGAGTGGCTAAGATCAAAAATTCAGGTGACAGCAGATGCTGGCGAGGATGTGGAGAAAGAGGAACACTCCTGCATTGTTGGTGGGATTGCAAGCTTGTACAACCACTCTGGAAATCAGTCTGGCGGTTCCTCAGAAAATTGGACATAGTACTACCAGAGGATCCAGCAATACCTCTCCTGGGCATATATCCAGAAGATGTCCCAACCGGTAAAAAGGACACATGCTCCACTATGTTCATAGCAGCCCTATTTATAATAGCCAGAAGCTGGAAAGAACCCAGATGTCCCTCAACAGAGGAATGGATACAGAAATTAAGGTACATTTACACAATGGAGTACTACTCAGCTATTAAAAGAATGAATTTATGAAATTCCTAGCCAAATGGATGGACCTGGAGGGCATCATCTTGAGTGAAGTAACACAATCACAAAAGAACTCACACAATATGTATTCACTGATAAGTGGATATTAGCCCAAAACTTAGGATACCCAAGATATAAGATACAATTTGATAAACGCATGAAACTCAAGAAGAATGAAGACCAAAGTGTGGACACTGTGCACCTTCTTAGAATTGGGAACAAAACACCCAGGGAAGGAGTTACAGAGACAAAGTTCGTAGCTGTGATGAAAGGATGGACCATTTAGAGACTGCCGTATCCAGGGATCCATCCCATAATCAGCTTCTAAACGCTGACACCATTGCATACACTAGCAAGATTTTGCTGAAAGGACCCAAATATAGCTGTCTCTTGTGAGACGATGCCGGGGCCTTGCAAACACAGGAGTGGATGTTCACAGTCAGCTATTGGATGTATCACAGGGCTCCCAATGGAGAAGCTAGAGAAAGTACCCAAGGAGCTAAAGGGATCTGCAACCCTATTGTTGGAACAACATGATGTACTAACCAGAACCCCGGAGCTCTTGTCTCTAGCTGCATATGTATCGAAAGATGACCTAGTCGGCCGTCAATGGAAAGAGAGGCCCATTGGACTTGCAAACTTTATATGCCCCAATATAGGGGAATGCCAGGGCCAAAAGAATGGGAATGGGTGGGTAGGGAAGTGGGGGGCGCTATGGGGGACTTTTGGGATAGCTTTGGAAATGTAATTGAGGAAAATATGTAATAAAAATATTAAAAATTTAAAAAAAGAAAATCCCATAACAGAAAAAGCACACACACACACACACACACACACACACAGCTGGCCACATTAACATGATAGCACTTCCATGAGTTCATCTCTCATGTCTCTCTTCCTAGAGGTAGTCATCTTAAAGTAGGAATTACAGCAACTGCTTCAGAGCCTGGCTACTTATCTGACCTATTCCCCTCATCAGGAAGGATAGCAGACCTCTAAGGAAAGCATGTGAGGAGACCTACTGTTCAGCCAGTGAACAGCAGACCTTTAATAAAAAGGCATCCGGTCTGGATTTTGGCATGGCTATGAGCACTCATAATGAATCCTAACCTGCAACTCCAAAGAAAGGAATGTCAACGCCCTCTTTTGAGTATTTCTACAGAAACACAATTTCACTTCAGTTTCTAGAATTAGGCAATTTATATATATCAACACCAAAGTCAGCAATCTTCATGAATTACTCACACTGACAACTATTTCTCAGATTGACCTCCTTGGAATTTTTTCCATAGTTCTTTTATGTACTCTTTTGCCATGTGATCTTTAGTTCTAGACCCTGGAAGCAGAGGTATATCTATGTTATTAATTTCTGCATTCTCAGAATTTACCCATTCTTATCTCATAGCAGCTACATAAGAATCCTCCTTGGGTGAATGAGAAGGGTTTATCTTCATTGGTTAAAAAAGATATAATTTGATAAAGCAGATAAGGAAAAGAGCATTTGTAAAGGCACAGAGTGATTGGTCTAATAACAATGTGGGTAAAACCCAATGTTTTCTTTATATTGCCAACAAAAAGCAAAGAGATGTAAGGGTGGTGGCAGATGATACTACTGCTACTCTCTGCATTCTGCATGACTCTTACAAAAAGCCCATCCAGGGCCATGGGTGGTGCACAGAAGCCTCCTTTTTTTGAGGTATTTCACTCTAGGACTGTCTTCCCCTAGGTAGCCAGCAATGAGAGTCTCCTGTTTTCCCACGGTAAGAACAAGAATAACAACCAAACAGACCCCCTCCCCCCAGAGCTGCCAGGGACTAAACCACCAAACAAAGAGTACACATGGAGACTCCAGCCGCATATGTAGCAGAGGATGGCATTTTGGGCATCAATGGGAAGAGAGGCCCTTGTTCCTGTGAAGGCTCAATGCCCCCAGTGCAGGGGAATGCAAGCGGGGTGGCAGGAGTGGGTGGGTGGTTTGGGGAGCACCCTCATTCATAGAATGAGGGGATGGGATAGGGGGTTTCCAGGAGGGAAACCTGGAAAGGGGAAAACATTTGAAATGTAAATTAAGAAAATACCCAATAAAAACAAGAAAACAGCTAAAGTGACAGAACCTACTGAGTTAGAACTGGTCTAAGCTCCTTGTTTATCTTGTTATTAATCTCTTTTTAAATTTATCTAGGGTACAAAACCATGGAATCAAGTCAAATACCAGCTTCACTTTCTTTGATGATTCAAAAATTCAAACAAGGACATGAATAAACAACATCTGCCTGCACCCTTAAAAATAGTCTTGTTTCTTAAGCCATTTAATTCCTCTTACCACTCACAGCTTCTAAAAAGTCAGTTTTGCCACTTAGCTTGGTATAGTGTGAAGGGCAAATCAAATTACTGCTAGCCTTTAGAATTATTCAAAGTATCCCATATTAGGGACCAGAAACACAACTCAACCCTACAGTCACTGAGTGATACAGTCAATAAACCCATGTTTGGAGTCTACAGATGAAGCCTTGACTATACCCATAAAGGTACAGATAAAATAGGACCTGATGCTCAACAAATGTTTACTACATGTGATTCTCATCCTTGGAACTTTACAAACACTTTCCTTTCTGATGAGATGCAAACAAACAAACATGTGTTTTCCCCAGTTTAAAAATAACACATGCCCAATGGCTAAGCAAAAGGCTTGGGCACTGTGCTCAAAATCCTGATCATAAAGTGAATCTGAATTTTTTGTTTGTTTTCTGAGACTTTCAGGGCAAAACCTCCTAATTGTAAGTTAGCATTATTGTCTTTGTGCTGAAGCATCCTCAGGTAGCCTGGGAACATGTACACAATTCCAGCTCCGAGCATGAGGTCTGGCTGTCTATTCAGTATAATCAGTCTATGAAAATGTTGGCAAGGGGAACTCTTTAAGACAGCTTCCTTGATGGCTCTAGCGGCATTCTTCCAAAGCCATATCTCTGCAGTAATTTGCAGAGCCTGTGGGAAAGCATCCTCCTCCTGTAGGATGGTGGCTTGTAGCCAGGGCAGGTGTGTGTTTAAAATCACTGTAAAATTGCTGCATATATTTCTCAAAACCTCAAAAATGACTAGACCATTTAAAAATAATGCTGCCTTTGTTGGCCCTGTTAGGCTGGAAGAGAAAGAACAAGCTGGGCACTAGGGAACTGCAATCTGTATAGACAGATGTGTAGGTGATTAGGAATAACTCTGCACACCGATTTCAGTCTAAGCTATCACAGATACATAATGTGATAGAAGAATGTGAGCTCCAGGGCAATTTAAAATGTCACTGCAATAGGTGCCATGCCCTGAACTGCATCCTTCTTACTGTGAATTAAAGGCCAAAAGAGACAGTCACATGCCATCTTCACGATATCTAGCTATAAGAGGAATTCAGGATAAAGATTACACTTATACCTGGATCCAGAAGCTAAATAGCAGTTCCTGACACCCCCTGCTGCTTTTTAGTCTTCAGGGACAAGACTTTGAATGTCACTCAGATTTTGAGCTGGGGTTACACTGTGTCAACTGAAACAGACCATAAGATGAAAACTAATGCAAAGGTCTCATCATGCTTTTCTTTCCTCTGGGAACACCATGGTACTACCTGTATCTGATATTCTCATTTGACCTTTCTTGCATAAAACATATTTTGCATAAGAAAACTATTTCACTGTTATCTTACAGACAGGAGTAAAACATGCCTCAAATGCTTAACCTTATATTCAAAGACTCAAAAATCTTCCTTAAAGAAGCCTCTTCCTATATTATCTCTTCTGGCCTCTCATTCAGCACCTCAAATACTAGCCAGCATTGTCCAGGATCCTAAGCTTCCTTGCCTATTGCTACAGACACGTCTCTGCTGGCCCAGTGCACGGGCAGAAGCTCTACTCAGCTGCTTTGATGCATAATCCACTCATCTGTCAACACAGCTTAAATCCCACCATCTTGAAGCAAGGTTTATTGTCTACTCAACACAAGTCTTCTCTTCCTCTTCTGAATCCCAAAACAGTTGTCTAACCTATCAATCACTTCTGCACATCATTCAGCAAGGGTTTCTAATTCGCATGCCTCTACCTGTGGCTAGGCACTTTTCAAACTACAAAACACATTAAAATAACAACATGCCCTCTTATCTCACACATAAATATGGCAAGCAATAACTAAAACAATATTGGGCAACCAGTGAAATGCAGAAGTCCACACATTTTACCATTACACACTGAGTCCTGGTTTCTCACAGTAGTTCTGACATACTGCAGGCTTCCTTGGGCCTGGCACAATGCTACGAGTTTACATGAAACACTTTATTTTGTTCTCCCATGTTTCTGTAAAAGAAAGCACAGGACATTACTAGCCTTGTTTTATAGACGAGTAAAGTGGGGAACAGGAACATTAAGTAATGTGCCCAACTATTACATCTGTTTACACAGTCCCATGACTCAGAGGTACCTTGTGTACTTGTCTGTGCACTTTCCTGAACTCCCAGGCCTTAGAAAAAAATGAACCCAATCATAATAAATCATCAAGCAATAGTAAATTTCTCTCTGCAAGTAAAGGATAGGAGAGAGAAATCAGATAGGAGAGAGTAGTCAGGTGAAAAGGGGGCAAGAGAAGTGGCTTTGAGTTTCACCGTAAGAATTGGTCCCTGGAGGTGTTTTCTTCCAACTTTATCATAAATATTTTTGTACCAAATGAATTAAGTTAAAATGCCACTTTTATGTATTTCACAAATATTTCAAAACCTTATGTGAACCCCATGGGAATATTGAAAAATATATTCACATTGTAGACTATGGAAATGTTGCCACGAAATATGCACAAACAGAAACTTTTTTTTTTTTTTTGGCTTTTCAAGACAGGGTTTCTCTGTGTAGCCCTGGCTGTCCTGGAGCTCACTCTGTAGACCAGGCTGGCCTCGAACTCAGAAATTCGCCTGCCTCTGCCTCCCAAGTGTTGGGATTAAAGGCGTGCGCCACCATGCCTGGCTCAGAAGCTATATTTTTGAAGGAGACAATTGGAACTGGTGAGACACACACACACACATAAACATTTTATAAAATACATGTCTTACTTTCTTAAAATAACATGTGATGAAATATGATAAAACCTGTATATAATTTAAATGAAAATCTAATCTAAAATACTTGTGAACTGCTTCAAAAACCTGTACAGGATTACAAAAAGGATGCAATATATGATAAAAAGCTGAATTTCAATGATGGATACAGGAGATTTTATAAGTATTTATTAAACTTGACATTGCTTTTTAATATAAGACTTGGAAGTGATATACAGAGTTTTCTTTTCTGGGAAGACTTTTTCATCTCTCAGACTGAAATCTGTGTCCTTGATTTGGATACGGTATGACTTTCTCTACCAACAACAAGGAAAATCATTTGTCTGTTACATTTTCCTACAAGTCTGTTAGCTCTACAAAGATGGTGACTGCTTCTGTACCTATGACGTTGGCTTAATATATGGATATTAACTTAATTATCCATTACCTCTCAAAAAGTTTGTAATCTTGTATGTTATTAGTAATATAGCTTCAAATGTCTTGAAACAGGAAATGACACTGGTATGAAGAGAACTTTAGTTTCCACTTAGCTAAAACGTACTCGCTGAGTAAATGACTGAGTAAGCAGAATACATAAATAGGATTTTTGGTGGTACTAGAATTTGAGTTCCTAGCATCTCACATTCTAGGCAAGCACTCTCACAATGACCAATAAGAGTTCTTTCTATTAGCTCTAAGTTTGAAAGAATGTGTCATAAATTATGTTGCCCTGACTGGCCTTGAACCCTCTATTATCCTCCTGCCTCATTTTCTAGAGCAGCAATTTTCAACTTATGGGTCATATACTCTTTGTATATGCATATAATATACCTTGCATATTATATACTTAGAATATAACACATGGTAGTAGCAAAATAACAGTTACGAAGTATCAACAAAATAATTTTATGGTTGAGTGTCACCACAACATGAGGAGCAGTATTAAAATATCACAGCATTAGGAAAATTGAGAACCACTACTCCTGAGTAAGTATTACAGGTCTGTGCAACCGGACCCAGCCATATTACTATTTTTATAGTATAAATACGTCATAGAAATGCCAAAAAAAAAGAAAGAAAGAAAGAAAGAAAGAAAGAAAGAAAGAAAGAAAGAAAGAAAGAAAGAAAGAAAGAAAGAAAGAAAGAAAACAATCTGTAGCTCAGTATCTCCTCATATCATTGTTGTAAATTGGGAAAGATTTTCAAAATATAGACTGAACCTCATCTGGGCATGATTGTATACACTTACATTACCGAGGCAGGAGAACTCCTGAGAATTCAGGGCCAGCCTAGGCTATATAACAAGTATCAGGCAAGTCAAGGCCTCACAGTGAGACCCTATCTCATAAACAAGCAAATAAACAAACCTAAGAGTGAAATTCCCTATCTACACCTCCATATATAAAGTGCCACATAAAATTGAGCTTTTACTGGAACTTTCAGAAAAATAATTTGAAATTCTCAGTGGTTTGATCCACTGAAAGCTACGTTGCATGAAGAAATTCCCACCCCCAACCTTTAAAGTGAGCATAGCAAAAGCAGTTTCAAGCTTCAGATTTAGCTTGACTGAAGCGGCACATGAAGGACAATGAAAGGTCAATTTTCTCTGTTGTCATATTTTCGTAAGTGCAACTGGAGTCAAGAAACAAGAGGCACAATGTGTAGTGTGCTCACAGTAAGAGAGGAATTACTACACTGTAATTTCTTGGAAACTCTAGAATGCATTATTAATCTCTCTTATATGTCAGTTATGTGGCTCAAAAATCCCATTTTTAAATAGAGTATGTCGGGCTGGAAAGCTTCTTGAAACTCAATTAAAATGATGTTTTGAAATGTCCATGTTTTGATGTGCCTCATTTAGAGGCTGCATTTGACAGGGAGACTTCACTTGTTACTTTAAAAAAACAGACTTTAGGAATTGTGAGTTTAATTTTCTCATCCCTTACCTATCTCGTGAGCATTTACGAAGCACAGACCCTGAAAGGAACAGATTGCTGGCATGACACTCCTTCAAATGATGTGAAAGATATTTTTAATATTTTTAGTTTTTGAGACAAGGTCTGTACAGGGATGTGGAAGATTTTACATCTATGAATCCTACATGTTGAAATTTTATGGCATTTTATCTTTTGTGCTTCAGTTAAAGATGCCAATGTACAGAACCACATTCATTTCTGGTTTTGTTTTGTTTTGTTTTGTTTTTTAAATATGGTTTCAATATATAGACTTTGCTGGTTTAGATCTCACCATGAAGACCAGGCAAGCCTTCAGTTCATAGATATCCATATGCCTCTGCCTCATGAATGGTGGAATTCAAAGTGAGGACCACCATGCCCAGCTATATTTCATTTATCACACCTTTTATACTGAAGTCTAATATAACTAAAAAATTATCCCCCCAAATTTAGGTTATTAAAGGAAACAATTATTCTTTGCAATAATATCAGCACAATATGTATCAATATGAAATCCCCCGGAGCACAATTTACTTTTTGAGACTAATATAATAACTACTCAAACATATAGTTCCTTGGTTGCTTCTCTTCATTATGCTATTAGTTCATTTTTTAAAACCAAGATTTATACTGGAGTAGGTATAGGTTCAACAAGAAAGTACATATATTCATCAGTCTATGATGACTAAGATCATCACCTTCCAAATGTCCTGTATGATTATGATTTCTCTTCTAACATGAACAGCATGCTCCTGAACAAACATGCTATGCTGGTATGTTGTTCATGCAAATGCTTAAAAGCACATTTCATGGAATAGCTGAAAATAATTGCTCATAAGCATATTTTGTTAAACAGCTGCACATATGTTTCAGTGTATTAGAGGTTGTTAATATGCCTATATTTCTGTAATTGGAAAATAAAATATACAACATGGTTAATTGTCAGGCCCTCCCTGTGACAATATCAATGCCTGGTAATCCATATGCTTGATTAGGCAAATGTACTGAACTTATGACTGAAGACTTGGATTTTCATCACAGAAAGGGCTACTGCAGTTTCTCCTTGTAAATTTGAAGGTGTTATGTAAATAATGACCATGCTGTGACAGCACATGGACACTGAGCAGAACTTGATTAACAGATTCAAATAACCAGCCTGGAAGTTGTTGAATATGCAGCCTCATTATAATGATGTTGTTCTAACAAACAACCCTAATGTAATGAACAGAACATTTTCTTGATAAAAGACAAAAAGGAAAGGAGGACCAAAGATCTCTATTCAATCATTCCTAAGCACAAGAAAGGTTAAAAAGAGATCACCTCGGATTTCACAAGCTAACAGCTATCTGGAATTGTGAACAATTGACTTAGCTGTAATTTCATGCACACTCCTTTCCCTGTTAAACACTTTGGTGATTCTTTTCTCTGCTACCACTGAGAAATGCAGCGAAATGGGTGTCTATCTTCTCTTGTCTGTGTTACCTAAATTCTTGTGGCAAACTTCCATACATGGTAAAAAGATGGATTGCAGCCACTCACTCCTTGGACATTTGAAGTGAGGTATGCTGTTCAGGTACTGTATTCGCTTCCCCTATCACATTCAGAAGTAGGGATCACCCTTAACATGCAAACTTCCCTCAGTGTGTCAAACAATCAAAGTTGAATCCCAGATGTGGTTTGTTAATCTTCACCATGGCAAAATCGCCTATATAGCCTAAGTAAATATAAGCAGTCTTTAGCATTAGGAGAAGGGATAGGAACCATTTGTTAAAGGTGATGATATTCTCTGAGCAATGTTACTCTTTGGATCATCTGAATAATTAATTCTGTTTGCTCAACAAGTTGCTCTGTTTTTCCTGAGAGGAAGGACTTCAGTATATATTTACTTAGCACTTTTAACTTATACTTCCTTTCCTTTTAATTAGTATCTTGTGATCTAAAAATTAGCTGATGAACATAATATCGCATACAAACTTTCTCAGCCATGTTTGCAGGAATTAGACCCACTCACTGACAACTGAAGTTGAATACACATCAGGAGGTTTGTTGTTGTTGTTGTTCCCTGCTGCTTCCTAACCTTATTTAGAAAGAGTATTTTTAACATTAAGTATAACCATATTAATTACTATCCCCCAAGTTGGAATTTGGATAATTTCATACTAGAAGTGGATGAAATTCAGACAGTCTTGCCCGTAAAATCGCTGAGTAAAAGCAGCATCCATAGACAGGAATGCATCATGAACACCTAGACTGTCAGCACATGATAGTTCACCAATAAGCCGAATATCATTTACACAAGGGGGTCACATGGACTCTAAAATTCCACATTGCACACAGACATTTGCTACACACATTCTCCTTTCTAGTCTTTTGTTTGTGTAGTAACTACATAAAGGTACTACATGAGTAAATTAATTTTTCCTGCATGAGTGAAGAAAATAAATGCCTGTAAATTCTCAAAAGATCGATTTTTATATTCCTCTTTCTAGTTCCCTCACCTTTCCCTCCCCCATGCTTTCCCCCTCTCCTCTCTTTGCAACAACTGCAGACATTGAAAATGATCCAGAAAACAGCAAGAGTTGAAAATGATCCAGATTTTTAGAATTTGCCCTCACCTTGACAACACTAAAATTACAAGCAGCAGTCAACTTTTACAAGCTACCCTCATTGTGTAACATCTATAGGCTGCCAAAAACATGCTACAACTAATCACACAACAAAGGTGAAGAGAAATCCTTCACCTGCCATGTAGCTAGCAGTGAATACACTTCTTATTTCCATGACATTTGCTGGCAGAAAGGGGTTGGCTTAAGGCGGATCGGACTAACCTTCAATTTGTCATAGCGCTCACTCAAAGCTGCCACCTGATGATCGCGGTGCCGCCCAACCAGTTTACACAAGGCACAGATTAACTGGTCATCGGTCACACAGTACATATTCACCTTCTCATCCTCGTGCTCCAGGCACATCAGCCCCCGGATGTGCGAGTCCGGGATTGGCTCAATCAGACGATGGCCTGTAAAGGGCTTCTTGTTCGGATGAGTGGCTTTCAGGCACTCATCACAGTAGGACACTTCACAAGTAACACAAGTCTTCACAGCATCTTGGGCAGGATCCTGGTCACAGAACTGGCAGAGAACCTTCTCGGCAGAGGACATGGTGTTGGCGTCAAAGGCCCGTTCCCTGCGGGTCTCACTGGGAGAATTGGGCCCGCTCACAGATGCTTTCTGAAATCTGTCAATGATGTTTTGTAGGGTGACGTTGCGCTTGAGCCCGTCTAGACCTCGCTGGCTGAGCGTGATGACATGCCGGCAGGTGGGGCACTGGAAGGCGTTGATGGACTCCACAGGCTCGTTGGTGGCACAGTGAGAGACCAGGATTCGATGGGCACAGTTGAAGCAGAGGCTATGTGCGCAGGGAAGCAGGAGAGGGTCCTCAAAAAGCTCCAGACAAATAGGACAGGTCAGCTCCGACTCCAGTGTTTCCATCTTCAGGCAAAACTCTCCGGGGTCATCAGCAAAATCCAAGGAAGCTGATCAGCTATCTGGAAACAGAACGGAAGATTGGATTAAGCATGAGGGGTCAGCCGGGGGGCGGGGTGAACTGTCAGCTTCGAATGCATCTCATAATAATTCCAAACATAGGTTATGGAAGGGAAATTATATGTATGTTCCAAATGTCTGTCTTTACTGGGAGCAAATGATTTTAAAAAAAAAATACCCAAGCCTATCATTTTCTCAAATTTCTAATTGTTGAAAGTGGCCGCTTTCCTTTTTAATGTTTATTGTTGTTTGTTTATAGTTTTTGCGGCTTTGGCTTTTATAAGATCTAACTCCAATCTGATAAGTGACTGAAACTGGAATTTCTCTAATTGGTGTATGATCAGAGTAATCTTACATCACAAACAAAGTTTTCTTTTGGATAAAATTAAAATGCAGAAACTTGATAATGAAATATAGTCATTCACAACTTTGAATTTGTGAACTTAAATATTAATGTATATACATTTTACAGACTATCAGTAGGCAATAGCAGGACAGGATTCCCAACTGTACACATGTACTTGTTATAGAGATGAACATTAAGTATATATGAAGTTAAATGTGTGCATTTCAGTAGAAACAATCACGTACAAATTCAGAACATCATTTCTCAAGACATTCTTGAGGAAATAGAAACAGATTTTTCACAAAGCTGCTCATGGTGAAGGCAGTATTTTTGGCATATGCTCATTGCTCATGTATTGATTAATCCAGAAATGAGATGTGAGAGACAGAAATACATAAAACTACCTGAGAGCCTCTGTGAAGACTGAAATACTGATGACTAATATTATCACATACATTTGAGAAGTCCTGACAGTAGTAGTTTCAGTTTAGAAAGCATGTTTGAAAGACTATGTAACGGTTCCTGAGGATCCTCGTGCAGTCCCATTTTGCCCAAAATAT
This sequence comes from Mus caroli, assembly GCF_978045245.1. Lineage (NCBI taxonomy): Eukaryota > Metazoa > Chordata > Mammalia > Rodentia > Muridae > Mus > Mus caroli. The sequence continues at coordinate 2,004,821 of NW_028227260.1, forward strand.
CCTATCTCAGGCCGCTCTCTGTTGCTAGCAACAGGCCTGGCTGGCAGGAGGTCTTGTCTCACACTCACAACCCTGCTGGCCCAGTCATGACCTCTGCCAGGTCTGTTGATCCCCTCCAGGCCACCTTCGGGTGGGCCAGCTGAATGTTCCCTTTCCCATAAATACCTCGTTGCTTTTGTGAACTCCTGCCTGCCTTCCCTTCAAAAAGAGATGACAAAGAATCCCACACAAGCACCAGTTCATTAGGGTGAAGAGGCCTCCTGCTCATTAGCAGGCCTGGGAACTAAGCCTTTTTGAACCTTCTCCCTTTCCAGGCCATTAGTAGAGGGCTGTAGAGTGCTGCCTGGCATATTAGCTGCAGCCCATTGCAAGCTGTGGGAGAATAGTGCAGTTTACCAGGTCAGGAGGTTCAAATCACTTGTAAGGGTAGAAAGTTCTCAGTTGGGTTTATGGGAAGGCTTCACTTCCAAAGCTGTGTATAGTGATTCTGACAATCAGTCAATTGTATTCACACCTCCGCTTCTATACAAAATGCAGGGTTTCTAGAATCAGGTGACCTTTTATGAAACAACATCCATCTGAAATATGAAGGGTGCATTGCTTTGCTGAAACACCATCAGCACATTAGCAACCGAAATAAGATAACTAAAGAGTATAAAGTATGTCCTGGGCCTGATAAAGAGTAGAAGAGGAAATTACTAGCTCAGAGATGACCTGCAACTAGTCCCTCATATTTACTGCTAAATAAAGGAGTGGCTGCAATTTGAAATACCCAGTGCTTACTCATCATTTCACAGTCTGCAATGTAAAGCCAAAGGCTACTCTTCACCATCCTCCCTAGGACCCAGTCCATTGTACCTATGGATGTCTCTGAAGAAATTGAAAGGTTTGCTTTATTAAGCAAGACTTTGATTAATTGTGGGTAGAAAATTATCTCCTTGTCAAATTTATTTTCCTTTTCTATCAGAAGCATAAAAATAGAAAGGGAAAATGTAGGCCTTTTCCTATGCTTTATTACATGATGATTATCATTGATTATGCTATTTACTCATTTAAATATGTTCTTGAGACAGGTCTTGCTATATATTACAGGCTGGCTGCAAACAATACTATGGCCTCTGTCTCCTGAGTGTTGGGATCATAGGAGAGAAGCACTATCACAGGAACACAGCATCATGCACAACCTACTTCTTATTATTTAATTTTTATTTTCACATATACAGTATTGGCACTTATTTTGATGGTACCGTATTATAAGCCAATACAAAAAACAAACCAACAACAACAACAAAAAGCAGTGTTGAGAAACTTTAAAAGTAAAAAGCAAAAAACTGAAAGTGGTAATGGGTAGATAGACATTCAATGGTTAAATCATCTGCCATGTAATGTGTAACATATAATAGGAACACTGGAGCATCGATTCTCAGAATGCACATAAATGCTAGATGGGCATGGAAGTCTCTGTAATCCCAGTGCATGGGAGAAGGAGACAGAGAAATCTAGTTAGCCAGAACTTTGGGTTCATCCCCTGCCTTAATGAATAAGGTGACGAGCAATCAAGGGAGAGTCCCAATGTAAACTCATGGTTGCACAAGCATGCACCCAATAGTGTGCTTACATACATGCATATACACACTGATATACATGAATCACATATAAATAAAATAGATTTTTCATTTATTAAAACTTAATACAGCATTGTCATGTAATTCAGAAGTAAAATAAGCATGTCAAAGAGAAATTTGCACTCCCATGTTTGCTGTAACATGATTCCCAGTAGTCATGTAATGGAAACAACCTAAGTGTTCATCTGATGAACAGATAAACAAATGGAATATATGCACACAATGAAATACTACTTGGTCAGAAAAATGAAATTCTATCATCTGTAGCAATATGCATGCAGTTAGAGAATAATATGGCAAGTGAAATACTGAAATAAACTAGATATCAAAAGATAAACATCACATAATGACTATGTTTTAGTGGAAGTGCCATCATTCTGTCCCATAGTGGTACCATCTGAATTCCCAAGGGTGATTCTACTGTGCACGCCAATAGAAATGTTGACATTGTATTCACCCATTCTAGAGATAGCTACTCATGCTAGGTACTAAGCTGGTCCAAGAAGACAGAACCTTGTGCTATCTTCACCCCATCTTTATTATCATGGTCCCAGCAATCATCACCTCATACCAGGGTTATCATAAGACCTTTCTAAATGCTTTCATAGCTTCTTCTCATTCTTGCCCTTCTCCTTATAGTCTTTTTTTTTCACCCAGCAGCTAAAGAACCTGTTAAAACATGAAAGATTCTGCCTCTCTTCTGCTCTTCCCTCCAGGGGCTTCCCATGTCAGTCAAATGGAAATTCACCACAATAAAACCAGCCCTAGAAAACAGACAGACAGTGAGCTCATTTCCTCCCACGCTACTCCTTTCTTGTTCTGCTCTGGGCAAATGGCTCCCTTGTCAATCTACAGATACACCAAACACATCCCATCTCCTACGCAGCCCATACAGTCTTTATAATCCACATGACTCTGGGCTCTACAGTCACCTTAGCTGAACCCACATAAAACTAAATGCCCCACTACCACCATAACTACCCACCCACTATGGAAACTCTTCTTGCTTTATCTCAGTCTGCTGTTCTTTTTTTTTTAATATTTTTATTACATATTTTCCTCAATTACATTTCCAATACTATCCCAAAAGTCCCCCATAGCGCCCCCCACTTCCCTACCCACCCATTCCCATTCTTTTGGCCCTGGCATTCCCCTATATTGGGAGTCTGCTGTTCTTTATGTCTCTATTTCTAACATATTCTCTATTTTGCTACTGATATCTCCCTCTAATATTTCTAGCACTAGAGAGTGTTGTATGAAGCCAGAGATGTTTTTCTCTTTGCAGCATGCATCAGAAATAGCTAGAATAATGTCCAATGTACAATAAGCTCAAGCATTCATTGATTTCTTCAACACTAATGGGCTGAAGCTGGATGAATACAGCTTAAATCTTTCCTGTAAGGATCTGCCAATCACTACAATAGAAGTCAGCCAGTTTTCTATCTAAATGGCAGGGCAATAAACGCTTTCTGTTTTGGGAGCCATGAGATATACATTGCACAAATTAGCATAAAACACATAAGGGAATGAGCATAGCTAGGCTCTAATACAACTGCATTTTTTAAAACAGATAATGAGCCGGATTTCACCTGCAGATCTTATCTTTAGAGGAGAAAGATACACACACCTGGTCAGAAAATAAAATAAAAATTGCCAGCAGGAAAGTATGAAAAAAATGTCAGGTGGGTAACAACAGGAAAGATGGAGAAGCCAGAGTTGGACAAGTGAGTGCATGCTCCATGTGTTAACAGCAAATTATGTACAATGGGATTTCACCCTGACATCAATGGAAAAGATGTGAGGTCAGTGCTTGGGGCAATTCATGTAGGAATGATTTAATAGCAGCTGCTCAGATCCAAATCTTTTTCTTTTATTGCCATATACTCCATATGGTGTTTTGGGCAAATGTCTACACTATAAATAGTTAACTGAATTAAGTGCTGAGAAGGTGGCTATATGTGACAAATAAAGTTTAGCCAAATTGTTAAGTCTTTGAGGGTTTCTGAGTTTATATCGATGGTAAATTCCACAGAAGATGCTACACATCATCTGTACTACTAAATAATGTCCACATATGTCACTCCCCTCTTCAAGAAATTAGCCTGCCTCATTTTGTATCTTTTGTTAAAGTATCTAGAGAGATTAAAATACTTCTTATTCTTTAATAAAATATTAATGTCTTTCCTTGCACTTGGTTCTGCAGGAGGCTCAGACAATACCTAGCCCTTGCCTTGGTGACTTAACAGTTCATTAGAGAGGGGTGAGGGGATACTAGGGCAGAAGAGATGGCTCCACAGTTAGGAGCACTTGCTGCCCTTTGCAGAAAACCTGGGTTCAGTTCCCAGCACCTGCATGGAGGCTCAGAATGCCCTCATCTGACCTCCACAGGTGCTAGGCATGAATGCGGTACATAGATACAGATGCATGCAAAACACTCATACACATAAAATATATCTAAAAATGAAAATAATATGTTAGGTAACATAAAAAATAGGAATCCAAACACAGCATAATCAACTCTATACAAGAGGAAAAAGGAACAGGAAAGTTTCTTCAGGGTAAAGGGTGAGGCAATTTTTAAAAATTGAACAAGGCCCATTGACAAGATAGTGTGTACTTGTGTGTGTGGGGGGGGGGTAGGATTTTTTGCAAAAAAAAAAAATTTTGCAAAAAAAGTTATCTTTTTTTTTTTGCCTAACCTTCACAGTTCTTTTTTTTTTTTTTTTTTTTTTTTAGCTAGCTTCTTAGAATTTACTACAATAGAAGGAAATCACACGTGCATATTGTTGTCAGGAAATTCTATAGCTCAACATTTTAATGAATGGGATGATTTGTCTGTATTCAGGAGAAGGAAGTGATAATCATGAGAACTCCTTGCAACAGACTGGGAATAGCAGCAATTCAGCATTCACACCTTGGCCTGCCTGCAGTTGGTCTATATAGAACAGGGCAGAATAGTAAGCAAAAAGAGTTGAAAAGATAGTGTAAAAAAATGTAGGACATTCACCATGCTGGATGTAAGCTGCCTGGATGTCCTTGAGCATAAGTTGACAGATGTGTGTGCCCTACAATTCTTGTAGCCACTCTAATCACATCCAGAAGCAGGATTGTCCTTAGTGATAGAGTTCAGTGAAACCTTGTATCCTTAGATGCCTGGGCTCTTCTCAAAACTGTATTTACCACCAAAAGCACGTATTCACAATAGAAAGCAAATAAATGGAGGTTTTTGTGGATAAAAGAATGAGATGAATAGTGGTCCACTTCTTACTTCTTCAGATATGGTCCTCTCCTTCTGGGTCACACTGCAATTGTCCTTCTCAAGGTCCACCCCCACCCCCCGCCCCTGCTGCTGCTGACTTCTTTCTGTTCATCAAAGCCCTGGAGGGTTCTAATGAGTCCTCCCTTCCAAAAGGTAAGCCAGTGTGTTAATTCACTTCATGGTCACTTTCCATGAAAGTGATTTCTATGCTTGAGTCTCAAAGCGCCATTTTCCTGGAATGTCACTTCAGTGTTCACAGCCTCAGCTTCATGGTTTATAACTGCTTCAGAGTCTGAATGCAGCTCTCAGGGGACTGGCATGTTGATCTACTTCCGCAGCCTAACTTTCCTCCAGGTGTCTCCTACAGTGCTTCTTTCACCACCCTCAAAAGTGAGAAACCAGCTCCATTGTCTAGTCCTTCTTCTGTGAAGAAGGCAAGGCAATGGCCCCCAAAATAACTACAAACTATATCTGGGGATCTGTATGCAACATAGGTAAAAGGAGAAAATATTCCCTAACACTGCAGCAGTAAGTAAAACTGCCAAACAGCTCATTTTGCAATAAGGAGATTATCTAGGTTTTTTTCAAGAGACTAAAAAGAATCAAAAGAATTCTTCAAAGTGGAAGAAGCCAACAGAAGAGTCAAAGTCAGAGTGATGTGAGCAAATCTAGAGCAACATGGCTACTTTGAAGACAAAGGACAAGGCCACAAGCCTTTAGCATCTAAAAGCTGGTGAAAGAAGAATGAAAATGGATGTCATCCCACATCCTCCAGAAAGAGGCAGAACTCTGTAGATACTTTGATAAATAGGCAATTTATGTATGATTTCAGACTTTCAAATCTATAAAATAATGGATTTGTGATATTAAAGGTAATCAGGTCTGTTGCAAAGGAACAGCAGAAACATCAGTAGAAACAAATACATTCTCCATCTCACAATTTCAAAGCATTGTGTAAGAAATGTATGCTTATATTGGTTTCCTTTTCCCTGTGTTCTGTGATCCAGACCCTCTCTGCTACAATTTTAGATCATTGTCTTCATATATATATATATATATATATATATATATATATATATACATATATATACATATATGCATATGTGTATACTGAGATACTGAATATATAGTATACAGTATATACTGAGAACTAAACGTTGGCCCTCTAGAAGAACAGCAAGCATTCTTAACCACTGAGCCACCTCTCCAGCTCCAAAAGCAATTTAGTCTCTCTTCCTTGAGTTTACAGCTTATAACTTGCTCCCTGGACTATAGCTTTTTCATATCACTTTTCTCCATGGTACAAAACAAAGGGGTTTTCCTATTGTCAAAACTATAAATCCTACCTTGCATCTCATCTCCATTTTTTAAAGTCTTGCCCAAGTTTCCCCAAACTACACCTTTAAGACCCCTAACTTCTTAAGCCATAGGCCCAAGAAATGAGACCATTTGCCATTCATTACAATTGGCTTTTGTTTTTCTTCCTAGCATAAATCATTTTCCTTGAATAATTTTTCTTTTTGCTTCATGTTAGATGGTGTTTGTGTTTGTTGTTTCTGGGGGGATTTTTAGGTGAGAATGGAATCTTTCAGAGGTCAAAAGTGTTCTGACATCTATTGTATTTAGCAACTTCAAATTAAATAATGAAGAAATGTTTAAAAAGAAAGCTTAGAACAATATGGCATATGTTGACTATTTATGTATTTTAAGTAATTACAAAGTAATCTTTTAAGCTGAGCAATACAAAGTGATAAAATTATCCTACTGAGCAAGTCACTAAAATATTTACTGTAAAATATTTCTTCCTACACAACAGAATAACAAGACATACGTTTAAATAATGTGACTCATCCTATTAGTTCAGTGTATTCCAAATCATTGAAGGAGAAAATAGATATGCATGAGCTCAGACATGAGCGTGTGTGTATGTGTGTGTGTGTGTGTGTGTGTGTGTGTGTGCAATGTGTGTGTGTGTGTGTGTGTGTGTGTGTGTGTGTGTGTGTGTGTGCGCGCGCGCGCGCGCGCACATGTGCATGTGCCCCCCAGGCCCCACAAGCTTCCTTTGAAGAAAACATTCACAATCTCAAATGTAGAATTCTTATGGATGTGTGATTTGAACCAAATAACCAACAAACCCTCAAAGGCGATAAAACCTTAATGCAAGAGTACACATCTCATAGAATCAAGGAAAATGCATTAACAAAGGGATAAAGAGCTGGTGGGGAGGGCTGGAAGGATAACAGAATCTTATTACAAAATGATGGTTAAGGTGGTTGATAACAGCTGGTTAGCTGCCTGAGCAGAAGGCCAGTTGCAGCCCCCTATATGTTCCTTCATCATAAGGTATTTTTTATATTAAAGATGCATTTATTCCACAAGGAGAACTTTCTGGGGTGGGGTATCGTCCTTTGTTTATGGCTTAGGCCCTGGGAGAAAACAAAGGGAAGGAGAAATTTTCCAGTAAAAGAGGCATGGCAGAGGTACTTCTGCTATAGGGTTTGGCTTTCTGAAAGAGGTTTGGGGAACCACAGGATAGATACTCTTAATGACCAACCCATGGCCTTTTGTGCCTATTGGACTCATCTTTTTTATTCTCCTTTAAGGTAAAAGTCAAAAACATAATATTGACCTGGGAAGTAAATGCAGACAAAAGATGTAAGCTCCAAGCCTGTACTATCAAACCCTTGCCATGTGTTAGCATTTCACAGTGGTATTTTGTGAAGCCTCAGGATCTCTACTTTGATGCAGTTATCATAACCTAGACCTCGAGGAAACGTCTAGTATCCCTAGCACCATTCAATGCAAAGTTCAATCCATGACCAAACTCAGCAGGCCATGCAAGTTTCACTTTCATGATCAAGAGTTAGACTGAGAGTGCTGGGAAGATGGCTCAGTGTCTAAGGCACCTGCTGCCAACCTTAAAAACTTAAGTCTGATCCTCAGAATCTACACAGTAAAAGAGAGAACTGACTCTCAGAAGTTGCTATTTGAACCCCACAGATATGCCAGAACACACGCACGTGCACACACACACACACAGACAGACAGATACAGATTTAATTTTAAATGTTAATTAAAAAATAATCAGACTAAAAATTAGGTACCTCCAGGGATGATATCTTCCCCACACACACCTATATTTTGTCTCATGTTTGCATACTGCATGAAATGTAATTGTTATTCATTGTTGTCCTCATTTGGAATAGAGAGAGAAGATTACACATACATTGCATGAATAATTTTGCTCTCAGTCTCTTAGTGAACAGCTGTGAATATTGCCACAATCAGATAAATGAATGGGATGCTGGATCAAGGAACAAACTGGAAAAACCAACTCTGGGTGACTAGGCTAATACCAGGTGTTTCTCACCCACTTCCCAGATGATTCCCAATGATAAAACTACTTTTTTTGGCTACTTCATAACTCTAGTTTTGCTACTGTTATGAATTGTAATGCAGATAACTGATACAACCACTGCTTTAACACAATAGAAAGCTATACCAAGACTCATAAAAAATGGTTTCAGAAAGGTTAGATTTTAATAGAATTGTGAGCAACAAACAACACTAAAAAATGGCACAAAGATATTGTATTATTTTTTCAGAAACATGCTCCACATTTCTTAGCCACATCACCTGACAGAATTAAAAGTTAAGCTGACTTACTAATGTTAGGGCATTGGGTATAACATTATTCTTATTATAGAACTATAGGTGCAATAGCTTTTGACAATTATGGATTGGTGTTTCTATCATGGATGAGAAGAATACAGACTCTGAAAGGCTCAAAATGACTGATGAGAAACACTGGAAATCAACCTGAGACTTTAAGGTTACAACAGTCTGAGCTCAGAAGGACCTTTCTCTCATTTAGAGAAATGTTCAAAACCAGAAAATTATATAATAACTCCAGTAGAAACTGGTTCTTATATGCAAGGTGAATTCATTAAGGATATAAGTTTTAAATGACATAATAAATGCACTCAACTTCTGCATATTCAATACATAGCTTAGTATTTAACATTTGGGTATAAAAAAAACACCAAATCAACATACTACCTAAGGCCTACTTTAGTTACTATTACCCTGGCAGGGGAGCCAGCAAGACAATAACAGCAGTCTTGATGGAAAGAAAGGAGATTTTCTTGGATTTGAAACTATTTTGCAAGACTGGGAATTGGAGATATAATATTTGGCAGTTTCACACTCCTATTATGGCACAGATCAGTACACAGATAAAACCAATTTTCCATATAAATACTGTAATGAGGAGCAACCTGTGGGAAAAGGGTGATCCAGTGACAGTCTACAAGTAATGAACATTATTACTCTCCAGTTACAACATTACTCCATGTGCCCTTAGAGTGTCAGCACATCCAGATTCCTTTAATTGGTAACAAACAACTATGGATTTCTGCCAAACAAATTGGAGGGGTCCAGAATGATTGAATGTAGCAAAGATGACAAGCAGATTAGCATCAAGATACTAGCCTGGAGTTTTCAAACAAGCAATTAGTATATTGAGAACATTTTGTAGTTTCTTATTTGTTTCTACAAAGGAGAAATCAGGTTGCAATTGAAATCATTTTGCCTGACATGAGAACTCGGGAGGATTTAATGCCACCATTCCCTCACCTGGTGAAATTCATGCAAATCAAATCAAACTATTAAGCAACCACTTCTCTGTACTTCCACATCTGCCTGTAACACATGCACATTTAGTAATTGGATCTCAAGGATATCCTTTAAAATAATCACACACTTGCCTGACCATGCAACCTGACTAATAATGAATGATCATTCCTGAAAAGAATCATTTGGAAGCATGGCAGATGCCTATGGGGATATGAACATTTTAATGATAAAAATAAGGGGAAATGGGAGCTAGGTCACACAGTCTGGTTATTTTAATTGAAACACAGTCTTCCAAATTTACTTAACAGAATGCTTAAATACTCCTGGAAGTTCATCTACACACATAGGAAAGCAAAAGACACTCATGGCAGTGAAAATGAGCAATCTCTGTCTTAACAGTTAAGAAACCCCCAAGAAAGAGTTGATCATGCGACCCATTCCTAGAAGCCTGGTAAGCAGGCTGAAAACAAAAAAACGGTTAAGAGCCCTTTGAGCACCACTCAAGGTTCTAACAAACAGATCCCCTTGAATACCCACCAACGGACTGCAAACTAGTTCTTTTTGAAGAAGCATCGCTGTAGGTAGAGGATGGGATTCCACAAAAATGATAGACAGGCCACTGAGACCAGGTGGCGTGTGGCAGGCAGAGCTGGAGCGGTCCTGTATGTGTGTGTGTGTCTGTGTGTGTCTGTGAGAGAGTCGACAGTGAAATACAACAGGAAAATCGGTCCAACAATTCCAGGAAGGCCAGCTCCACCTCATCCACTCCGCCAGGGTTGCCTGAGTTGAAGAAATCAACTGCCTTTCCCATGGCCCCCACTGTGACTTCCCTGTCCCCTAGCCTGGTCAGTGCTCAGCTGAAACAAAATGAAAAGGCAGCTCAGGTCAGGCTAACACCCACTGCCTTGACAAGAAGCACGATGACTTGGAACTGAGATAGGCACTCTTCCTGCTTACAGGGATCAGCAGTAGTTCAGATGACTGCATGCTGTCTGAAGTCAGAAGCAAACATATCAGTGATCCACACTGCATGCAAGAGGAAGGAGAAGCTGGGGGCTTACTCTGGTTGTGCAGTATGCAACTTGCAGCAGCTACGTTCATGGTACTACAACACTTCATGGAGACCAGAAAGAAGTCAAAAACTTGATAGTTCCTATACCTTGCATCCTTTAAACACCCTACTGAGCACATTATTTTGTTATGTTCTGGATGCTGGTTCATGTTAAAAATAATATGTTCATTATTTTGTTTTGTTAGCCTCAGAATTTAAGCTTCAATTTTGAAAGAAGTTAGTTTTCAGTTTACGTTAGGAGGAAAAATACCTTGTATCTATACACTAAACCATTCATATTTTCTTCCAAAAAGACTTGTTCATTACAGTGGAACATCTTAATATACAACATATATCTGTATCAATTATACACATATTATCATTCATTACACATATAATTACTTCAAAAGAATGTTATGTGTAAATAGTCTTCTATGAGTTTCCATGGAGAGTGGTTCCAGAGCACCCCCACTAAAAATATCAATACCTATGGATGTCCAAATTTGTTATGCAAAATGGCATGACATTTACATGTATACATATTCTCTCACATATTTAGAACAATCCAGAATTACCTATATCTAACACAATGCTATGGTAAATTATTTGGGAAAAAGTGACAAGAGCAGTCTATACATGATCAGTACAGACACAACACATTTCACATATTTTTCATTTGTACTTGGTTGAAATCTATTCAACCAGTATTCACAGAACTCACATGATGTTGCATCTAACATACCACATACAAATATAATACCATAGGTATATACAGACTACAAAAAAGTCCATAAATTGTCCCCAAACTTGATGTTACTCTTCAGAACTGGTCCCCAGAATGGCACAAAAAAGGGAGTGAACTGAGAATAAAAAGTAATCCTTTAAAATGAAGAAAGGGAAGCAGATTTTCTAAGAGAAAGAAGAAAATTTGTCCTGCACTGCAATTATTTGAAGGATATGGCTTATCACTATATATGACAAGAAACTGCAACTAAAGTACATTACCAGGAAAATGTGCAAACAATTCTGCATGATCCAGTTCGTCCTGTAGACAGTTGGGCTCCAGCAAAGGTGATTAAGGAGCATGCAAGATAAAGGGGAAGCTGGGGGCACACTCTGCTTGTGCAGTGTGCAAGCTACAGCCCTGCATTTATGGCATTACAAAACTTCATGGTGAGCGAGAACCCTTTTCATAGGACATAAAAAATGCAGGGCATGATATTCTTGCTCAATGCCTTCCCAAATCATACTTTCATTTACCTATTAACAATACAGGTGTTAGTCAATTCTAGAACAGATGATTTCTGTAAGACATTCATGTGATCCACCAAAGACACACATTTGTATTTATCAAATGGAAAGTTAAATAAATTTTCATCAATGTTTTATTTAACTAGCCTCTGTGAACATAAAATTAAAATTATCATTTATGAGACAGATTTAACTTGTCTTTATTCTGGCACTGTGATGGGGAAATCAGCCTAAATGGCTCAAGTTGAAACATCAGGAAACACAAAATTTACTCCACCCATGAAAAGACAATGGTAAACAACAACAAAGCATTCTGTAATATTTTCAAGTTCATAACTTGTTAGTCTTTAGTTGAGATTTCTAACAATCAAAGGGTCTCAAATATTTCATGTTTTATATATTATGGTTTATTTTAAGAAACAAAGCATCCTGGGTGTTTTCTTTTTTTTTCTTTTAAAAACAAATAAACAAGCCTAGTCTTGCTTTGTGTTCAAGGCTGGCCTGGAATTTATGATCTTAATTCCTCAGCCTTCAAGCACTAGGATTAAAAGTGTGTGTTACCATACCCAGCTAAACCAATTCCGTTTTAAAGGCAAATCAAATATATTTTATATTACATTGTAAATGACTGATGTTTTGTACTCTAGACTTTTCTGGATTTCATATAAGAATTTGGGTCTGACAATAGTAACAGGCTACAAAGAGAAAGAAGACAGAGAGGACAGATCTCAAATTGTCTCCTAGCAGGAGGTCTATGATTGAAACTTCAGATTAGTGTAATCACATCATGGTGGTGGCAAAAATCAAAGCTAATTTCTTCAAAACCATCCACAGGTGAAGAAGAACACATGATCCTTCCTTCCCTGAGTGCTTTTCCATCCATATTTATATTTGAGTAGACATTTATACATATATCCATAAAACTCTAAGTCCTATAAAACCCTGGGTGTGTATATAATAGAATCAGTATTTGTATATGTGTATAGAGGTATGTACATTGACACACACACATATACAAAAGCACCCTTTAAAAATTACTTGAACTTGTTAACAACATTCATTCTCTGTAAGTCTCCCAGTTTGTTTATCCCTACTAAATTACAGAAACTCTTTGTTCTCTGCAAAGACAAAAACCTGTAGGTAATGGTTACTTATCCAAAAATGCCACGGGGCTCAAATCTGTCTAAGTTACTTGACACTTGAACAGGACTTTTGTAAGTAGATTGAATCATGGAAAAGTCCTTATTACTTTGAGACAAGATTATTTTTATTTTTTACTTTGTCTATATAATACTCCTCTAGGAAGCTGACTTCTTCCCAGTTATCCCCTAAATGTTCAGGTTGTTTTGAGAACAATGAACAGGTTAAGTATCAGCATATCTGTCTGTCATGCTCACGCACATAATGAATACAATTGATCCCTATTGTATGGGCAGATGGGGAAAGTATCTAATATGATAATGCCTTTCACACACACATACACACACACACAGAGAGAGAGAGAGAGAGAGAGAGAGAGAGAGAGAGAGAGAGAGAGAGAGAGAGAGACAGAGCAATAGTGCTTTTCTGGGCAGGTAATATGGCTCAGCCAGTAGGTTCACTTGCTGCTAAATCTGAGGACTTGAGTAGAATCCCTGGTTTCTACATGGTAGAAAGAGAGAGCTGACTTGTTGTCCCCTGATCTCCCTGACCTGCACCAAGGTACAAGAGTGTTCATCCTCATCATATGCACTAATACAACCCCCCCACACACACACAGATAGAGAGAGAGAGAGAGAGAGAGAGAGAGAGAGAGAGAGAGAGAGAGAGAAGTAATTATAAAAAGAAAACCACTTTACCTACTCAACTTCAAAGTTAGCCACACACAAAATACCTATATTCCCAGTGTCCTGAAGTACTTTGTGATCTTAAAAGATAAAGAAACTAACCTCATGCACATCTCCTCTTCCGAACATTTCCTGTGATCACTGAAGCCCCCATGCCCCCACGCCCCTCTATTTTTTAAGGCAACCAAAAGAGGAGTGATTCTTTTGTTCTCAATTGTTATTGTAAAGCACCACATGAAAGACCAGAAATGATGGGAACACAGCAATGAAAAGGGTAACAGCTCTGACGAATGAAAACAGGATATTAAGAACAGTATCAGGACTGTCTGTCCAGAACAAAAGCCAGAGGGAGAATTTTCAGAGAAATTCAAGCAAATACACTTTTTTGCCACATTGAAATGCCAGTGGATAAACTATAACTTTTCAGGGAATCATAGATGTTTACATCTGGGGCAATAAAACTGGGTTACCATTAAAATACACACATAGACATTTGTTTTAAAGTATCATAAAATTAAAACAGCTTCCAAATCTCATAAAAATCCCCTTCCTTTGAAGCCATATTCTACTTCCTGCTATTTCTAGAACTATTTTACCCTATATAGAATAAGATGCTCACTTTAACAAATAGCTGAGTGTTAAGGAAATTAAAATTTTTGAAAAAAAATGACTCTCTTCACAGTATGTTCTTAACTTTGTGAATGTGTGGAAACATCTCTTTCTCTCTCTGTTTCTCTTTCTCTGTCTCTCTGTGTGTATGTATGTATTTCTGTGTGTGTGAGCATATGAGTTTATGCATACATATATGTGAGGACATGTGAAGGACAGAGGTTGATGTTAGATATGATGTTTGACTAAATGTCTCTCATTTAACATGGAGCTTGATGGCTGGCCATTTAGCTACAAGGATTCACTTGTGTTTGTCTCCACAGCACTGGGATTATAGATGTCTTTTTTATGTGGTTTCTGGGAATCCAAACTCAGATCATCATACTTACCCAGCAAAGGTTTTGACAAGCCCCCGTAACTTAGTAACTTAAACTTTATACATACCCTGTTAGAATTCCCAGGGAAACTGAATAATGAGCACTGTATTGAGAAACAATCAAAGCAACTAAAACAGTATGCTGTCTTTGCCAAATCAAAGTAGTGAAAAATTTCCAACAGCTGTCAATATGATTGATGATTTATTTAGTAAGACATAATTTGAGTTGAAATAACTTACTGGACTTAACATATTATTCATTATTATTATAACTGCAGTCTCTAAGCTAAATGGGTTCTGAAATGTAAGTTTTGCATGGCATTAGAAATCTCCATCTTGTTTTCATTTGTCTAGATTCTGCTGTTGTTCACCTTGTTTCTCTTTCCCACACTGCCCTTGCGGTTTCAAATAGAACTGAGAAACTTCTTTGTCTCTGTTGTACTTTCAGAAAACTTGGGGCTAACCCTTAAACTTAGAGGACCCAAGTTCCCCTAGTCTTTTGAGTCAGTCCCATCAATATGACACAATAGAAAAGAATGTATACCTTGAAAGCAGATAACCCTGAGTTCAAACCTGGACTCTGGCATTTCCTTGCAAAGGCAGATAAGGACCTGGTACTCTACCTCTCTTATCCAGTCCATTTCCTACTAAATGACGGTGAGAGAACTGTCCCAGTCTGTTGGAGATCAAGTGAGGCCACGTTTCAAAACTGTCATTATCTTGTCCTTTGTCCCCTCTTGTCCTTAATTAATTCTTTCATTCATAACTAAATAATTTCTGTATCTGTATTTTTTCCTTAGGAACCTTTTCAAGCTATTTTGGGAAGCAGGAAGGATACGAATCCATGTAGTTATTTATTAATCTTCACGAAGTATCTTATATCAAGGAATGGTCTGAGATTAATAATTTAACATTCTTTCTTAAAAACAACTTATTTTAAGTATTTATTGTTTGTGGTTATACCATAAAGAGAGGGTCGTCTAAGGAGACTATAAGCAGCTGTTGGAGTCCCCAGAACTGGAGTTACAGGCAAATATGAATTGCCAGGTGTAGGTGTTAGGATCCAAATTCAGGTCCTCTGGAAAAGCAGGGAGAATTCCTAATATCACTCCAACCTCTGAATTAACATTTCTGTTTTTAACAAAAATGACCATTTAATAAGTTTTATGTAGACAATTTTGCATATATCCTAAACTTCAGCACAAATCTGTGGTCATTACAATGGTATTTCCTACAAAGACTCCCAGGCTGCATTGTCTGCTTCCCTTGGTCTATCAATTGCTAGGAATTTTACTTTGCAGGAAACAAGAGACCCTTACATGGACAGTACCCATGAGCATAGTGAGAACAGACAAATATCAGATTTTTTATAAGCTAATCCGTCAGCCATCAGGTTACATGGATGCTGACAGAAAGCATGAGAGCCTTGAATTAGAGATTCGATAAAGCAGTTTTCAAGGCACAACAAATGGTATATGCTTCATGGTCTTGTTTCAAGTTTTCCCCAAGTCTCATTCAGTTAGATGCACGCAGTAGGGTTCATCACAGCTCAGCAACACAAAACTTAAGAAACCTGAATCTTGTATTATGAGATGTAAGAAAGCTTTCCAAGCCTTGGGGAAAGATAACTATCTCTATTCTGTGAGACTTTCTTGTATATAAACAGCTTAAAAATAGTAACTCTCAAGAGTTACACAAATCTGAGCAATCGGTGGAGACTCATTTGTCAGCACACATGGTTCCTGTCTCCACCTGTGGGGCAGACTAAATCAGGTTATCGGTGGACTTTCTAGCAGTTACCGTATAGGCAGACTCTCACATGACATTAAACAATCCTTAAGTCAAGGAAGTCCACAGTAAAAGAAGATTGCAAGGAAGCAATGAGATTTTACCACCAGCACCACCCTTTACAGTCAGCAGCAACACAGGAAAACTAACAAGGAAGTTCTACTCATAGATTTAGGCCAGATAATCTACAGCTGTTAAAAACCATTCCTTCATAGTCTCAAATAAGCCTGGACTTGGTCTAAAACATAAACTCTCTTTTTTATACCAAAATAGTTTGAAGACTATGGGGAAAGGGGCTGGGGAGATGGTTAAGTGGGTAGGAGAACTTGCTATAAAAAGAGAAGACATTGATTCAATTTCCCAGCATTCACATAAAAGCTACATATGGCCATAAATGCTTATCACCTTTTGTTTGGAGATGGAGCATATTCTTGGGTTTCAGTAGCCAATCAGCCAGCCTAGACAAAACAGCAATCTCTGGGCTCATCGAGAGACTCATTCAATGAATAAGGTTGAAACTGATAGAGGAAAACACTTAAGACATCCTCTAACTTCTAAATATATGTATATGTGTATGCATAACTACACACATATACCACACACAAGTGTGTGGGACAGTAATCTGATTCTGTAAGCATTTTTAATTGTAAACTTGTTTTGGAATTAAAAATCAGATAAAATTCAGCTATTTTATTCCACAAGTATTTGGATTGTTTTGTTTTGTTTTGTTTTGTTTTGTTTTGTTTGTCTTGTCAGCTTTCAGGAGCAGCTCTAGGGCCCTGGACCCTACAGTATAATAATAAGTAGGAGAACAAGGGCCTGCCCTTAGAGAACTTACATGGTAATCAAGAAAATATAAATGAAATAGTTTGCAAAAGTAATTATTTTAAGTACTCATACAAAATGAAAGAAGTTAAGGAGATTATACAAAACAACGTTGGCAGGTGTACATAGACTATTTTAGCAAAAAGGATATTTCAACTCATATCTGGGTGGTCTTTCTTGACATTCTGACTATCCTCTTGCCAATTTAAAAAAATCAAAAGCATCTTAATTTTAGGTTTGGTCAGACATATTCTGGGCGATATGACTATAGACATATTTTTTAATTTTAGTATAAAACTTCCCAGCATTTAAGCAGAGAGTTATAATTTCACCACCATGCCCAATTATTAACTGCTTAGTTTCAGATTAACTGCTTAGTTTCACATACCAAGCATAAATTTCTTTCTCAAGGGCATTAAAGTCAAGCTTTTACAATTTATTGTTTGAAAAGGCAAGATGATTGAGTTATTTGAAAAGAGTGACCTCTTGATTTATTTTAGCAATGTGCTTTGACAGGATGGCCTAGAGACTCAGTGGGCCAAGAAAGAAGAAAGCATAGTGTCTTGGGCTAGTTTGTCTTTCTATAGCAAAGGAACTGATTGGGCATGGTATAAAGAAAAGGAATATATTTGTCACCATTTTGTAGCATAGCCTGGGCAGTCATAGATCAAGACATATGCAAGATTGTACCTTGAAGTCTATTTCCTCCAGAGGAGAGAAATATGTCCTTAGACAGCAGTAGTGAACATAAGGCCAAACCCACTTGAACAAGCTCGAACACCTCTCAACACTACTGGATTGGGAATTAAATTTCTAGCACGTGAATTTTGTGGACACATTTAAAGCACAGCATGTAGTATTCAGAATGTGTACCTGGATACCTGGATGTGTGTGTGATCTTAGAATGCTAACTCAAAACTGAAAATACCAGTGAGCATACACCTTTGGTTGTAGGGAAGAGAAATGCAGGACGTGAGTAGAGTGCTGTGGGAAATGAACATCTGCAACCACAGATTCAAGATTGGTGAGTGTCAAAGACGTGCTACAACTGTAAGGTCCTGTTGTCTGATAGTTCTCGTCAGTATCTGATTGACAGTGCAAGAAGAGGCCAGTCATATCTTAAAATAACACCCCTTCCTGGTTAGGCAAAATTGTGACCAAGCATCGTTTTGGAGACCACCTTAGTAAGAATCAGCCAGAAGGAATGAGATCCCAAGGGCACTCATTAAGGGAGGAAAAGAGAGTTGCCATTGCATGAACAGCATAGGCCCAGGGAATGCTTGGGAAGGTAGAGAGATACTCCCCTAGTCTCCCACAATGAAGCAAGTGACAAGGTTTATTTAAGGGGTTTTTTTTGGTATGTATATGTGTGTGGTATGCATACATGTATATATACATATTCAAATGTGTGTGGGTACACACATATGTATAGGTGAGTGTGTGGGCATGCATGTGCAGATGTAAGCCAGAGGTTGATGCCAGGTGTCTTCCTAGATGGCTCTCCACTTTAGTTATTGAGGCAGGGTTTCTCACTGAACTCCAGTTCACCAATCAGCTATACTAGCTAGCTAGGCTAGATTGTCTCAGGATCTGCCTCTCAAGTGTTGGAATTACAGGTGGCCACCACCCTTGCTGTCTTTTCTGTGGGTTCCACAGATCCATACTCTGGTCTTCATGCTGTCAAGGCAAACATTTACCCACTGAGCTATCTTTCTAACTCCAGTGACAAGGTTTAGGGCAGGGTATATTGTCTTTTACAACAAGCAGCCTTCTGAAAGTGAATTAGCTCCAATATAAAGCTAATTTTGGACTAAAACCCAAGATCCAAACTGTTTTGTGGAGATGCAACACTTCTGAAAAAAAAAAATCGTAAACGAGAAAATGTAGGGCTGGGGTTGGAGTTGACTCAGAGTATTTGCCTAGCACGTGTAAGTTCCTGATCTCCACACCAAGTACCACAAAAATAATGGTAATCTATAAGGATAAATTCTACAACCATCAGAAGGATCCTAATGACTTTTAAAACACACTCCTATGACAGACTAAACTGTTTTTCTCTGGTAATTTCTCAGAAATTTTCTCAGAAAATTTCCTTGTTAAGTGTCTAAGAATTATTTACAAGTATTATTTGTAAAGCATAAGTACACAGCATTACTTTGGAATTCATATCCAAAGGTATGATCTTGTGGATTTAGTTTATGGTTTTTGTGTTGTTACTTTGGTTTTTATTCTTATTATTAATTTTAAAAATTGTTTAGGACTTAACAAAAACCCTTTTGTTCTTAAGCATTTTATCCTTTCCTTGAGATTCAATCTAAGTGTGCATTGCTTCACATACATTTTATCCTTTCATTCTATCAGGATTGATAAGAGTGTGGCTCCTTAAATTAAAAGGGGGGGGGGAATTGAAAGGACTTTGTACTTGAAATGTAATCTAGGGTTTAGAAATTCATTTACAAAACATCTGGCTCTAATCTAAGAACAGTAAACTTTCAAGGTGACAAAGCTGTACTATGGTGGAGCTAAACTTATTGTTAAAATATATGAATGTTAGCAATAGAAACTTTGAAACAATTACATTGCATTGTGGGGGAAAACGATCTTAATGCCTGATTTATCATCTTTATGGTAAAACTTGATCAGTTGTCTCTTGTTAAGCAGCTACTTTAGCTTGTCATTCTTTAACAGGAACACTTGATTCAAGGCACAGATCCAAACAGTTCTGCCGACTCTCGATCTCTATAATTTCCATTCCAAATTCCTCCAAGTTACTCTGTATTTTAAATGGATGCAAATATTTAGTTTTGTAACTTCAGTCATTTTCTTCATTGGAAAAGAGACCAGGAAATCACTCACTCCTGGAGTGCTGGGCAAAGGACACTAGAGGATGATAGGAATGCTGGTGACTTCCCTGAAGGGCGCTTTGTTGTGCTTGAACCACTGCCAGTTAACCTCCCCCCACAACATAAACTACCAAAACATCAGTAGTTCAAAGAGGGGAGCTCAGGTCCTGCTTCCCGCCCCTTGACTATCAGCATCCAGAAGCAATTCTTTGCATGGGTGCTTCTTCATCCTGATCCTGAGTGGCAGCTCTGAGGATTAAACTCGGTCCTTTGGAGCAGTTCCTTTATGCACATTAGCCCCCTGGGGTGATGAACTCCAAAACCTCTATTTTCTATCCCTGGCTCTACCCTGCTCTCACAAAACCCTAGTTAGCCACTGTGCTACTCAGCCTTTCTTGGATTGCAGGCTATCAAAAGAAAACAAAACAAAACACCAGACCCTACGACAATATGATGGATATGGTAATGAGGGTCTTTAGGGTAGTGGGCAAATTCCAAGGTCCTTTAGAGCTGAGACTTGGAGACCCATTTTCTCCTTTATCATTGAGACTTCGTATTCTCATCAGCAGAATCTTGCTTACAATAGCACAAATGATCATTTGCCTGAATAAAGATCTTGTGTGTATGTGTGTGTGTGTGTGTGTATGTGTGTGTGTGTGCCCAGCTATAAAAGAGAAGTCTGTCAAAATTGCAAAATGAAAATCAAGATGAGTTTTTCCTTAATCAGGCCAAATCTCCTGCTTAGTGACTGTAAAAAGAAGAAGAAGAAGAAGAAGAAGAAGAAGAAGAAGAAGAAGAAGAAGAAGAAGAAGAAGAAGAAGAAGAAGAAGAAGAAAGAAAGAAAGAAAGAAAGAAAGAAAGAAAGAAAGAAAGAAAGAAAGAAAGAAAGAGAGAGAGAGAGAGAGAGAAAAGGAGAAAGAAAGAGTGGGGGGAGAAAGAAAAGGAAAGAAGAAAGAAGGAAAGAAAGACATAGTGAAAACAAAAGCAAAAGTGACAACCTCTGTGCTACTTTGGAGCTTTTTTGATTCACTTCCTTGTTATCGTTGTGAAGACATTGTTCAGTTACATAGAAGTTATTTATCCAGATGACTGTAGTACAGTTTCTCCTCTACCAAACTTTAGTTATCTACAAGAAAACACTGATCCATTTCTAGAAAAATACTTGTGATGCTAAATCACAGATCGGAAGGGGAAAGCTACTGGGAAGAAGAAAAGGGAAGAGCATTGTAATTATACAATCATCTTCTTTATATGTGACAATGGAGAGCACTGACTACTAGTGTGCTTTAAATGCTGCATGTGCAAACATATTCTCTTGTTCATACATGTTCCCTCTCACAAGCAGTCAATATTTACATATATGAGTGATAATCATTAATATCCAAAATAAAAAGGCACTATAGTTCTTGCTCCTTCAAGGCAATGACTTTGATAACAAATACCCTCCAAGAAATAGAAGATAGAATTAATTTCTGTGTGGAATTAAGATGATGATAAAAGTATGAGACTCCTCATTTGGTTGAAATTTTCTGGAAATATAAGAGTTCTGGTTAATTTAATTTTCTGGTTAGCTGTCAAATAGGAAACCTTTTTTTTTTTTTTTAAATCTTCACTGAAATGTGTCTAAAATACCTGACTCCACCCACTTTTACTTATGTAGCTTAAAATCAAGTACTGGGTGGCTCTTAGTAATTCCAAATGTTACTTTTCCTTTCAGATCACTGATATATTTTTCCCATTTCATCACAAGGAGAGAAATCAGAGCTTGGCTTGAATGTATAACTATGTCCATGTTCATTTTCACATTAATCATACAATCATCTTCTTTATATGTCCCAAATGCCCGAGGAAAGTAGAAAAAAAAGACTGTAATGAATAAAATGGTTCTTTTTTTGGACAAAATAAAGGCAAGGTTAAGCTTTTCAATGTTTGTATATTAAAGGAAATTATTAAAATTTTCTTCTCTATATAATGTTAAGTATTTAATAACATATTAATATACTTCTAATCAATTTTGTTATCACATATTAAAGACTAATATCTTTAAAATGATTAAAGAACAAATATGGATATATATATATATATATACACATTATACATAATATATGTATTATTGAGAGGGTGTTAGTGTTTAGGTTTTCTTGTGGAATATAATGGCAGCTGAATAGCCCCTGATGTCTCCAGTGTAGTTACAAGTCTATCTTGGGATCTCCATTCCAATTTCTCACAGATGCCTAACCTATGCTAACTTGAGCTACCAAAGTCTATCACCATACTGAATTAAACTATTATCAAGAGAAAGAGATCTCTAGACATGCATGAGGCTTCTAAACTTTTGGAAAATATTTTTATGGAAAAAATTCCTGCCAATGAAATGGATGGGAATGACCTTGAAAATGTCAGCTAAGATCAATGCCAGCTGTTGACTGAGGCTTATATTATCATTCTCTCTCTCTCTCTCTCTCTCTCTCTCTCTCTCTCTCTCTCTCTCTCTCTCTCTCTCTCTCTCTCTTTCTCTCACTTTCTCTCTCTCTCTGTCTCTCTCTCTCTTTCTCTCACTTTCTCTCTCTCTCTGTCTCTCTCTCTGTGTCTCTCCTTCGCATGCGCATACACACACACACACACACACACACACACACACACACAAACACACACACAAAAAAAGTTTATTGGAGGGTATACATATTACCATCATGAAAAATGTTGCTCCCACATTAGGAACTTTGGTATATGAGTGTATAGTACATTTGGACTCTAGGCTCTATTAGTTATAAATTAACTTTAAAAGACTAGTAGTTAAGCATTGGTCAATCACCTCTTGTTCACCAGAAGCCATTAAAGAATTTCTCATGCTAAGGGATCATCATTTACCCTTAGGACAGACATCTGGAGCTTATCAAGAAGAAGGTGCTTCAAGCATGAGAAAATTTAGGAGAAAAACCCAAGGCTGGATTATTTCCATGAGCCCATTAACTGATATCCCCTGAGTACTCCAGTTTTTACATAACTACCTTGTCATCTATGTATTCCACTCAGTGAGCAATGGCTTGTGACCTCCCAGTCAGCAAGTTCAGAAGAGAAATATATGTTATAGTTAATGTTTACTAGAAGAGATGTAAATATTTGAAAACACAACAGTTACAAGCACATGTGAGTTCTATTTTATTTTATGAAATACTGAAAGTCCACTTGTCCACCTCATTAATTATAACATGCTTCCCACCCTGACCTATATACAATTCCTCCTGACATAAATTAGAACAAGGTGCTCAGAATGGAGGCAGCCTATACTCCAACTGGGTTACAAAATATAAATGTAACCTGACATTTTTCTAAGACTTGAGGAAGTTTATGAATTTAAAAAGGGGGCTTAAAGACTCACCACAGTTAAGCCCTACAGTAACTGCTGAAATATCCAAAGTAAATAGAACTAAGGGGGCCTAGGGGACACTAAAACCTTGTTATAAAAGAAGAAATACTCCTTAGTATTTTCTTTTACAGAAAATAGCACATGGGCATCCAACCAGCATTAAGAAGAATGAATAGTAAACTTTGAGGCTGCCCTCTAGAGATCTAAGAGAGGCATGAATGGGCCATGTAAAACAGTTCTTTAGCTACATGTGAATGATTGAGTTTAGCTTGCCCATTCATCTTGAATGTTAAAGGCAAAACAGAGAATGGTTAACTTTTTAATAGAACTTTGCTGTGCATGAATGCACTGTGCACTCATTCATCACAGTTCCCCAAAGCAAGTCACCTATAGAAGGGGTAACCACTAAGACGTAGTATTCCATAGAATGATCCTTCTGGTCATTTTCCTGTACATTTCAACCACAAAAATGGGATCATACTTTCCACTTTGTTTAGTTAGTTGTTAGTTGAAATATAATTTATTGGGTGATTTTTCATGTTCAAAGACTCTTCTGACTTCTCACCTTTAGAACAACTGAAGTAGCACAACCACTTAACAAACCAAAGACTTAATAAAAAGAAAGTGAGCAACCCACCCAGTACAACACATACTGACAATGGAAAATAGTTTTTAGTGGCAAATAATCTTACTCTTTTATATAAAGCAGAGATCCAAAAAGATACGCACTGTAACTAAGATTATTCCATTTCATAGGATGTGGAATGAGGACACAGGTTTTAAAAGACCCTTTTGGGTAGGGGAGCATTAGAATATGGGCCATGGAATGCTGCACAGCACTCTTATCACAAACTGGCTCATGTCTTCTGAGGAAGCCTGTGTTGGTTGGATAAGATGTTGATGACCTTCTCACAAAAGACTAGGATCAAGTGACTTGGTATCACTATTCCTAGCTCTTGCTTTATGCTGCCCTCTTGTGAATACCAAGTCTTCACATGATCCATTTACACTCTAGAGCAGTGATTCTCAACCTTCTAAGGCTATGACCCTTTAATACAGTTACTCATGTTCTGGTGACCCTTGACCATAAAATTATTTTCATTGCTACCTCATAACTGTAAGTTTGCTACTGTTATGAATGTAAACATGTGTGTTTTCCAGGAGTCATCCAACAAAGTAATCCACTAAGGAGTCGTGACCCACAGGTTGAGAACTGTTACTGGAGAGCTTCTTGACATCAATAAATACCCAGAAGATGGTCAGGGGAGGAGTCTAATGCCAGAATGTGTGGCTTTCCTTGGAAGAAAAAGCTAGCAACACTTAGTTCCAATTCTGCCTTTTCACCCCAGCAGTGGTGAGCCAATTGTACATAAAGTTGCAAAGCAACAGATAAAAATCTCCACAGCAGGTCGATTTTCTAAATTGGCAACCCAGAGACGTTCTCCCTTACCTCTGAAACCTGAGACTATTACAAGATACTACTGTCAGAAGTATGTCATGTTGTAGTGTACAGGTGGTATCAGGAAGGGAAGTAAGTGGTTCAGATAGGCCCAGCCTGATCCCATGAACAATTTCAAAGCCATGTGTTTTCTGTCATTGAAAGAATAAAAGTACAGAGAGATGTTTTATGGGCAAATGATTCAGTGTGCTGTTGCTGAAAAAGCAGAAACAGAGAAGGGGTGTAGATAGCCTGCAGGATCCCAACCAACAGTTATGAAGTAGCTCAACCTTAGAATATTAGGAAAGTGAATGCAGTCTACAACTATGACCCTGGCAGAAGATTCATTCCCAGGGCCTCCAGAGAACATAGTTTGGCTCAAAGCTGAATTTCAGCCTGGTAAGACAATCAATGACCAAAGAACATAGTCAGAGTACCTTACAGAGTCCGGAGCTTTAAAAGTATGGGTGATGACTTTAAATCGTATGCATGTGCTAATTTGTTATATGGTAATAGTAAACTATAAACATCTTCATCTCTTTATTCTGGCAACATTTGCCTCCTAGGTAGGTCTCAGATTCTGACCAGTGACAATTAATTCAAAGAAAAAAAATCTATTGGGGGTCTTTGATTTATTTCCTAACCCTTGGAGAATTTACAACTAATCTTTCCATACAAGTTCTAGTTTTTCTTAAGTTACCTTCTACTTAAAAATTAATTTTTCCAGAGCTCTTTCCCATTTAATGTAGAAAGTGCATAGCATAGTCAGCTCATATGTCCATAGGCTGCATTCAACTGTCTAATGCATCCTTGGGACTTCATTTTCTATAGTTTCAACATTCATTCTCCCTGCCCCAAATTTCCATTCTTCTCCATTCTGTATAATGGACTGGTCAAGGATTACATAAGAAGATAGGAAGTTTGAATGGTGAATACCATGAATTAATTTTCCTGAATTTTCTGTTGGAAAAAATAGAAGCAGAGATGAGTAATATACTATGCTGCAGAGAGAAGAGCATTAGATACAAATTTGACTGAATTTAAAACTTTTCAAGTAACTTCTCATTTAAAACTTTTCAAGTAACTTCTCATTTCTGTTATCTTTTCCAGAGCTCATTCTACTCACCTCGAAAAGAATGAATAAAATAGTACCATTTAATGCACAAAACTAGAAAAAAATGTTAAAAGCCAATGTCAGACAATATCATAAACAAATGCTGAAATATTTCCAGTTTAAGAGAGCCTCTTTCACAAAATATTTTAAATTTTTTGGAGGAAAAAGCTTCTCAAGTACGTCTTCTGTAACATGAGAGCAAAGGTTCTTGAAGGTAGCTCTGCCATTTAGAGTGTTTTAAGATGTAGAAATAATCATATGATATTAGAATACTGTATTCTTTCCTGTGCTCAAGAACAAAGAAAGGGAGTCATAGACTTAGAGAGACAATTTACATTTGCCAGATATGTTAGGCTTTCTACAAACTTAAATAATGGTAAAGCTTGTGATAGCAGGGTGCATGCTTAATTCATTTTGAATATTTGTATACAGGTGAGACTGGAAAATTGTATTCTCAGTAGATACTATTAAAATGTAAAGTTTTTACTGAAAAACATTCTATATTTTCCTGATATTTCTTACTGACATTCTGAGAGAATATTTGTAAATTTAATTTTTCATCCAATTGTAAATCTTAATAATTCTCTGACCGAACCAAAAGCTATGTGGGAGGTTGTAGGGATGCTAAGAAATACTCTTTAAAAATATTTATCTTCTTCAACTTTGGACTTGTGCTGAAATCTAAAAGTAACTCCAAAAGTGCAATATAAAATGGCCAATATATTTCCTACAGCTTTCTTCCTTTTGTATTTCTGGCTCATTGTTCAAGAAGCATTGCCAGCGTCCTGATGGTTGGTTTATTCAGGAGTCCTCTTATAAACTACTAAGATATAGGAGATTTCTTACTTGAAAAGTTTTTCTTTTTCTGTAAATGATTTGTCATTAAAATAACAATGGATACACTCATTAGTTGAAGAGGAAAGAAATCACCTCTCTGGAACTGTATCCAATGCAGATATGGTTGGTATAAAGAAGCCTTGTTGACAGTTTTTTAAAATATTGACTTAATGAATAACTTTGCTGTTAACATGCAGGAGCCAGAAGCAATGAAAAATTCCCATGCCTTTAAAATCCACAACCTTGGCACACTTCATAATGGACAAAGTTCAAGATATTCATGGCTTTCTTGACTTAAAAAAAAACCGAAAAATAAATAAAATCACACAAAGTAGCATTATTACATTCTGAATACTCTTTTCAAAAGTTACTATTAGCTGATTTTTCATAATTTCCTTAAAAAGTTGACTTAAAATGTGGTCTTTCAAGAGCTCAGCCCTTCAAAATAAAGCAGCACTACTGCCTTCCCTCGGACCCTGGCTTGAGGAATTCCATGTGCTTCACAACAACGTGCTGGTTAGTGAGGTGCCTTGCCACGTCCGTGCCTAGAGCAGGAGTCTGCAAACTAGTCAACAGGGAACCTGTGTGCCAAAGCCAATCCTCCGTTTGTTTCCTGTGGCCCACAAGGAGATTCTCACATTTTTAAATGTGGGATTTTGATATTTTCGTGACTCACGAAAATTACACAGGCTTAAAAATTTCAGTGTCTACAAATAAAACTTCTCTGGGGACACAGTGGTTATGTAGTTTATGGATGAATTAAGGAATCTGACAGACTTGAAGGCCCCAAATATTTCTTATCTGGCTCATTGTAAGCAAGGGTACTGACCCCAGCCTGGATTCATGTGACTTGAGAATGGTGCAAACAGCTTCACACTTTGTTCACAAATGCTCTAAGGTTTCCTATAGATCTGGTAAATGACATGACCTTGCTTTCAACACTATTCTTGTCAAACACACACACAAAGACACATTCACATTTGCATACACCTGCACAGTTTACTAAGCATTTGGAATAAGAAAGAAAGTAACCTCCATTCTCTATATTTGTGAGACTGTTCTGCTTATTAGAGACACAGAGTAAAAGTGCTTTAATTTGGGATTTAAAAAGAACATTTTTGAGGGAGAGCACGATAACTCTGAAGACTCAAGTTCACTCCTAACAACACACATAAAGATGAAAAGAGAAAATCAACTCGATGATGTGCAAATAATAAAATTCAGTTTTAAAAATTTGAAACAAACAAGTGGTCCTCAATACTTTTATTTTAAGTTCTGGATGCTCATTCTTTTCTTAAAAAAAAAAAAACAGTTTTAATGAGATATAATTCACATGTCAAAATACCCAATTCCTGTATATAATTCAGTGTTGTTTTAAGAACACAGATTGGGGTAGGTATAACCCAAATCTAATTCTAGAATATTTTTATCACCCTATTAATAATCATTCCTCAATCCCTTTTACCCCTGGTAACCACTAATCTTTCTATCTCTTTTAATAAGCCTCCTCTGGACAGTTCCTAAAACTGGCACTGAACAATATATGGCCTCTTGTGGTTGTCTTGTCTTACTTAGCTGAATATTTTAGAACTCCTAAACTTTCAAGAAATCTCCAATTTGGAAATGACTGATTAAGCCATCACTGAAAAATTGATTGCATGTTGTCCTTATAGTTTTACAAAATGCTTATTTTTTTGAGACAGGGTTTCTCTGTATAATAGGAATTTAAAAAATTTAAAACAGAGGAGCTAGAGAAAGTACCCAAGAAGCTGAAGGGGTCTGGAACCCTATAGGTGGAACAACAAACAATATGAGCTAACCAGTAACCCAGAGCTCATATCTCTAGCTGCATTTGTATCAGAAGATGGCCTAGTCAGTCATCATTGGGAAGAGAGGCCCCTTGGTCTTGCAAACTTTACATGCCCCAGTACAGGGGAATGCCAGGGCCAAGAAGTGGGAGTGGGTGGGTTGGGGAGCTGGGTGGGTGGAGGGTATAAGGGACTTTTGGGATAGCATTTGAATTGTAAATGAAGAAAATATCTAATAAAAAAATTGGGAAAAAAGGTTGCTCTGAACATAGTGGAAAAAACTTTAAAACAGGATGTGCTTTTTTGAATAAACTCAGGAACCATAGTGAGGAAGCTATATTTTTATCCTTAAAACCTCTTTTTATCCTTTAAACCTCTTATACAGGTTTCAGCTCTTAGGAGGTTCTGGTACAGAAAAGTAAGGACCTACTGACAGTAAAATTTTCTTACACTGCACATGCTTTCTTTCATTATACTCTGAGTGACTCTGATGTGATTTATTTAACACTGTTTAGACCTTTGAAAACTATCTACAGCTTCCATGACGATGTTCCATTACTCAGAGATATCATTTTCCCAAAAAAATCAATGTAGTACATTTTTTAAATTTACCTTTCATTAATTCAGTGATGTACACATTCAACAGACAGGTAAATTGAGGAAGATTCCCTCCATCCATTGTACCAGTTTTCTAAGACACTGAGTCACTGAAGAAAATTGTCAAACTATTGGAGTCTTTTCATATTTTCTCTGCTAACATCTTACAGACATGCTGATCTGTTTGTCAGGTTGAGCTGCAGCTTTTTCAGTAGAGAATACCCAGTTCCTAATGCAAACTCAGCAGATAATGCAATACTAAGAGGTCATCTACAATCAGCCTTCTGTATTTCTGGCCTCAATAACCTCAGAATCAAACAACAACAATTATAAATACTTGAAAAATCTACACATGTAGTGAATATTTGCAGCATTTTCAAAACTCTCAGCATTTTCTAAATACTAGAGTAAAAAACTCTTTGCATTTATATTATAATCCATATTATAAGTAATCTAGAGGTACTGTAAACTATATGCAAGAATATATGCACATTATATAAATTATGTCATTTGTATATAGGGACTGAACACCTATGAACTGAAGCATTGGCGAGGGTCCTGGGACCAATCCCAGATATAGATAGATAGATAGATAGTCCTTAAACACACTTTTAATAATAAAAACTAAACTAAAATAAAATTAAATTAAAAGAAGACAAAGATCAGCAGAGTTAAAGGTCAAGGTGACATTATTAGGCTATATTCTATTAATGAAACTGTTCTTGTACAATAGACAATTTGGCAGGCAATATGGAAAATTATAGATATGCTATTTGGAGTCCTAGCAACCCTTTCTCTTAGCTCTAAAATGAATGAACTCTGTTTTCACATTTTTTTCACTTTAATGAACATTAAATTTCTTTTTCCAAGCCTTTTCATGTTTGTGAATGAAGTAAAAGCATTTTCAAGATATTTTGAGTATTATTTGTCATGCTATAAAACTAATAAATGTATAACTATATTCTCTTATTATGGGGGTCAGCCTGTGTCTCAGTATATTTTTCCTAGTAATTTTCTTATTAAATTCATACGCTCCCAAGAGGTTTGGCTATATTGAACTGTCACTTAAGTTTAGTTGGCTGGGATCACAAACAAATGAACACTTCAAGGCACACCTTCATCTCAAAATAGCAAGACCTCTAGGCAGTTTATAAATCTCTATTTCTAAGAAAGAAATGTTTCATTCTTGATTGGTATAGTTCCTTGGGGATTCATATTACAATACAACATCAGGACATATTTCTCAGGCACGGCAACAGACAGCAGTAAATCAATGATAACTACTGTCAGAATCTTTGGGCACACTGCAACAAATGGATAGTCTATTACAAAAACAGGAGAGGATGAAAAAACAAAATCTGAATTTAAATTTACAACCAAGGGGTTTGGGATGCAGCTAAATATTAGAGCACTTGCTTGGTATGCACAAGGCCCTGAATTCAACCTCCAGCACCAAAAGACAACAAAGCATTTTATCATAGGAACATATTTTTCATAGGAGGTTATAATTTACTCTTTACACAGGTGGTTTTTAATCTCTGTGTAAAAAGCACACTTTAATTCTAATTTCAATAAGAATATACAACCTATAGTATTTCAATCGATAACTACTTTCATCCTATTTTAACTCTTAAAATAGAAAATATGTATCTTATATTAAAATATGTTACATATAAAATATATTAGTTTTACCCTATTAAAATATGGTATGTTGCAGATTTTATTATTACTTATCATAAAATCATAATTAAATTTTACGATACTATGATAAAGCACCTTATGTATTTTTAATTTTTTTTCTATTAGCAGACCCGAAGATAAGCAATTACATTAAATCAGATGAAGATGCAGGAATTGTTCTACCTCCTCCACACAATTCTTTATGCTTATATAGATATAGCTTATGGAAGTGTTTTGTGACTCATGTGGTTATTGCAATAGCTATAATGTTGCTATATTAGCAACACAAAGACAAATCCAGGATAATGTCAAGACATGTTCTTGACATATTTACATTAAATTGGTATTTTTAAAGCATATGTATAAGTGCTGGGATGTAAGTGAACATAATCATATTAATTGAATTATGTCAGACTCATTAAATTATACCATATTTTCTGTCATTTGTGGATCCTATATATTGCATACATATGTAAAAACAGTATATTTAAAATGAAAAAAGGGAAACTTCTAGGGCAATGAAGAGAAGAGGAGAGAGAGGAAGAAGAGAAAGGGGAGAAGTGGAGAAATGGGAGAAGGAACATAGTCAAAGAACACTATGTACCTGTCTGAAAATGTCCTTATAAAACCCAGTAGCATGTCCCATGAATATAGAAGGGAAAAAGATGAATAAGAAAAAAGGAAAATGACTGATATTTTTTGTTATCTACCAATATATAGCTATAATGTGCAGAAAGTATTTTTAAAACTTTTAAAGATATTGATAGCTGTCAGAAAAAAAAAAAGGTAACTTGAAAATAGACACTCTCCCTTTCTTCTATTTAGAAGAAGGATCCTTAAAGCAGAGATTTTTTTTTTTAATTCCAGTTGATATTTGGAAAGATCTTGAGACATTTTGAATTGTTATGCTTGGGAATACAATTGGCCACCACAAAACATAATTAAACATCAAATATAAACAGTCCTGAAGTTGAGCATCCCTGACCTTGAAGAATCTATATTAGATACTGAAACATATTATGGATTCAAGCCAAAAGAGTTCAAGAGTTTTGTGAGTAGACAGGCAACTATGAATATATCAGCAAGGGAGATGGATCATGGCAGTCACACTTATATATTCTTGAAAGGATAAAGTTATAGAGACAGAGAGCTGGGAAAATATCATAGTGATAAGTACCTGCTTGAAGGACACAAGACTCTAGGTTCAGTTCTAAGCACAGCAATAAAAAGAGCAGCAGCAGCAGCAGTGGCGGCAGTAGTAGTAGTAGTAGTAGTAGTAGTAGTAGTAGTAGTAGTAGTAGTAGTAATAGAGGTGGCAAACAGACTAGTAACTGCCAAAGGTTTGGGGAGCATAATAAAGGGAGTTGGATGAAGGGTTCAGAACATCTTCCCCTAATCTATCTTCATCAAAATTTTATGATAAGTGCTATGTTTATTATTTCCAACCTATTACAGAAGTAATTGCAATCATCCATGATTAAGTAACTAGATAATTAATATAACACAGTAACTACATGAATATATTCCTAAACACTGTGTGATTCCCATTATGTCAAGAATAAACAAGCCAGTTGTAGTGACAAGTGCCTGAAATCTAGCACCCAGGAAGCTGAGGCAAAATTACAATTTTGTAATTGTAAGCCAGCTTTAACTACATAGCAAGAACCCAGAATGTGAAGTAAAAGAATGAAAAAACATTGAAAATTCAGAATCATATATTAGTTATTTACTCGTTCTTTACATAGAGCACACTACTCTTTAAGATACAAGGCTGAAGGTATGTTTTGATAAGTAAAGCACTTGCCATGCACCTGTAAGGACTGGAGTTTGGATTCCCAGACTTCACATACATGTAACCCACCTACAAACCCAGCACTCAGGAGCTATAGCTAGACAACATGAATTTGTGGGCTATGAGTTCAACTGAAAGACCATACCTTAATATATAAGGTAGAAAATAATTGACAAAACATGCCTGGTGTCAACTTGTGACCTACATACACACATGCACATGTATCTATATATACATAAATGCCCACACATATGAAAATGCATTCACATACTACATACACATACAATACACAGGGAAAAAAATTAAAGAAGGGTGATAGCTGAAGGAGTTTGCAGCCCCATAGGAGGAACAACAATATGAATTAGTCCCAGAGCTCCCAGGGATTAAACCACCAACCAAAGAGCACACATGGTGGGACTCATGGCTCCAGCTGCATATGCAGCAGAAGATGGTCTACTCGGACATCAAATGGGGGTGTGGGGAGAGGCCCTTTTCTCTATGAAGGCTCTATGCCCCAGTGTGGGGGAATGCCAGGGCCAAGAAGCAGGAGTGGGTGAGTTGGTGAACAGGGGAAGGGGAAAGGGCAGAGGGGGAGGATGTTTTTTGGAGGGGAAACCAGGAAAGGGGATAAGATTTGAAATGTAAATAAAGAAAATATCCAATTAAAAAAACTTACTGAGGGAATCAAAAAAAAAGAAGAAGAAGAAGAAGAAGGGTGATACAGAACATGTGCATGAATATTTATGTCATTGTAATAAATAGTGCACTCTAATACTTGATATCTGAGACAAAGGAGGAAATGAATTTAAAGAATTGATATTTTCAAGGCTGGGAAAAGGTGGTGCGCATCTTTAATCCCAACACTGAAGAGACAGAGATAGACGGATTTCTGTGAGTTGTAGATCAACCCGATCTACAGAGTTAGTTCCAAGACAATCAGAGCTGTTACACAGAGAAACCTTGTCTCAAAAAAATGATGGTAATTTAAGTGGATCCTCTTACTAATACCTTGAAAACTGGTTGTAATTCCAACAAACTGAGTACTAGCAATATAAGCATCTTGTAGGCAATAGATCTCAAGCAGTGAGCTTTCCACACTTTGGAGATTATTTGTACTCTATAAAGATGAGCTTCTTATCTTGGATAGAGAATGAAAGAGAAAGTGGAATTGGTTGTTGGGGGTGGCATGAAGCCCTATCCTCTCACATAAATATTTGCTGCAAACTGTTTAAGCTTTCATTCAAAGAAAATCTTTGGAAACAGCTACATTTTAGGGGGCTCACATTTGGTGAGTCAACAAAGGTACATTACTCTGGCAAATGATTGTAAAGATAAACTCCTAAATGTTTATTAAGAACAATCCTAAATCATCATTGGTTTCACATACTTGTAAATCTCAACACTTGGGAGAGTAAGACAAGAGAATCAGGAGTGCTATATCAGTGAGTCTCTGACATCCATGCTGGCTGGCCAACTTATTGATTTAAGTAAATTAGAGAAACCATCCACCTTTTCCCTCAAAAGCCACTTCTTATAATCTATTGGACAGATATTCCTGACTGGAACACAGTGATGAATATTAGTCTTCTCCATGTATACTATTTTAATGGAAAAAGACTGGAAGCTACCCATATGACCAAAGTCTAATCAGTTATGATAGGATGTTGCAAAGGAATGGCATGATATCATAATGCAATGTTTTACAGCTGTTGAAAGAAAAAGAATGCACTCTCTTTGACTTAATATGCAAAGAACTTCAGGACATATCATGAAATATGTGTGGGTATGCAGAATACCACTCAGAGAAAGTCACCATGTAAGATAAGGGATATATACTTATGTATCTACCTTCAACCATTATGAAACTTTCTGTAGAAGTAGATGTCACCATAGGATATACACAGAAATTTATAAATATTTACATATATTAGAGTTGAAAATATTTATGTACTCATTAGAAGGTAAAGAAGACCTCTAGAGACTTTTTTTTCTTTAGAATTTCAGTATTTAAATTAACATAAAGATCAGAAATAGAACACAACACTACTGTTTCAAACCACACCCCCACCATAACCCCTCCCCGAGATAACAATTAGGACTGAATCCTATCCCAACTTGCTTACATACTGTTTCTTAAAATTATTCCAAGCTAATCAGCAATTTACCTGGCTAAAATTCACATGGTTGTACTTTGAAGGGTACAATCCCCCCCTTTTTTTTTGTCTTCATTCAGGTAGAGAGGATTTGCAAAGGCACTAACAACAAAGAGATTTTTAGCATTCAAAACCTTAATTAGAAAACAAGAGCAAATAGTAGAATTTTTTTTCAGACGAACCCAACTTCATATTCTTTTGTGTTGTTGCCTGGTTGCATTTGTTAATAAGGAATTTGGAAACATGTGGATCAAAAAAAAACTGTTCAGGGTCTTTTGGTAGCAAATTATACTTGTAAATCTGATGTAAGTTGATCACTAGAAGAACTCTCACTCTTTGAAGATTAGAATTCATAAATGTATGAAAGAATTAAATGACTCTTTTCTCTAATGATAGAAAGTATTAAATGGCTGGAAAAAAATGTGTTTGAAATCAACCAAGGAAGCAATTCATTTTGAATTATATTCAGTAGAAATTCTAAATAAGAAAAATATGTTAACTCAGTTTCTACTGGATGAACAAGCTAAAAGGAAGCATGAAAGGGCTAAATTGAAGAATGCTGGGCTGGGAAATGTCTTTTCTACCTTGTTTTACTTTTTGTTAACTATGGTAGTCAATTATGTCAAGTATAGCACTCTTGGGCAACATAATTTATTCTGTCTCCACAGAACAAAGCAAGAAAGACACTACAAGGACAAAAAAGTGGATGTTCTATTGGATCCTTCAAGAGGGCAGTGGCTATGGAACAAGCAGAAATGAATGCCTCTGATAATGCATCTTAGATTGTTTTCTTAATACATAAAATCCCCCCTCTCTGGATCCCAGAAGTCTCATTTTTCAAAAGAAAATGCAAGTCAATAAGGATTAGTCTGGCTCTAGGAAGGTCAGAACTAAATATATAAAACTAATAACATGACCCTGAAATAAACAAAAATGTGAAATTGCTCATCCGAGGGG
The DNA here is from genome assembly GCF_978045245.1 of Mus caroli. Taxonomy (NCBI): domain Eukaryota; kingdom Metazoa; phylum Chordata; class Mammalia; order Rodentia; family Muridae; genus Mus; species Mus caroli. Next base: position 2,040,655 of record NW_028227260.1, read on the forward strand.
ATGATGTAACTAATACTGACATAATTTTCAAGCAGAAAAGCAAAACTAGGTCAAAGCATGTTGGCCTAACATAATAAGCATTTTTGCTTCCAGATTTTTATGATGTAGGCTGTGTCTGCAGGCATTATTGTCTTCTGTTATCAATGTTCGGGGCTGTCACAAATAATTCATGTCTTATCACTCTTTGTTAGTTAAACCAAAATAATGTAGTATACATTCGAACTATTCCATTCTGACAGCTTACATGGTAGAGAGGGGAGAAATATTCAGAGAGCATTTCCTTCTGATAGAAGGATTCAACAGTAAATATTCATTATTTTATAGTCTATTTTCATGTGATAGTTTGCTACTTAGAAAATCATGAGCCTCTCAATCAATCATTATGGGGTTTGGGGGTTTTTTGTTTGTTTGTTTGTTTTTGTTTTTACCTTTTTCACCCAGACAGAAAGAGCAGTAGCATTAATTTCATTGAAAATTTACTTTAAGCACTGACCACAGAAATAAATCTCGACTGAATCACACACCAAATAGCATCCATTTAATGTTTACTTTTCCTTCATACATGCCTTAAATGAACACATACTTTTCATCCCCTTTCTATTTGTTCCGCATCATTTTCCTGAAAAGCACAGCTGATTAAATCATGAAAAAAATCCTCTTATATCATAAACATTTCATCTAAACAAACACAGTCCCTCCAGTTGTTAACATCAGGCATTTTTTTATATTTAAAGTCAGAGTGAAGAAGATATACACAATAGTGACACAAATACCAACTAAAAGACCATTTGACCACTCAGGTTTGTTTGTTTGTTTGTTTGTTTGTTTGTTTGTTTGTTTGTTTGTTTGTTTGAGATGTCTCACTCTTTAGGCTAGGTTGACCTGGATAGGCTATATAGCATGATCAGGCTTTGAACTTGTAGCAACCCTTCAGCGCAGTCCTTCTAAGTTCCATGATTACAGTTGTGATATACAAGCCCACCTTAACTATGTGGATCTCCAAAAAAACTGCTTTCTTAACATTTTGTAATATCATATTAATTGTTCATAATAGTGGGATTCATTGGTGTGTTTTCATACATATTTTCTCCATTGGGACATATATAACGGATTCTAACCATATTCCTCCATTCTCCTCTCTTGCCTCCCTCCCATTCCCACCGATCCTCTTCTTCCCATCTAGTAAAGGAGAAATTTTGTCTCAAGATAATAAATTATTTTCTGACTATTCACAACCAACAACCCATTCTAATTGTCCCAAACTCTACAACACATGAAATAATAGCATGGGCTCTGAAAGCAGCCAAATTATACCTTATGATAAAGGCATGTGGAATGGACAAAAAAAAAAAAAAAAGAACAAAATTAGAGAGCATAATTTTCAAGTTCTAGGTGAAAACTAACTTCCTCCTAGGTATGACTAAAGTGCTTCTTGAGCTAAATTGTGTCACTGAAGCTAGTGCTGGTAGCAGTGATGGTGCTTGTGAGATATGCTGTTAACTCTGTCAGCCAAGTTTCTCTTGAACACACTGTAAATCCCAGGGTGACAACAAGCTTGTAACAATTCTTCTGCCATGACCCCTAACTGCTGGGTTTACAGATGTGAGCCATTCTGGACCATATGCTAAATTTTCAACCTATAAACCCTGGTGTTATGGTACACACCTGTAACCCTGACACTTTCTGGCTGAGGCAAAAGAATATTGAGCTCCATGCAAGACACAGTAATGTTGTTAAATACCTGGAAAACAAAAATTATTGTTTTTTTTAACCTAAAAGACCAAACTTTTAACTAGCAATTTATTTTTCTTACCTATTTTTTTTTAAAAGATGGAGTCTCCCTATGAAGCCAAGGCTTCCTTTAAGCACTTGGTCTCCATAGCTCAGCCCCTTGACTGCCAAAACTACAAGTATGCTCCATTTACCATCACCTAACTAGAACTTTCTGTTTGAATCCCTAATGTATTTCCTATATACTAGATCTTATATAAATATACAAATTTTGGGCTGGAGAGATGGTTCAGTGGTTAAGAGTACTGACTGCTCTTCTAGAGGTCCAGAGTTCAATTCCCAGCAACCACATGGTGGCTCACAACCATCTGTAATGAGATCTGATGCCCTCTTCTGGTATGTCTGAGGACAGCTACAGTGTACTCTCATACAAAATAAATAAATCTTAAAAAAAAAAAAAAGATATGTTTTAAAAATATATACAAATTTCTATTACTTCTATCTCTCTATTGCTTTATCTGGTGGCTTATCTACCTAATACTAAGTCAGAAAAAGAAAATCTCATTTGTCCACATTTTTTTTTCTTCCTACTCAAAAAGATAATCTGGAAAATACATCCAACTGTAGCAGCACTTTAAAATTTGACATGTGATAGGAAACAGAGTCTACTAAGTGTACTATGGAAATGTGTAAGTGCTGTTGTCTCTATAAATCACCAAATGGATGTGAAATTTCATTTCCACAATTTTAACCAGAACTTTCAGACAGTGCATCACACTGAGCAGTAGTAAAATCTCTTTGTCTTGAATGTCACTCCACTGAATGCAAGCTCAACCTGTACAGAGTGAAAAAACTTGGTCTTTAAAAGGATGCCCTCTAAGGCAGGCATGGTGGCACACATCTAAAATCCCAGCACTCAGAAGGCAGAGGCAGGTGGATCTCTGTGAGTATGAGGGCAGCCTGGTCTACATAGTACATTTTTGGATATCCAAGGTCATTTAGAGAGACTTTGACCCCAGTCCCATCCCCCTCCTAAAAGGAAAGAAACAAAAGAAAGAAAAAGAAAGAAGAAGGGAAAGGAAGGAACGAAGGAACAAAGGAAGGAAGGAAGGAAGGAAGGAAGGAAGGAAGGAAGGAAGGAAGGAAGGAAGGGAGGGAGGGAGGGAGGGAGGGAGGGAGGGAGGGAGGGAGGGAGAGAGGGAGGGAAAGGGAAAGAAAAAAGGGAAAGGAGAGGAGAGAGGAAAGGAAAGGAAGAAAGGAAGAAAGGAATGTGGAAATACTCCTTTTTTTGCTAAATAAATATGACTTGATATTTACCTGGCAAAATAAACTAACTATATATTTGGCTATGACCTAAAACTTCAAGTTAGCCTCAGTGAGAACAAGCTTTACAGATCCTATCTTGCAATTTAGGCTTTGATCAGTTAGAGGCAATTCCCACACCAGAATTATTTCTACCATCAAGATAAGCTGCTTGGTATGTTCTGGGTTGGGTCTTTGGCAGAATACAACTGAATGGTTAAGCAACCACAAAATACTTTAAGTTTTTTTTTTTTTTTGATACTCATCAATTACTCTTTACTATACCACTGACCACTCAAACATTCTTTCTTCTTCAGAGCCACTCTGATCTTTATATTTCCCATCTTTCTACTAAGGTTTACCTCTCATGTTTCCATAAAACACTTGATAACTCTCACTGTGTTTCAACACCTGTATTTGGATCTGAGAGTTCAAGGATACCATAGATGTGATTCTTGCTCTAAAGTAACTCAATTTCAAGATAGCCCGAGCTATAATTAACTGGAAATAGACTATCCCAAATATGAATGTGTGTAAGGGCCACAGCCATTTCCTCCTGTTTATTTTAATCCAAATAGATACTTCTCAGCATACAAAGAAAGTCCTCATAAACAACCTGAACACACACATACCATCATTGTTTCTTTGTTACTCCCCTCTGGATCTCTGGCTGTCATGCATAAAAGCTCTTCTGAGTCCACAAGTTCAGAGAGGATGCTGAGAAAGGCATAGTGAATAGGTCTGAAATATAAGGCAGGCATGCTAGCAAATCCTGTCTGTCAAGACATGACCTGGCCCCTAAATATTGTCTCCTGACAGGGAAGTCATGTGTTTTGTAGCTCTGGGCTCCACTGTTTGAAATTCTTCACTGTTTGAATTTCCCCAATTAAAGATTCATTCTAAGGATTAAAAGGCTATGACAGTTTTATCTTATCTATATGAATTCTCTCCCAACATGCTCTGAAGACCACTGTCCTAAAGAAATAGAGATGTGGTATGTGTACAGGGAAGGGGAGGCAAGAAGAGGATAACAGATAGGCAAATATGGATTCACTGCATGTTAAATTAGGTCAGGTGGGGAGATACCTTAGAGGGACCAGAATATCAGAAGTGAGAGAGAAAGGAAAAAAAAAAAAACTAGTGTAAACTTTTTCTATTTCAAATATTGCTAAAACTGGTCTGGTATCAACAAGTATGGTAATTGTTTTGTATTTCCATCTTTTATAGAATAGTAGCATGTTCGTAAAACTCGGAACTTGATCTCAAATTAATCAGATTGAATAGCTTTCAAAATAATGAGGTGTGTGTGTGTGTGTGTGTGTGTGTGTGTGTGTGTGTGTGTTCGTGAGCATATAGTATGCACATGATATTCCTCAGGAATATCATCCAGCTGCTCTTTAAAATAACATTTTTATTTATCCTTTGATATATATATATATATATATATATACATATATATATAATAAAATTTTAAGCATACCCATACTTATTTCCCCTTCAACTTCCTCAAGACCCCACCCAAAAAGATCCCTTCCCAACTTCATGTCCTTTGTAAAATAAAATTAATCTTGATGTGTTTGTTCTATTAGTGCTACCCATGTGCACCTGGATGAGGGGCTACCCACTGGAACATAAGCTCCCCCAGTGGCCATACTCCAAAGAAAATTAACTCCCTGCTACAGCAGCCATCAATATACAAATAGATCCTCAGGTAAGGGTGAGGCCTTGTGAGCACCTTCCTATACATGTTGCAATTTTTACTGTCATCTTCCTCCTTTGAGACTGTCTTTTATTGGCTTCCAGTTCACTAATTCTGCTAGGCTGATATGCCAGTGTTCCATACTGACTCCTAGTTTCCTCCTACTCATTGCAGGGAACACAATGCACTACTCTTCCTAGCATTTTTATGTGGTTCTTGGGTATCAAGCTCCTTTGCTCAGGTTTGCAAAGCAAACATTTTTCTGGCTGAGCCATGCCCACAAACCCTTCAAAGATAGTGTTTCAAAATGTCCATGGCGCCAGGTGTGGTGGCGCACGCCTTTAATCCCAGTACTCAGGAGGCAGAGGCAGGCGGATTTCTGAGTTCGAGGCCAGCCTGGTCTACAGAGTGAGTTCCAGGACAGCCAGGGCTACACAGAGAAACCTTGTCTCGGAAAAAAAAATGTCCATGGCATAATTTCTCACTTGAAAATTTTCTAGTTTCAAACAAGAAACTTGAAGAACACACTTATATAGGAGTCAAAGGTTTGGTGAGTCCAGATAATATTTGTATAATTGTATATCTCAAAGGGTTAGAAAAAAGAATTTCAAAATGTTTTTGCCATAAAGAGTTGGTAATTTGAAGAGACAGATACCTTTAACTTAATTATACAAGATATGGATGCACTGAAATACCACATGGATCTCATTAGTGTGTACAATTTTTATATTTCATGCATCAGTTAAAGATCAAAAAACATGATACATATGAAATGTCAGTGAAACCCATTATGTTGTGTGCTTACTAAAAAAATCAATTAAAAATAAGAATACAGTACAAAGCATACACTCTCATATGCTAAAAATAAAGTAAATAAAAATATATTGTAATACTCAATAAAATGGACATGAAGCATTTATAGAGTTGGGACTCTGTATTAGGTATTTTCTCTGATAAATTGATTTTAACAAAGAAATCATGAGTGTCTACAAGTGAACATGGAAATAAAATGTCACAAATACAGATTACTTCTCAGCTCCATTAAGTTCAGTAAATTTTAGGCAATCATTAGTTTTTAAAGGAATTTTCATCATTACAAATAAATATAGGGAAGAACAAGCAAACAGTCGTTCCTCTCATGTAGTAATCTATATTATACTATTGGTATCAAACCTATATACTAGATTGGAAGTACTCTGAAGGCAAGGATTCTATCAAACTATGTTGAGAACCCAAAAGACATCTGAAATACAAAAATCACTCACTGTGTAGTTTCTTCTAAATGAACTAAGTAGATTAATTCTGGAAGTGCTCAGTAAATGTTGAATGATAAGAGATGGGAAGCCTTGGTATTTTATTTATCATACATAGCTGACTGAATATGGAATGTTTAACAGTCACTTACATGCTACAATCAGGACCCCTTACTGCTTTTGCCTTTTTAACTCAGAACCTTTTTTTTTTAATATAGTTTTGTTTTGTTTTTGCACAACGGAGATAAATGTTTATGATTTTAGTTTTCGATTATTTTCTTTTTAGTAAAGCTCCCTCTTTTTTGTGTGTCTGGGTACCACAACTTTTTACCTCCTTAACACCACTTACTGGAGGACATTAAAGGTCTTAATGTTATGTCAAAGAATATCTTCATCTAAGGGAAAGAGAAATCTTTAACTCTGATGAGCATCTAACAGCGTGTCGTCTAGTTAAACGAAATGTCTACATCTTGCCAGTTAAGAAGAGTCAGTAAAGAACCTAAAACAAAACCCGTAAGATGAGTTTGGTTTCAGATAAAAGGAGCTGATAATAAACCAAAAATCTTCCTCATAAACTTCCCCATATCCACACAGAGATTAGATTCCAGTTTGACCTGACCGTATCACTCTTGCTTTAATCAAAGTGCATTTGATATTCGCTTCCTTGAGCGAACTGGTTTTCATAGCAGATTCGGTCGCAAGGTTAAAGAATCGGTAACTAATCACTCTTACAAGCAGAGTAGCCTCTCTGGTTCTGCTTGGGTAACCTCTCTGGTTCTGCTTGAGTATGCCTTGGGTATGCCTGCAGCGGTGTCCAAAGCCTACGTTTTCAGCAAGGGAACTTCAAGTCTGACCCCTGCAGGCAGATAAGTGAAATACACACTTCCAGCCAGATCCTGGCATTTCTTTTAGAGTCTGGAGTTCTAAAACTGACAACACTCAGACTAAGCACAACAAAGATACTGACAACATTTACATATTTTAGCCGTCTCTTTCATCTTACAATTTTCTCTGGGAGCATAGCAAACAGTTGATTAAGAAGAATTTAAATTACTTTTAACAAATATTCTGATGTGGTCAGTCATATTTTTTTTCTTATCTATTGAACTCTAACTGATTTGGAACAACTGGGATACTGAAATAATGTGGACAAAAATTATCCTGATTTGGCCCATCTTTTCTTAATCAAACAAATTACTCTCTGACCAAGTACTTCCCCATCCCCCTCGTCAATGTAAGGCCTAGGTTTCCATAACTACCTTGGATGTCTATTTACCACACAAGGGATCAAAGCCAGCAGACATCCACAAGCACAGTTAGCCTTAAAACTTTGCAGGAATGTCTGTGGATAGCATACAACTACCAATTAACAGATTTGTTTGAAGCCTATGCGGTCCACAGCCAGACAAACTCAGAACAGGAGTCACACTGAACACTAAGGAAAAAACCAACTCAAAAATTACTTTGAAACAACCAACAAATATCTTTTCGTTGACAAGTCCTACAATGGTAACATTTCCTGAAAGATGGGCAGTAGAAAAACAAATAAAATCTTAACATATGCTGAAGACATCAAACTATCTAAAGCATATACAAAAGCTTAAAACATCTGTTAAAAGGGAACCATTTCTCAGATACACATTTAAAATTCCAGTTATAGCATCTTCCTATTAAGTGTCATAAAACTGCCTGATCTCAATGATGGGACAAAGGAAATCAGAAAGGTCTTGTCTTTTAAACTTTTCAAGGCTTTCATTTCTAAAGAAATGAAGCTACACAGAATACTTGAGACACTGTATGCTAGTAACAGAACAAGAAGAAAAGGAACATCGATGGAGAGGTTTTGCTTTTACAGTAGTCTTTCTGGGTGGGTAATTCCAGACTCGCAGACTAGCCTCTAACTTGCTGTTCTCATTATTTTTAATCTTTTCTCTTTTTTTCCTTTTTCTTTTGTCTTTGCCTTCACTTCGCCATTTGTTCGATGAGGATCAAGTTGCCCTTCATTCTCTCCATGGAGATGTGGTTGAGAATAAATAGATGATGTTTGTAAAGGACTTTCTAATCCTCTGAGGAAAGATTACTACCAGGACTTTCATTATTAAGCCAGATGTCCTTGGGCATTTTAACTCCAATCTAAAGAATGCAAAATGGGCTGATCAAACTGAGTCACAGCTTCCTTGCATCAGCAGCATCTTAGCCTCACAAAAAAATAGCAGCCGGGAGACCTAGAGACTAAAAGAAAAGTCATCTCAGCTGCTTAGTATATTTCTCTAAAGTTATTGGGATTCTAAAATCCCAAAATATGCCTGGTAGGGAATTTCATCTGGAGATTCTATTTTTTTTTCCAACTTGAGAATGAAATATTTGTTCTTAGTCTGTGGTGGGACAATGAATGTGACTTGCTATTTAGGGAGGATATTTGCAGTTGTGGGAATGTCATAAGCAAACCTGTTGTTTTTGGCTGGACTTCTATAACAGGTGGCCATGCCTTTCCTTTTGCCTGGGAATGCAGCAAATTCCTTCTCAAAGAAGAATCTGAAAAGTTTTCCATTTTTGATCAAAGTGCCAAGAGAGGTTGGCACACTTTAAAATGACTTCCTGATGAACTCGTCAGGTTTATGTTTGTTTGCTTGCTTGTTTCATTTACCTTATAAGAATTTTGACCTGCACTGTTCGTCTGCTGACAATCTGGTAAGAGCCCAAACTTTCTGAGTCTTACACACAAACATGTAGCCTTCTAATTCTGTTGGCGAGTTTTTGGCTATGGAGAATTTCTAACTAGTTAGTGGTAGGGATCTGTTCTGGCTTGCCATCCCACTGGTCGGCATTTGCACAGCCCTAGGGACAGATCACTTACCAGCAAGAGGATTGTGTTTCATTGCTGAGCTGATGACACATGGGTTGGTTTGATAGCTAACCCTGCAAATACAGCCAGGGGCTGCTGGGCCTAAGATGACAAATTGGATGTTATTCCTCTGCCTGAATGAAGTAGTAAGGTCTCTTCCCCTCCCCCAACAAGAGAAACAAGAACAAATCTGGGACTCGCCCATGCAGTAATGCTACCATCTCAAGCCTGGTTTCTTATATGAACAATGATCTCTACTCTTGCACCTCCTCCCCCAGTCTCTTCCTCTTTTTCAAGTACCCAATAGGCAAAAGAACAATGTTATATATGTATCCAGAGATGTGGGATGAAAAGATGGCCATTCATTAAATAACTAAGGAGTTACTACATGCCTACTTGTACAGTTAAAACTTCAACACTGGGCTGTTTTCCAACTTCATACAAATGCCACAGTTACACATGGGAAAAATCATCCCAAGCTCTGGACAAGCCTGCCTTAGGCATCAGACAGAGGGAGTGTCACCCCATTCCAGAGGAACTGTGTGGGCACAAAGATTCTAAAAATTGAGTTCACACATCACCGAGGACAAGACAGGTGGCTTCACACAGCATCAAATAACTTCTTTGTTCCGGCTTAGGACCTTTGTGAAAAATAGTATTGTGTACCTATTCTCTTTCTTGCTCCTATCTAGTAAGCCTCCTTGCCCCTTTTGTCTATCTCATGTGGTTGCTAGAAATTCAAAGAATGGGGCTGGTCTCTAAGATCGCAAAACTTCGAGAAAGCCAGCCTCTGCACCACTCTCCAGCTAGGCAGATGCGATTTGCTGAAAGCACACACACAGTCTTTCATGTGCTTCTTTCTGTACTCGCTACAATTGCCCAAGCACGATTCCATAAGAGCAAGTTAGAGAATAAGAAATTTGAGGGTCTTTGCTCCTGACCTTTCTGGCAGGGCCTCTGCTTTACCTCTGCAGCAGTGAAACAGAAAGTTGTAAACCCCTTGGCCCAACCACTAATGGGAAGGTTTACTTTCGCCTAAAGTGAACACTTTGGGGTGAGGCACACCCAACCCAACTGGAAGAAAAAAAGAGAAGAGGTTTTCCGGTGACAAAACAGATGCTCAATTTCGCACCCGGAGTTACTCAGCTCTGGCACGAGTAAGTAGAATCCCTGCCCTGGAATCTCCGTCTTTCCCAGTCACTGAAAGACTTTTACTTTTGTCTTCCCCTTATGAGTATCGATCTTGGCAATAAAACACTGACGTAAGATTATTTTTTTTTTACCACAACTGTGATAGAGTTGTAAATTACACCCTCTTCTAGGCTTTGTAATCCAGTCTTTCCTTTTCTCTTTTTCCTCAACGGCAAAGCTATAAACCTCATAAACTTCTACCTAAGTTGATAAGGAATTTTATCCCTATGCCCTAGAGCGACGGAAGAAGCTGCTGGCTTAAAATTCTTTAGGTAATCCTCAAGACCGTTCTCCGTTCAGTACTTCCAAGACTGTGTTCTTATGTCCAGCAGCAACACAAAATACAACTCCTAAAGTGCTAGAATGTTGTTTTTTTTTTTTTTTTTTAAGTCTGTAACACCCTCCCCTCCTTCCCCCCTCCCCGCGCCTGCCTCCGCTGGAAGTGCAGCTTGTTCCATCCAGACTGGTTTCGCCTTCTCAGCCTCGGACACACAGTAAAGTGCTCAAAATGTGAAAGCAAAATAAGATAAGAGTCCCAGCGTGCTTCTTTGTCAGACTGTGCAGTTGTCTTTATTCTAACCTGAAGCATAATAGGGTAGAGGCTAAAAGCTTGAGATGAATCCAGCACAATACATTCCAGAGGCCCGCAAACTGGAATTGATTTGCATATTCCACAAACCGCTTTGAACCTTTTACAAAGACTGCCTGACATCAGCAACCACTCTTAGAAGCAAAAGCTGGCACGGGTAGGTAGTAAGGACGAGGCAGTGAGGTGACGGCAGGTGATGTGCTTTCTAAGGTAGCCTTAGGAAGAAAAGGCAGTCCCCTCCTTCCACCTAATGGATCTGCTGGAACCCTGCATTTGATCACTCCGCACGCTCTCGGGAGTAACAGGTCGCAGGGGTCCCAAGCTAAATCCCTCCTTCTGTGGCTGGCGCCACAGCTACAATCACAACCCTCAAGCTTACCTGCCTCATGTTTAGAATTCCATGACCCATCCGGCAGGGAGCAAGCTGCTCGGAAGCGCACCCGCAGGCTTCCAAGCGCAGACACCAAAGCCGGCAGAAAAGCCCACAAGACAAAAGCAACTCGGTGGAATCCACAGGCAGCAAAGAGCACGTTTTTCGTCCCCCTCCCTTTTTATTCTTTGATCTGCTTCTTTACGCTCTCTACCCAAGACAATGTCAAGTTTCTCAACCTTTCCTTTTCCAGCCTATGAAAAGTCGGGCGCAGGCTAGCGAGGACCGCCTGGCTCTTATTTCAAATCAGTTCACAGGGACGTCGTAGGCGGCGGGCTCCGGTCGCGGAGAGCCTCGCCAATCAGGAACAGTGGGTGGACCTGGGTGCAGGAGAGGCTGCCTTTACCAGGATTAGGGCAGCTTTCAGGAGTCAAATGACTGGAAGCAGCTGGATGTTGTGTCAGAGCTCCCAAAGTAAAGGATGAGTTCTATTCTTGTCTAACAGACTGCATCTGCTCAAAGCTTAACTAGCTCCGGGCCTTAAATCCTTGCACTTTAAGAGCCCCTTAAAAGCATTAAAGCATTTTAAAGGTGAAGAATTATTTCAGCGAGAAAACCTCAACCCTCAGGACCCAAAGATATTTTTTAAAGTGTATCTTGTTCTAGATGCCTAATTTTGTAAAAACAGTGGAGGGAAAAACCACACTGCTGTAAGTATCACTTTAACTGAAATAAGCAACCAAGACACACAGTTACCCACCTCATCTTCACATAAACTCTATATCCAACCTACAAGAAGCAAATGTTAATGGGACTGAGCAAACAAACATTTTGAAATACAGGACTTGAGGAAGACTCTTCACCGATGGTGACTGAAAGCACAATTTCAGATAAAACATTTCCTAATTAGAACAATGAATACAGAAATTTAGTTAAGAAAACTTCTTTTTACATAAGTGTATGTACCTCTAGCTGTGTTTGAGTTTAACAGTGCTGAACTGGTAAGCTCACTAATTAATATATATATATATATATATATATATATATTAACAAGTGCTCACAGTTTGAGGATAATCCAATATATATATATATATATATTAAGTTTTTGCAGTATTAGTAAATAATAACAGATAAAATAATGATTTAGTGGTTTCAGGAGTGCTGGAGGTGTGGTTCAATACGTGTGAGCTTGGCTGAGTTCTCTGAGATTTTGGCAGCAGGGCACTGGCACCTGGGAGTCCATAGCTCTGCCTCAGCTCCCCACTGAGAAGTTTTAGAGTCCCCCGTAATCACACCAGCTGCCCTCAGTCCATTTATTTGTTATTTGTTCTTCAGAGTCATTCACTATGGCCTAGACCCAAGCTTCTTTAGCCTTTTCACATGGTGATACCTTACTAAAACAAATCACACACACACACACCACAGATACACACACACACACACCACAGATACACACTGAGAGAGAGAGAGAGTCCTAATGTTTTAAATACGTTTATAATGTTGTGTTGCACAGTATTCACAGTCATCCTTAGCCACATGCATCCTTAGGGTCATGGGTTAGGTTGAACAAGGTTGGGTAGATGAAGGCTTCTAAACTTTGAAATTACTAGCATTTGCAGACAAATAATTCCTCACCATGGAGCTGGCTGTTCAGTGTGTTGTCATATATTTATCAACATCAGGACCTTTGCCCACTAGATGATCATAACTGATTAATAAAATATAAAGATATCACTGGATGTCTTCTAGGGATCAAAACCAATGTTTGTTAAAACCAATTCTAGTTAATCATGCCCTTGATCTAAGAGAAACTGATTGGGTTGGTATACCAATGATGCTGGGAATCCATATTTTATCCCAGTGCCAACGGGCTCTGATTGACTTTGAGAAAGTCTGCATCTACCACTGCCCTAGATAGATCTTAGCTCACCATGTGCTTGAAGTTGGATGACTATGTATACATAGGGGGGAAAAAGGAAGCAATCTGGATCTAGAAAGAAAACAGGCCCAAGTATGGAGAAACTTTTAGGTAAGAAACACCCAAGTAATCACTCGTCAGGATTTGAAATAAATTAAGCTTAATGTTTCATCACTTGGAAATTAAGCATTAAAATATTTCAACTTATTTGCCTTCATTTTTTTTTAACATTTGTTTAGTGTATGTGCCTCCTGAATGCTGACATTACATATGTATGCCACAATCCTGGGCTTCAAGTTTAATTATGGCTTACAACTTAATAATTCTATGCATTTAAGAGGTAGAAATATCTTAACGGTTTCTGTGTTAACTGATTAAATGTAGCTGATGCTTTATTCTTTTCCTTTAAAAACTTTGCAAAGACACTCATGCTTTGAATTTAGAGATAGATTTTGTTTGCTTTCTTTTGATCTGTGTCTTTAAACAGGGATTTGTTGTGCTGTGTAATCTGGTCTCAAACATCTGTGCTCAAAAGATCCCATTGCCCCAGTCTCCTGAGCCCTGTAACTTTAGGTGCACTTCATTGCAACCATCTACAAAGGTTTTTTTTTTTTCCACACCTATTGTCATAGCATTTCTGTCCATTGGCAATTAAAGCCCCATCTTGACTTAAGTACAATCTTCTTCTGCGCCCCAAAAGTAACTCAGCTACATTTTTACTATGATTTCATATCATACTTTTAAGAGGAAAATTATTTAAAAGTTGTTTTGCTTTTACTGAATTCCATCCCTAGATCCTGAGGCCATTGATAACTATATCAATCAGAACTCCTTAGAGAAACAGAATCTAAAATACATATATATCATTTCTGATATAGAGAATTTTTTCAGTCTTTTATGACTGAAGAGGCACACACTCCTAATATTCATAGGTCAATTGGCAGGTGCTAACCCTGTAGTACATTGAGGAAGGATTTTTTTTTTCTTTTTCAGGGAAACCTCACCTTTGTATTAAAATTTTTAACTGACTGTATGGGTTCACTTATATTATCAAAGATAATCTCCTTCACGTAATGTCAACTGACTATAAATGTTAACATCTACAAAATGGCTGCAGGTTTAGCCAAGATTAACTGAGTACCATGGCTAGCCAAAATGACAAAGACAAATCAATATCCTATGCAAATATTTATATGCTCCTTATAACAAAGAACACAGAGAGAGCATATTATAAATATCCATTAAATAGTACAAGAAACAAAAATTAAAACACTTATCAATAGAATATGCTCTTCTGTACGCATAAGGAAATGTTCTCATAGATTTATCATATTCTTTTCAATTACAAGGTAAGAGACACAAAAATATGAGATTAAGTGACTTCTGACAATTCCACACCAAGTTATACTATCAATCAAATGTCAGAAGAGAATGTAATTATTTTCACACCAACTCTCAAAAAATTTACATCCTTCATACTGTCTTTGGAAATCAATCAAAAATGTGTTTTAGCAAAATGGGGGAATTAAACAAGAAAAGAAGAAGTCATTGAAACTGCAAGCAGAAGAATCACTATAAAATGAAATAAGAAAAGTCTAGGAGGAAGAGCTAGCAGAGAGGATGCTGTAAAGTAAACAGTGACACTGACAGATGATTACCTGTGAGGACAAACGGATGCTCATGAATGTAAGTAAAATCTGAGGCTATTAATAACTCCAAAAAAGCAAAAAAAAAAAAATCATAGTAACAGAAAACTCTTTAACTTGACAGTGAACTCTGATGCATAGAAGCAGAGACTGTGTGTTATTTAATGTAGTATCCATCTTTCTCTCATTGGTTTGTTGTTTTTCTGAGACAAGATATTTCAAGGTCTTGCTAGTCCAGGCTCACCATAAATTTGCAATCTTCCTGCCTCTCAATATCCTGAGCGTTGGGATCAGACATGAGCACCAAGCCTAGTGTTCTCTGGTTTCTCTTTTCTCTCTCACTTCCTCTTGCTCTGTATGTATGCATGTGTGCTCATGTATGTATGGACATGCAGAGGCCAGAGGACAACTACGATGTCTTTTCCAAGGCACCATCTATCTTTTTACATTTGATGAGACACCATTTCTCACTGCCCTGAAACATACCAAGTGGACTAAGCTGGCTGCCCAGTAAGACCCAGGGATCCAACTTTTCCACCATTTGCTCTTCTTTCCTCTTCCTCTTCTTCCTTCATATATTCTCCCTCCCTTCCAGTTTCCCATTCTCCCTTCCTTCTTTCAGTCATTTATTCCTTCATTTTTGGTACTAGATGCTGAGTACAGGGAAGGAAAAATTCATTGTTTGCCCTTATACAGAATAAAAAGATAATGTCTAAAATTCTTAAGTCAATAAATAGCAGTAGAAAAATAGTATGTGAAATGTGGAAGTACATAGCAAATGAATTATTTCCCAGTTGAAAATTAATTCTTTAGGGTGGAATAGGGAAGGGCGAGGCTTCTGTTCTTCATTATGAGTTTTCAATACTCCTGCACATAACCATGTATTATTTTGATAAAAAGTAAATCAGTTTGTAAAAGGACACTGGGTAGTTATTAAATCAGTCTCTTGTCCTTGAATTCATGTTCTTTAAACTGGTAATGTTTCACAATTATCTGGCCAATGGTTTTAGCCTAATGGCCTTCTATCAACCCCAATATAATGCTGCCACCTCATGATTAGATGAGCTGATTGGCATTTCCTGTTTCTCCTACTACAGCTTTAATTTGCTCCGGATTTATGATTGATTCACTGTGTGCATCCAGAGTTCCATACATTGCTCTAATTCAAACTGTTTTAAACATCCCTTTCTTACTGCTGTCAAGAGTGAAGTTTCTACAACACAAATACCTTACTGATTAGTTAGCCTAATCAACCCCCCTTTTATTTTACACATAATTGGTATCATTTTCTATTTAAATCCTCTATTTTTGTTGTAGATTTACGTGTGGTTAGGAATAGCTGGTTAATCTTGTTCATATTATATCCTTGGTTTTTTTTTTTTCTTTTACTTCTTATTCTTATTTTTTCTCAGTTACTTTATATCTAAAACATTTTCCCTAAAACCTTTAATATGCTGTGGTGGTTTCAATAAGAATGACCCCCAAAGGTTCCTATATTTAGATGCTTAGGGAATGGCACTATTTGAAAGCATAGGAGGTGTGGCCTTGTTGGAAGAAGTATATAACTGGAGATGGCCTTTGAGTCTTCAATAGCCCAAGCCAGGCCTAGTGTGTCTCACTTCCTGAAGCCTATAGATCCAGATACAAAATTATCAACTTGTTCTCTAGCACCATGGCTCCCTGTGACTTGCCATGCTCCCTGCAATGATGACAATGGAATCCAACCTATGAAACAAGCAAATCCCAATTAAATACTTTTCTTTATTGAGTTGCCGTGGTAATGGTGTCTCTTCACAGCACTAACACATGGACTAAGATTGCTTAATAGTGTGTGTGTTTTAATAATCAATTATTTTAAAAATTCACTTTTAACAAGGCATGATAATGCATACCTTTAATCACAGTACTTGGGAAGCAGAGACAGAAGAATCTCTGTGAGTTTGAGGTCCGTCTGTTCTACTTAGAGAGCTCCAGGCTGGCCAGAGTTATATAGACCCTGTCTCAAAAAAATTAACTTTTATGCATTAGATCTCTTTGTGTCTATGTTAGAATTAAGCAAATTAGCATGCTTTCTTTTTAATCATGTGGATATAAGAATCTGCAAATAATAGTCTTTATCCTATAAATATGTTTACAGATGTGAAGTGTGCTTCGAGTATCCAGTAATAATAATTCTTCTCAAATGCTTGTTTCACATTATAGGATAGCAACTGACTGAATCTTTTGTGATCTGGTCAACAACTCCTTTCCTATTGTCCTGTAACTAACTCCAATAAAGCTGAAAGATTAAAAAAAAAAAAAACAATCTGCAAACCTGCAGATAAACTTTTCCTGAGAAGAAGATTTGAGCAGGATTTTTGCACTCCTTTTATAAGAAAACGGAGTGCTTATATTTAAATTGCTATTTCTCAGGTGTACAGAAAGATTGTCAGGATGACAGTGTTGAGAAAAAATGGCAAATACCCTCTCCTGTTTCACTCAAAGCGTGTATGCTTAGATTGAAAATGAAGATAAAGATATAAAATGCTTATGAATAAGGATTTACAAATCTCTTCCCTTTGTTAGGCACATCAGGTTCCTTGTCATTCTTATTCAGTAGCCAAGGAAATAATATTTGCTCTCATTTATTTATAATTGGATAGCTTTTGCTGCTGGGAAGCACTTGTGAGAACCCACACATAAGCTTTCCTATATTGTATCTCTGGTGCAAGATAAACATACTAAGGGTGCTTCACTGGAAGAATTACAATAGGATTCACTGAGGTCCAAATATCTGAGAAACCACATCAAATGAAGCTAAATGTATTCTTTTTTTAAAGTATTAATTTAATTGTATAAATAGTGATGCTACTCAGTTATTTTAATATGAATAATTTAAGTAACATCATACATGGGATAAAATAACTTTATTTATATTTGTACCATTATCTAAGGTGAATCAAAATCCCTTGTGATAATTCTTCTAAACTATATTTGTGGGAGTGAGATAATTTTGTTATGTTCACCTTTAGAAACCAATCAGTTAGCACATAAATGAACTCTTCTTCAACATGAAAATATTAATGCACCCCAGTTAAGGGATTTCAAAATGACCTGATTTAACACATACTAACAGGTCTGGTGAAATTGAAATGTGGATATCAAAACCAGAGAGCAGTGCTACTTAGTTAAATAAAAACCCCAGGAGATATTTATTCTGAATTCAAACACAAGGTATGAATGAAAGAGAGATATTATCTATCATGGATTAATTATGCACTATGTCCCCACAAAGATGCAAAGGTGTACAGCTGGTTCTTGGAAAACTGGGTTCTAGAGACTGGTCATTCTAGCTATGGTACTGCCACCCCAGAGTAGAAGCTTTACCTTTTCACAATGACGAATTAAATCACAGAGCACCCATGACAGGTTCCCAATCCCTCAGACCCTGTGTCTTGTATTAGGGTGATAGGATTTAGCACAGAGATTCTGACATGCTTCTGAAATTTCCAACCTCAATATATCTGCAGAAATCTTTACATTGCCAAAATAAGCCAGTAGTTTGCCATTTTACTTTGAAAATAAATTGAAGTACTTCAATAATTTTTACGTAGTTTAAATAGCTCACCAAATGTGGGCTGTGATCATCCAGTTCTTATTAAGCGAGAAAGAAACAATTCATGTACCTATTGAAAGGATAAAGATGTTCTTCTTGTGCTAGTCAAGACATGATGCAAATTTTAAGGGCTATATTTTGAAAAATATGAATGAAATTTTTTCTATCATTCAGAATTTCTAAATGGCGTTCCCAGTAATAAACAGCTTTGTGATTCATTTTCACAGCTAAGAACACAGCTTTGGAGATTTGTCCTTAATTGGTTCACAAGTGGTTTAGCCATCGATTTCATTAGCACCATATAAAGATTTGCAGCTCTGTATTAAGAGACTTGCATTGCTCCCAAGACAGCCAATGATCTCTAACATGGAGACAAATCCCTCCTATAAGAAAACTCGGCTGGGCATGGAGGCTTATGCCTGTAACCTCAGCACTTTTAAAGATAAGGTAGGAAAATGGCCATGAGTTCCAGGCCAGCCTGACATAGAGTGAGGAGAGACCCTATCCCATAAAATACAAAGAGGAAATGAAATTAGATAAAAAGGAAGAGGAGGAGGAAGAGGAGGAAGGCAAGGAAGAAGATTGGAGTCTTGGGCTTGTTATCTCAACATTTGAGGGACAGAAGCAGGAGAATCATGAATTCTAGCTTAGCATGGGCTACATAAGGAGACATGTCAAAAGGGGAAGGCAAAAAGATCTGTAGAAACTCTCCTGTCTTAAACTCATAATAAAAAAATGTAACAATAAATCTTTTCTTACATAAAAATTAACAATTCTTCATTCTGTAAGTATTATTGAGCATTTCCCACATGCCAGACATTGTATTAAGTACTAGTGATGTAGGCAGATACCAGTAAACTACAAACTGTCCTCATGAATAGGTGACAGAAAAGAATAAATCAATAAATAGAGTAAAATTGGTCTCATGGTGACAGGGGTGATATAAGTGATAAAGCAAGTACTAGTGGTGTGGGTAAGGTTTTTAAGGGAACATCTATCTTAACAGAGCCCGAAGGAAACAAGGAAGCAAGACTTCCAGCTCTGTAATGCTGTAATGGATTAGCAGGGAGGAGCAGAGTTTGCCAGCTTAGGGCAAACAAAAACACTTAAAGGAACTGCCCTGGCTGGAAGAGAATGAATAAAGGTGCCAGCTGCAGATGCTAATTAAGAATGCATGACTGTTGTGTACCTGTGTGCTTGCATACATGTGGGGGGGGGGCTATTTGCACATCCCATAAATGTTGTAATCACCAGAAGATTTGGGATGCCTGGTGTGGCAAAACTGGATTGCACAACTGATTTAGAGTTGAGGAATAATATATAATTGACATTTTTTTTTTTTAGCTAAGTGGCACTTCCAGCAGAAAGCAGGTGGCAGGGTGAGTTTTTTTTTTTTTTAAAGGACTGGGGAGGGGCAGGTGATGGTAGAGAAGTCACTAGGTGTGTTGCTATACAACTGTAATCTTAGCACTTGGAACATGGAGCCAGGATGATCACAAATTCCAGAGTAGTTTTGTCTTTAAAAAAAGAAAAAAGAAGAAAAGAAAAGAAAAGAGAAGAAAGAAAGAGGGGTTGGGGAAGAGGAAAGAACCAAGGGAGAAAACATATGAAGGAGGGAGAGAAGGAGGGAAGGGGAGATGAAGGAAAGAAGGAAGAGAGGGAGAGAACTGTACAGGGCTAGGAGGTCAGGTGACTTGTGGGTTTCTGATGATAACTTAGTAATAACATGGACGAAGCTCATATAGAGAGAACTAGGGTAACATTCATGATTCTTGATTGAAACGGCTGGAATGCTGGGATTGGCATTTACTGAGATGGGGCTAAATGCAGAAAGAACCATTGGCAGGAGAAGTCACCATCTTGCTTCAGGCTCTTGTTGGTAGGGAATCTGAAATTATGTTGTAATCATCTACATAAAAATAGGGACCAGAGAGAAGTGAATAAGCTGCAAAAGTTTGTACTACCCATGGCATGGTGGGTAGAAATTAACCACAAGTACTTGATTTATTTTTCTTCCCAAGGAATACAGGACTGTTGTTAATAGCTTTCATTCTTGAAAAAGCCTTCCTTAGTCCAAGTGCCAATCATGTTTCTCTCCATGGCTGATGTGATGAAGCCTTTTCTGAGAAAGCACTAACAAAGAACCCATCATTAGAAAGTTCCTTTGAAAACTTCTCAGGAGTGAGAAAATCTGCAAGGATGCAACTGAAACTGTCAGCGATGACATTTAAGCTAGCAACACATTTATAGACTGCCAGATATGGAACAGGAAACAGTTGTTCAGATACATTCATGAGGAGGTCTAGGGCCAGCAATAATGCCTGAAGTTAGCTTCCCTCCCTTTCAAGTCCTCCAGCCCAAAGTGTTTGCAGATGAGATACTCCTGAGCTTCTGCTTTTCTGCATTCTCCTCACTATGTTGAATTGTTTGGCCTATGAGCTTCCAAACCTAGCTTTCATTGTATTCAGGGCATGTTTCCAGATTTTTTTGTTGTTGTTGTTTTGTTAATCAGTGCTATGTAAAAGATAACCTTACGCCCTAAATATTCTAATAAATCCAGGTTATGACCAGCATTTAGCTCTCACCTATATTTCAAAATGTACGTAGCCTAGGCCACACCTATTTTTTCCTGTGTGTCTTGAGCAAGTGACTTAAAAGTTCTCTGTGCTCAGGCTTGGCACTCTCCTCTGCTATGGCTAAGAATGACACATAGAAACCTTATAAGTCATCTATTTCTTCAACTATTTCATTATCAGTGCCCCCAAATTTAAACCTTTCTTTCCTTTGTTAAATGTGTACCGAGATTCCTATGAGTTTTGTTAGTTTTCTTTGAAATGTTGTAAACATAAATGTTAATGAAATTGTGCGCCTTTCCTACTAGTATTCTGTATTTTGTTGATTTAATTTATAGAACCTCCATTAGTGATACCTAAAAATGTAGAAAAAGATAATCTCTTCAACATGTGATATTTAGTGAGAAGGTGAAGGGATAATTTTCTTAAGATGCTGTTTCTCTTATCTCAATTTGCCAACTACACACAAAATTCATCTCCTGATTTTTGCTTGTTGCACATGTCATATGACATAGCCATCAAAAAAAATCTAGATTATCAGAGACAGCCTTGTGAAAATAAGGATGGTCTTCTCTTAGTTGACCTCACAAAACTCTGCAATATGACATGATAATGTACCCTTTCTGGTTAGCCACAATCCTTTCCAAGTCCTTCATGAAATGACCATAAATGATTCATATATAACAATAAATGAAGGTTCTTTGTAAGATATGATAGGCATTACATGGGGATGAAGAAAGGATGGTTGACACCCTAAATATCTGAAACCTAAGGTTATTCAAGTATATCATGCACTTTGACCATACTCCATTAATATATATATATATATATATATATATATATATATATATATATAAAACACATAGTATATGGTATACAGTATACTATATACTATATAGGTGGTTATGCTTTTCAACTTGCCCCTATGGGAGAAAGAATACCAGAAGCCATTTGCCCATGAGTAATACCTAATATAGTATACTGTATACTGTATATTGTATATTGTATATTAATGGAGTATGGTCAAAGTATATGATATTATATATATATATATATATATATATATATATATATATATATATAGTCAATATTCTGGGTATGGTTGCATATGTCTATAATTCCAGAACTTTGGAGGTTAAGGCAAAAGGCAATAGGTTAACACTTTGAGAATGTGAACAAGATCCTGTTATGATAAAACATAGAAGACAGAAGTGGCATGTGTAAAAACATACTTGGAATAAAGAAGATGTGGAAACATCTTACTAGAAATGAGCATATAAGTTGTAAAAGTGTCATAACAGCCTCTTCTCTTAAACCATGCTCCTAGTTGCATTTAGGCCCAAGTATGTCACACATAGTTAATGAATTTGGTTTTGTCTCTGGATGAATATCCTTTTGGATCCTATGCCCTTAACAAAAGCATTGCTATGGATACGTTTTTCTTTAACAGAGAGATAGTACAATCTAGTAAGATTAATACATGATCTGAGGGTTATATTAATTTAACCACCTGTCTTTAAAACTAACAATTTTCTCATAATGTTTCAAATGCTCTGTGCATTTGACACATACTGAACAAGCAGTTGGAAATGGTATGGGAGTTCCTTAAGGAAAAGCAAGTGAGACAAACTTCATATGATTTGCCTAACTGCAGTTCAATCAGTGCATGCTATCCTTGCCTGCAATTTGTCTGTTCTTGGCATGTTTAATAATGAGTCATGCAATGCTTTTGGAAAGCAATAGGGCCACCTCCCAGGGCCCAGGGCCAAGTTGTGAGTTTCTGTGCCTAAACCCCCTGTATTTGTTCAGATAGGTCACTAATGCATCCCACAACGCTGACCTAATGCTACTTCAATGGGTCTATTTTTCTTCTGTGGCTCAGTTTGCATGTAATATTTAGGGAGTCGACTGTCAGGCATGTGAATTGAGAGAAAAATATGACACGTTAAATCATGATGGTTTAATAAGGTATTACTCATGGGCAAATGGCTTCTGGTATTCTTTCTCCCATAGGAGCAAGTTGAAAAGCATAACCTGCCTGAGAGAAGGGATCCTGAACTTTCACTGGAATTGTACTTCTGCCAGTACTTAAGGAAACATGTTCCAAGTGACACAGTATGGCTAGAGTTTTCTATTTGAGGATATAAGCCACTATGTATATTTAGTCATGCAAATGGTGGATCTTGACTATTATAACTATATAATGGTGATGTCTTAAAGCACAAATACCAATTTCAAAACTTTTAGTTATAATCCTATAGACATAATGATACCAAACATTTAAAAATGTTCTATGGTTTGTCAATAACTTCTTTACAAAGACAAATACATTATTAAAAATGTGAGGTTTTTGATAAACAGCTTCAGTGCAGTAGCTGGATATAAAATTAACTCAAACAAATCAATGGCCTTTCTCTACACAAAGGATAAATGGGCTAAGAAAGAAATTAGGAAATCAACACCCTTCACAATAGTCACAAATAATATAAAATACTTTGGTGTGACTCTAACTAAGGAAGTGAAAGATCTGTATGATAAGAACTTCAAGTCTCTGAAGAAAGAAATTGAGGAAGATCTCAGAAGATGGAAAGAGCTCCCATGCTCATGGATTGGCAGGATCAACATTGTAAAAATGGCTATCCTGCCGAAAGCAATCTACAGATTCAATGCAATTCCCATCAAAATTCCAACTCAATGATTCACTGAGTTAGAAAGGGCAATTTGCTCCTCCATTGAGGTCCCTGTGTTCCATCCAATAGCTGACTTTGAGCATCCACTTCTGTGTTTTCCAGGCCCCAGCATAACCTCACAAGAGACAGCTATATCAGGGTCCTTTCAGCAAAATCTTGCTGGTGTATGCAATGGTGTCAGCTCAATGGAGGAGCTAGAGAAAGTACCCAAGGAGCTAAAGAGGTCTGCAACCCTATAGGTGGAACAACAATATGAACTAACCAGTAACCGCCCCCCTCGCCCAGAGCTCATCTCTCTAGCTGCATATGTATCAGAAGATGGCCTAGTCGGCCATCATTGGGAAGAGAGGCCCCTTGGACTTGCAAACTTTATATGCCTCAGTACAAGGGAACCCCAGGGCCAAGAAGTGGGAGTGGGGGAAGGGGAGTGGGGGGGAGGGTATGGGGACTTTTTGGATAGCATTTGAAATGTAAATGAAGAAAATACCTTAAAAAGGGGCAATTTGTAAATTCATCTGGAATAATAAAAAACATAGGATAGCAAAAACTATTCTCAACAATAAAAGAACCTCTGGTGGAATCACCATGCCTGACATTAAGCTGTACTACAGAGCAATTGTGATAAAAACTGCATGGTACTGGTACAGTGACAGACAGATCAATGGAATAGAATCGAAGACCCAGAAAGGAATCCACATACCTATGGTCACTTGATCTTTGTCAAGGGAGCTAAAACCATCCAGTGGAAAAAAGACAGCATTTTCAACAAATGGTGCTGGCACAACTGGCGGTTATCATGTAGAAGAATGCGAATTGATCCATTCTTATCTCCTTGTACAAAGCTCAAGTTTAAGAGGATCAAAGAACTCCACATAAAACCAGAGACTGAAATTTATAGAAGAGAAAGTGGGGAAAAGCCTCAAAGATATGGGCACAGGGGAAAAATTCCTAAACAGAACAGCAATGGCTTGTGCTGTAAGATCAAGAATTGACAAATGGGACCTCATGAAACTGCAAAGCTTCTGTAAGGCAAAAGACACTGTCAATAAGACAAAAAGGCCACCACCAGATTGGAAAAGGTCTTTACCAACCCTAAATCTGATAGGGGAATAATATTAAATATATACAAAGAGCTCAAGAACCTGGACTCTAGAAAATTAAATAACCCCATTAAAAATGGGGTACAGCACTAAACGAAGTATTCTCAAGTGAGGAATACTGAAGGGCTGAGAAACAACTGAAAAAATGTTCAACATCCTTAATCATCAGGGAAATGCAAATCAAAACAACCCTGAGATTCCACCTCACACCAGTCAGAATGGCTAAGATCAAAAATTCAGATGACAGCAGATGCTGGCGAGGATGTGGAGAAAGAGGAACACTCCTCCATTGCTGGTGAGATTACAAGCTTGTACAACCACACTGGAAATCAGTCTGGCAGTTCCTCAGAAAATTGGACATAGTAATACCAGAGGATCCAGCAATACCTCTCCTGGGCATATACCCAGAAGATGTCTCAACCGGTAAGAAGGACACATGCTCCACTATGTTCATAGCAGCCTTATTTATAATAGTCAGAAGCTGGAAATAACTCAGATGCCCCTCAACAGAGAAATGGATACAGAAAATGTGGTACATTTACACAATGGAGTACTACTCAGCTATTAAAAAGAATGAATTTATGAAATTCTTGGGCAAATGGATGTATCTGGAGGATATCATCCTTAGTGAGGTAACCCAATCACAAAAGAAGTCACTTGATATGCACTCACTGATAAGTGGATATTAGCCCAGGATACAATTTGCAAAACACAAGAAAATCAAGAAGAAGGAAGACCAACATGTGGATACTTCATTCCTCCTTATATTAGGGAACAAAATACCCGTGAAAGGAGTTACAGAGACAAAGTTTGGAACTAAGATGAAAGGATGGACCATTCAAAGACTACCCCACCTGGGGATCCACCACATAATCAGCCACCAAACGCAGACACTATTGCATATGCCAGAAAAATTTTGCTGAAAGAACCCTGATAGAGCTGTCTCTTGTGAGGCTATGCCAATGCCTGGCAAATACAGAAGCGGATGCTCACAGTCATCTATAGGATGGAACCCAGGGCCCCCAATGGAGGAGCTAGAGAAAATATCCAAGGAGCTGAAGGGGTCTGCAACCCTATAGATAAAACAACAATATGAACTAACCAGTACCCCCAGAGCTCGTGTCTCTAGCTGCATATGTAGCAGAAGATGGTCTAGTTGGCCATCATTGGAAAGAGAGGCCCATTGGTAGTGCAAACTTTATATGCCCCAGTACAGGGGAATGCCAGGGCCAAGAAATGCGAGTGGGTGGGTAGGGGAGCAGGGCGGGGGGGGGATATAGGGAACTTTCGGGATAGCATTTGAATTGTAAATAAAGAAAATATCTAATAAAAAAGGAAAAAGTGTGAGGTTTTTAAATATATGTTGAAATTAATAGAAAAATTTCTTCCAGTTCAGTTCAATGATCTATAAGAGATATATATTTGAGTTACCTTTTTCAATTTGATGTAGAATTTTGGGAAAAATAAACAAGAAGGGTTTACAATAATGAGATTCCTCAAGTAATATGTACAGTTTGTTGCAAAAGGAAGAAGGGGGGAAGGTGGTGGTAGAGGAGGATGGGAGAGCGTGGGGGAGGAAGGAAGGAAGAAAGAAAAAGGGGAAAACACTCATTAATGTAGAATTTGCATCGGCTTCCAATCTCTCTCTCTCTCTCTCTCTCTCTCTCTCTCTCTCTTTCTCTCTCTCTCTCTCTCTCTCTCTCTCTCTCTCTCTCTCTCTCTCTTTCTCCCAGTCCCTCTCCCTCTCTCTCTGTGTCTCTGTGTGTGTGTGTCTCTGTCTCTCTCTGTCTCTGTGTTTCACTCTATCTCTGTGTGTGTGTCTCTTTGTGTCTCTGTCTCTCTCTCTCCCTCTCTCTCTTTTTCTCTCCCTCACCCTTTCTTTATCTCTTGCCTTTGGAAACAGGGTTTTATGTAGCTGAAAATCACTATCTATTCCAGGATAATTGTGAACTTCTGATCTTCCCCTACCTACTTTTCCAGGGCTTTGTTTGCAGGCATGAGCCAACAGACCCAGGTTTATGAAACAAAGCCAGGATTTCTTACATGCTAGGCACTAGGCAAATATTGTACAAATGAGTCACATCTCCAGCTCTGGCCTCTATTTCTTGACACAGTGAATTTCCTAACTATGGGACCTAGAAATTTGTAGCATGTGTACCAAAACAATGGACAGTTGTTTTAGATGCTGTCTTACTCAGTGTTCTGTTGTTGTGAAGAGACAAAATGACCACAGCAACTTTAACTGGGGTTTGTTTACAGTTTCAGAGGTTTATTTAATTATCATCATGGTGGGGAATATAGAGGCCAAAAGCAAACATAATGCTGGAGAAACGGCTGAGAGTTCTGCCAGGCAGCAGGACGACAGAGCCATGTGGAATAATAGTTTTTGCTTGCTTGCTTTCTTTCTTTCTCTTTCTTTCTTTCTTTCTTTCTTTCTTTCTTTCTTTCTTTCTTTCTTTCTTTCTTTCTCTTTCATTCTTCCCATTTTATTTAAATTTAAAAAAACTTTTGGAAGTGTGTGGGGTATCTTGTTTGTTTGTTTTGTTTTTGCTGTTATTGTGGTTGCATTAACACAGAGAAGACAATAATGAAAAATTAGCCAGTG
Organism: Mus caroli; assembly: GCF_978045245.1. NCBI lineage: Eukaryota > Metazoa > Chordata > Mammalia > Rodentia > Muridae > Mus > Mus caroli. Next base: position 2,067,762 of record NW_028227260.1, read on the forward strand.
CCAGTAGAAAAGCATCCCTCTTTCTATTCCAACTAATTCTCTTTCATTTAAAAGAAGCTGAACAAGATTAAGAGCTTAAAAATAGAGAGAAAGGCAAAACACTGATCAATCAGGTTTTTTTTCTTTCGACAGTTCTTCTTTAACTATAATTAATCATCCACTCTAAGCAGCAGACCACCAGGGAACTGTATTGAACAGGGAAAAGTCAAAGCAAGAGAAGGGAAATCAGTCTTACAAGCTTCACCAGTGAAATTTGGACCCAGAGGGAAAAGAGGATGACAGCAGCGTCAGAGCAGCCTCTGGTGGCTGAATGTCAAAAGCTCAAGAAGTCAGATCTCATGACCTCCATGCTGCACAGGCATAAGATGTTGCCAAAATGAAAGTTACCACTCATAAGACTTCAGGGAAGCAGCCCAGACTTGCTTTAGTTGGAATGAAAACGAATTCATCAGTCTCAAGGCCAATTGCAGATGGGCTGGGGATTAGATGCTGAGAAACTGGACCATTCTTGCCATGGGTTCCATTTTCCTTACTCCTCATTGGTAAAATGTACAAAATATATCCAACTCTCCAAATATTTCAAATAGATGGTCAACTAGTAGTGACTGACACCTGGACTTTTCATTTTTAAGTCTTGAGAACTTTTAAGCAATCTAAATACTTTAAGCCTTTGGAAGGCTGTGTTCAGAGGTCTGTCCATTAGCAGGACTTGGATGCATTTTTTGTTGTTACAACCCTCCCAGCTGGAGAACATCTGTTTAGGACAGAGGACCACACATTCCTAACTGATAGTATTTCCATTGAGACATTTTGTCTACCATGTTTAGAATTTTATCATCTCATCTGTGTCATCTGTGGTGTTCAAAAGAGTGCTCTGACCTTCCACCCTGTTTCTGATGACATGCTTACACATAAGGCTAGCCTGATTACTTCAAAACCAAATATTCTACAGCTTTAGAGAATACTCAGGAGTTTCAGACCATGGGAAGGTAAGTTTGTAAACATATAAATATGTGTTTTAAACCTGACTTCAATAGAGTTCAGCTGAATTTAGTTTTAGTAATAAACCATCTCGGGGCTGCCAGAACTGATGGAATTCTTATAGGGCCATGTCAGTTGGGTCAACTAGTCTTGGTAGTCTCTTGGTATGTCAGTGTCGACTTACTGCTCATTCATAAAGAAAGAAGTATCCTAGTTCAGAGAAATGTTAGTATTTGGGTGACCTGGGCTCCTATTTAATGCCAGGAAAAGAAACAATAATTATTTGGAAGTACAAGGAATCAAGAATAATGTATCAGCAACGCTATACCTCAATCTTGGCAAATGGGTTGGTCCTAGGAACTGGCAGAACAATTACATCTGAGAACTTTTGATACTTCCTATACTGCTTTCTATAAGTCATAGACTTCCTCCCAAATCAAAAAATTCCCTTTTTGAAAAACAAAAAGGGAGCAGGAGGAGGGGGGATGGGATAGGGAGTTTCTAGGGGGAAATTGGGAAAGGGGATAACATTTGAAATGTAAATAAATAAAACATCCAATAAAAAAGAAAAACAAAAATGGAAAGAATAATATAGGTGCCTAAAATTCAGGGGCCAGGGAAAAGAGAGAGAGGATTCTCTTGTACAAAAACCTTATTTGTTCTGCACTGGGCACCTATCTATGCATCTTACTGCTAGCTCATTAAAATGTTTCTGCATAGGGTGAGTGACTTATGTAGTCCCAATACTTGGGAAGATGAGGCAAGAACTTTGCCATGAGTTTGATTTCAGTCTGGGCTACAAAGTGAGGCTCTGTGTCAACTTCCTCCTGAATAAATAGTGCCCTTTAAGTGCACTGAGAAAGGAATGTTGACAAAATGAACCCATTCCGAAGAAAAATTCCAGAAATGTGATACTTAAATTTCAAGAGACCATCCTTTCTCCTTTTACTTAATCATTTCCCTATTTTTCCCTACATGATGAAAGTGGGGGCAATGGAAGCACCAGTAGCAACATAAAACCCCTACGTAGAGTAGCCTTCAGTGTGGCCACAAAGGCCCATTAAATTCGATCCACTCTTTAGCATTCCTCCATTATTACCTCAAGTATTTGTAGAGAAAGAACCGACTCTGAAGTTTTCATGATGACAGTTACTCAGCCCAACTTCCAAGCATGACACAAACTGAACCCTTTCAAACTGAGAAAGTGAATGAAGCCTAGATTATGAGGGTCCAAGGCAGGCATCAAAAGCCACATTTCATTTAAGCCTTTCCTGGCTTCTTGTCACAGTCATTTCTTTAATTATCAGTATTGTTTTCTCATGCATTTGCTTCCTGTCATTGCTACTACACAAGCCTGAAATGTCTCAAGTTCTGCTCAGACTCTGTGGTACAATAGCACGGCAACTTACTTTCATGATTTGGTAACACAGCAAGAGTATATACCCTTGACTGAGGCAGTACAATGGCCTGAAGTTCCAAAACAACAAGGAATCAATCGGAATGGCTAGCTTCCATTCTCTAGCTTCCATTCCATCAAGAAACCTTTGTGGTCTGAGATAACCCACTGAACTCCTCACCAAGGCAGTATTTGGACTTTACTCTGATAAACCATTAAACCCTGGTTATTGGCTTTTTTGATCACCAAATTGAATACTGTCTAAGGACAACATCAAAGACCTTTTCTGCTAGCCAACTGCCACAGTGACCATTTTCTACTTGGATTTCAACACATTTCCTTTGGTTCAACTTGAATGCACTGCCTCTATCTATGTATACTTGGACTTCTCCATTTCAGGCTTTTCAGGTAGAAATAGGAATGCCATCCTCAGACAGTCCTGGATTCACAACCCCAAAAACATATGGAGTTGATTCTCATGGAGCCATTACTGTCAAGGAATGGGACCTTGTTATCTCTCACAACAGGGAAATTTAGAGACTCATTTTTCTAAGTTCCCCTGAACACTCACTGAGATGAACCTTAGCTACTGGGGGGTGGGGTAGGGCATGCAACTTGATATTGCTCTTTACCTGCCTTTCCAGTTGTGTTTAATTTAATACTCAAGCCCCAACCATAAGGTTGCTCCTCTGTAAGACCATTTAGCCTGCAATATTCCTCCAAGAAAGTTTTGCTTTAGGATCTGCTAGGGAGGGTACATGTGTGTCAAGCTTCTATTCTGTATCAGACAGTCTCATCCTTTCCTGCTCCAAATTATGATGGTTCTACAATTGTTTTCTGGCAGAGTTCAAATCTGCTCAGTGGTCCTTGTAATAAGAACAAGCTGGGATGGGCTGAGTGGTCAGGATCACAGAAAATTACTTCCAGCTTTTTGACTGACTTCAAGAGACCAGTGTGTATAAGGGTCTGATATAGTCGCAGGGAATATTTAACTACATAACGCAACATGCTAATAGAAATAGAAAGAAAATTTAACAGAGAGAAGAAATTTTAAAAATGCACAATCTTTTCCCATTTCTGGACATTAAGCAAACATTTACAGGGAATGCATTTTAACCCAGTTTCTAATAAAAACAGAAGTTTTAAAGTTCAGGAGAAAATTTTTAGAGAAGTGCATATTTGTGACTTGTTTCATTCTTCTAAAAAAGTTATGGGTGGGGAAAAGTATTTTTTTTTTTGTCAACTGAATTTGGTAAATACATGAAGATTTCTTAACAAATGGCAACATCTTCACAAACCTTTATAACAGTGGTTTTCAACCTGTGGGCCATGATCCCATTTGGGTCACATATCAGATATCATGCATATCTCATAGTTATATTATGATTCATAACCATAGCAAAATTACAGTTATGAAGTAACAACAAAATAATTTTAGGGTTGGGGGTCACTGCAACCTGAGGAACCATATTAAAGGCATTCATCCTTAGGGGGTTGAGAACCACTGCTCTAAAATAACATATATTGTAAGTCTTTGAGAAAACTGTTTGGAAAGTAGCATATAGCTCATTTATTTATTCATAGAGGTTTTTGTTTGTTTGTTTGTTTGTTTGTTTGTTTTTTGATTGATTGAGACAAGGTTTCAGGTAACACAGCCTGGTTTCAAACTTTGTATTAGCTCAGGAATACCTTGAAATGAGCTTCCTGGCTTCAGAGTGCCAAAATGACAGGGCTGTGCCAGCATACCTAGCTCCATAGGTCATTCTACAAATAAGAATGTGAGGGCGCCTCAAATTTCATTAGTGAAATAAGAAGGCAGCATCTTTTTGAAGTTACTTTTTTGAATTTGTCAGCCACAAAGCCAGGTAGGCACCTTGGGGGACAAGCTCCAATATTAATGCAACATCAAAGTACCCTTTCATTTTTTTGTATGTAAACAAAATTGGAAATGCCTAGAAGTGTTTCTGTCAGCCATCTTTACCACAAAAAATGAACATTTCCAAAAACAGTTCTTGTCTTCCACATGTATTTATTACCTTGATTTTAAGTTACATATACTCCAAAATGTGTGGGACTTCTTCCCGTCTATAACTATGATTGCAAACTGAACATGCTCAGGAATGTATTCCTTAATTGCAAGGCCCAGGAATGTGGCCACCTACAAAATTCTTTCCTACATGAATGTCTACAGTGTCCCTCAATAAAATCTATTCTTCCTTTACTCAGGAATGACATCACATTATCTCTCATGCACTTCTTACCTGTTGCAGGTAAGAATCTTTCTCCATTCTTTTACTTCTTAGCTGTGCTTGTCTTGGCTCTACCTTCACTGATAGGGAAACCCACTATATTTGCTCATTAATTTTTAAATTGGAAGAGAGAAGAATAGATCACTCTTGAGGTGACTTCACTATGTCCCTGACATAGTATTGTTGGATAAGTTATACATACATATGACCTAATGTTTACATGGTGAATTAGGTTTCTCTGAGATTTTCCTAGGTCACCCACACACTTCACTCAAAAGGATAATCATTCAGAAGTAGGTATACAATAGGAATTCTCATTTAAATGTTGGTAAATGTTCATCTACAAATCTGTGTCTTCTAGTTCCCCATATTTTTAATTATCATCCCCACATTTAGATTTTTGCATTTATATTTGTTTGTCTAGTATACCATCCTATAAAGTATGTGGAATTTCCCCATTATTACTCCTACAAAATGAAATTTATATGTGTATATATGTACATATGCATATATCTATGTATTCATATGTATATATCACATTGTGTTAGGCACCATTGGAAACACAATACGATGCCCCTTTTCCTCAAAGAGCCATGACTTCTACAATAAAAATTATATAAAGAGTCTGGGAAGATGACTCAGTGTGTAAGAGCACTTAGTATGCAAACACAAGGGCCTGAGTTCCAAGTCTTAGAATCTGTAGCCTCCCTCAGCCTTGAAGCAGGCTGATTCAGACTTTGCCTCTACTGAATAAGAGATCACCTGGGGTGTAGCCTTCCGATTTAGATGGCTCTATTGTTATGTCAACTACCGCTGCTCTTCTCCAAGTCTCTTTCAGCCCCAGCCTGCCTTTCAGGAGTACCAGGTTCTTGTGGCCACAGGTGCTCACAAGCATCCAGGAGACAGCTGCAAGCCCTTGTTACTCCAACATGGAGCAGGAGGTGGAGGCAGACAGATCCTGCAACTTCACTGGCCAGACACCTTAGCAGAAACAGTTTAGGGAGACTCTTTCTCAATAGACAAAGTGGAATGTGATTAAAAAAAAAAAAAAAAGATCTCTAACATCCTCCTATGGCATTGGCATGTGCATGCCTGGGCCCCTGTGTGAGCATATGAATGCACACAGCCAAGTAAGAAATATCTACCATCACGTTATATTCAAGAGTCAACTGATTACAATGTACTTTCACACTGAAATAGTTCTCACACAAATAAACAAAAAACAAAAACAAAAAAAACAAACCACTTTTAGCTTTATCTCTGCATTTATCAGCTAAATAAACTCATAAAAATCCATTTTTTTCGAGACTCAGTTTACCCATTTATAAAGTTAGAAGGATGAGGAAGATCTTTTTGTTGTTGTTTTATTTTGTTTTTGTTGTTGTTTTTTATTCTGAGATAGGGTTTCTCTGTATAGCCCTTGCTGTCTTGGAAATCACTCTGTAGGCTAGGCTGGCCTCAAACTCTGAAATCCGACTGCCTCTGCCTCCCAAGTGCTGGCATTAAAGGCATGTGCCACCACTGTCTGATGAGGAAGATCATTTTTAAAGTGTTTTAAAATTATTTCTTGATTCAATTAGAAGCTCACCAGACTATCTTATGGTACAGTATAAACAGGGAGTGGAGCTTGTCAAAGTCATTAACATTTCTAGGTTATTAGTGAATGACTAATTTGGAAGCTGTTGACTTTACCAGCAATTAGTTAAAGGACTGGCATGGGAATTAATTTTGACCAATAAGATAAAGGAGAAAATCTGTTAGTAGGTTTCTAGAAGTTTTGATAACAGATTAAAATTAAAAGGCAGCAAGGGAATACTTGTGCAGAACAGGTGGAGGTGGGAAATCTACTTCTTGCTCTCAGGATATAGTCATTGAGGCAATAGTGTATAAAGCTAGACATCCATCTTCTCGACAATTGCTAATGTAAGCTGATTTACTGAATATAACAGAGCAAAAAATGGAAATGTACGAGCATTCTCAATGGCATTATTATACCAAGGCACTAACCAATCTTGCTACCCTCTCTGTTTGAACTTTTGTGAGTGACAGAAAATTTTTTTAAAGAAGAAAAAAGTCTATGTTGTTCAAATCAATCTATTGCAACACATAATCAGAAAAGCAAAACTATGGTACTTTAAAAAAATTTGTATCCATCTAAAAACCAAACTTAATATGGTGAAAAAGCACATGTATTTCTTGACAGTAACAAGATATGGTGAATTATGCAAGAATAGAAAAGCCTTTAACATATCTGACTTTTTCTTTCTGTGTCTGCAAATTAGAATCTGAAGTATTTCTACCACACTAAAACTGTGAGTGCAAGGTAAGACTACAATAATTATTATTTTATTGTCAATTAAACAACTTCTATGTCAGATAATGCCATGTGTCCATTAAACACTGTATTTCTTTGTTTCCTTCCTAGGAACAGGACCAGATTATTATTTTTCAGATTTCATGTAAGTAATCTGACATCACAGGACTGAGTTGTGAGTTATGGGAAAAGTAACAAAGTTCCTAACTTGCTTCTTATAACAGTTCCAGGTTATGCCAACATGTTTTTTTTTTCTGGGTCATATTACCAGTATATTTGTAGATTTGAATCTAGTCATGAGATAGATAAACACAAGTCTTCATATTGGCCACTACTTAAACACTGAGCACTGAGTAGTTCTGAAATGGCTGCTTAAAGAAGACTTAAACAAACACAATTTCAATAGGTATGTTAATATCAAAGCTTGGAGCAGAGCAGGCTCTCTCTCTCTCTCTGTGTGTGTGTGTGTGTGTGTTGGAGGATTGAATTTCACAAAGAACTTCAGACAATTAATGACTGATGAAAGATGGAGAATTGGTTTCTCCAATGGATGAACCCCATAGTTGGTTATCCAATGCAAAGTGGTTATCACTGAAAGTATATACACACAAGCAAAAAAATAGACTGTGGTGTGTGTGTGTGTGTAGCAATAGTAACAAGAAAAAGAGGCCATCAATTTGAGAGGGAGTGGGAAAATATAGGAAGGGTTGGAGGAAGGAGAGTTATGAGAAAGTGATCCGATTATATTTTAATTTAAAGTATATTTAAAAATAAATAACTTGTTTGGGCCCTCATCTTCTGGAGCTCACTTTGTAGACCAGGCTGACCTCGAACTCAGAAATCCGCCTGCCTCTGCCTCCCGAGTGCTGGGATTAAAGGCGTGCGCCACCACGCCCGGCGGGCCCTCATCTTCTGCCAGGAGGCAAGTCTGAATGCCAGACATCTGTGTACCTTCCTTGAAAGAGGAGAGCTTGCCTGCAGAGAGTGCTATGATCACTGAAACGCAGGAGAGAGCTAGTCTCCCAGGTATGCTGGTAGAGAATAACAGAATCACCAGAGGAATAAGTTCTAACTAGAGACAACTATAACAACCGACTCCAGAGTTTACCATATGGCAAAAGGCAGACATAAGAATCTTACTAACAGAAACCAAGACCACAAACCATCATCAGAAGCCAGCACTCCCACCTCAGCCAGTCCAGGACACCCCAACACACCCGAAAACATAGACCCGATTTAAAAGCATATCTCATGATGATGGTAGAAGACATCAAGAAGGACTTTAATAGCTCACTTAAAGAAATACAGGAGAACACTGCTAAAGAGTTACAAGTCCTTAAAGAAAAACAGGAAAACATATCCAAACAGGTGATGGAAATGAACAAAACCATACTAGACCTAAAAAGGGAAGTAGACACAATAAAGAAAATCCAAAGTGAGGCAACACTGGAGATAGAAACCCTAGGAAATAAATCTGGAACCATAGATGCGAGCAGCAGCAACAGAGTACAAGAGATGGAAGAGAGAATCTCAGGTGCAGAAGATTCCATAGAGAACATCGGCACAACAATCAAAGAAAATGGAAAATGCAAAAAGATCCTAACTCAAAACATCCAGGAAATCCAGGACACAATGAGAAGACCAAACCTACGGATAATAGGAGTGGATGAGAATGAAGATTTTCAACTCAAAGGACCAGCAAACATCTTCAACAAAATTATAGAAGAAAACTTCCCAAACCTAAAAAAAGAAATGCCCATGAACATACAAGAAGCCTACAGAACTCCAAATAGACTGGACCAGAAAAGAAATACCTCCCGACACATAATAATCAGAACAACAAATGCCCTAAATAAAGATAGAATATTAAAAACAGTGAGGGAAAAAGGCCAAGTAACAAGCCTATCAAAATTACACCAGATTTTTCACCAGAGACTATAAAAGCCAGAAGATACTGAACAGATGTTATACAGACACTAAGAGAACACAAATGCCAGACCAGGCTACAATACCCAACCAAACTTTCAATTACCTTAGATGGAGAAACCAAAAATTCCACTACAAAACCAAATTCACACATTATCTTTCCACGAATCCAGCCCTTCAAAGGATAATGACAGAAAAAAACCAATACAAGGACTAAAACCACCTCCTAGAAAAAGCAAGAAAGTAATCCTTCAACAAACCTAAAAGAAACAGCCACAAGAACAGAATGCCAACTTTAACAACAAAAATAACAGGAAGCAACAATTACTTTTTTAAAAATTTATTTTATTAGGTATTTTCCTCAATTACATTTCCAATGCTATCCAAAAAGTCCCCAATTTACTCCCCCCCCCAGTCCCCTACCCACCCACTCCCACTTTTTGGCCCTGGCATCCCCCTGTACTGGGGCATATAAAGTTGGCAAGTCCAATGGGCCTCTCTTTCCAGTGATGGCCGACTAGGCCATCTTTTGATACAAATGCAGCTAGAGTCAAGAGCTCTGGGGTACTGGTTAGTTCATAATAATGGTCCACCTATGGGGTTGCAGTTCCCTTTAGCTCCTTGGGTACTTTCTCTAGCTCCTCCATTGGGGGCCCTGTGATCCGTCCAATAGCTGACTGTGAGCATCCACTCCTGTGTTTGCTAGGCCCCGGCATTGTCTCACAAGAGACAGCTATATCTGGGTCCTTTCAACAAAATCTTGCTAGTGTATGCAATGGTGTCCGCGTTTAGAAGCTGATTATGGGATGGATCCCTGGATATGGCAGTCTTTAGATGGTCCATCCTTTCTTCACATCTCCAAACTTCATCTCTGTAACTCTTTCCATGGGTGTTTTGTTCCCAATTCCAAGAAGGGGCACAGTGTCCACACTTTGGCCTTCATTCTTCTTGAGTTTCATGCGTTTAATAAATTGTATCTTATATCTTGGGTATCCTAAGTTTTTGGGCTAATATCCACTTATCAGTGAGTACATATTGTGTGAGTTCCTTTGTGAATATGTTACCTCACTCAGGATGATGCCCTCCAGATCCATCCATTTGCCTAGGAATTTCATAAATTCATTCCTTTTAATAGCTGAGTAGTACTCCATTGTGTAAATGTACACATTTTCTGTATCCATTCCTCTGTTGAGGGGCATCTGGGTTCTTTCCAGCTTCTGGCTATTATAAATAAGGCTGCTATGAACATAGTGGAGCATGTGACCTTCTTACCGATTAGAACATCTTCTGGATATATGCCAAGGAGAGGTATTGCTGGATCCTCTGGTAGTATTATGTCCAATTTTCTGAGGAACCGCCAAACTGATTTCCAGAGTGGTTGTACCAGCTTGCAATCCCACCAAAAATGAAGGAGTGTTCCTCTTTCTCCACATCCTCGCCAGCATCTACTGTCACCTGAATTTTTGATCTTAGCCATTCTGACTGGTGTGAGGTGGAATCTCAGGGTTGTTTTGATTTGCATTTCCCTGATGATTAAGGATGTTGAACATTTTTTAAGGTGCTTCTCTGCCATTCGGTATTCCTCAGGTGAGAATTCTTTGTTCAGTTCTGAGCCCCATTTTTTAACGGGGTTATTTGATTTTCTGGAGTCCACCTTCTTGAGATCTTTATATGTATTGGATATTAGTCCCCTATCTGATTTAGGATAGGTAAAGATCCTTTCCCAATCTGTTGGTGGTCTTTTTGTCTTATTGACGGTGTCTTTTGCCTTGCAGAAGCTTTGCAACTTTATAAGGTCCCATTTATCGATTCTCGATCTTACAGCACAAGCCTTTGCTGTTCTATTCAGGGATTTTTTCCCCTGTACCCATATCTTTGAGGCTTTTCCCTACTTTCTCCTCTATAAGTTTCAGTGTCTCTGGTTTTATGTGGAGTTCCTTAATCCACTTAGATTTGACCTTAGTACAAGGAGATAGGAATGGATCAATTCCCATTCTTCTACATGATAACTGCCAGTTGTGCCAGCCCCATTTGTTGAAAATGCTGTCTTTTTTCCACTGGATGGTTTTTGCTCCCTTGTCAAAGATCAAGTGACCATAGGTATGTGGGTTGATCTCAGGGTCTTCAATTCTGTTCCATTGGTCTACTTGTCTGTCGTTATACCAGTACCATGCAGTTTTTATCACAATTGCTCTGTAGTACAGCTTTAGGTCAGGCATGGTGATTCCACCAGAGGTTCTTTTATCCTTGAGAAGAGTTTTTGCTATTCTAGGTTTTTTGTTGTTCCAGATGAATTTGCAGATTGCCCTTTCCAATTCGTTGAAGAATTGAGTTGGAATTTTGATGGGGATTGCATTGAATCTGTAGATTGCTTTTGGTAAGATAGCCATTTTTACAATGTTGATCCTGCCAATCCATGAGCATGGGAGCTCTTTCCATCTTCTGAGATCTTCTTTTTTTTTTTTTTTTAACATTTTCTTTTATTTTTTTTTGGATTTATTTATTTATTATATGTAAGTACACTGTAGCTGTCTGTCTTCAGACGCACCAGAAGAGTACATCAGATCTCATTACGGGTGGTTGTGAGCCACCATGTGGTTGCTGGGATTTGAACTTCGGACCTTTGGAAGAGCAGTCGGGTGCTCTTACCCACTGAGCCATCTCACCAGCCCCCTGAGATCTTCTTTAATTTCTTTCTTCAGGGACTTGAAGTTCTTGCCATACAGATCTTTCACTTCCTTAGTTAGAGTCACGCCAAGGTATTTTATATTGTTTGTGAATATTGAGAAGGGTGTTGTTTCCCTAATTTCCTTCTCTGCCTGTTTATCCTTTGTGTCCAGAAAGGCCATTGACTTGCTTGAGTTAATTTTATATCCAGCTACTTCACCGAAGCTGTTTATCAGGCTTAGGAGTTCTCTGGTGGAATTTTTAATGTCACTTATGTATACTATCATATCATCTGCAAAAAGTGATAATTTGACTTCTTCTTTTCCGATTTGTATCCCCTTGATCTCCTTTTGTTGTCTAATTGCCCTGGCTAGGACTTCAAGTACAATGTTGAATAGGTAGGAAGAGAGTGGGCAGCCTTGTCTAGTCCCTGATTTTAGTGAGGATTTCTTCCAGCTTCTCACAATTTACTTTGATGTTGGCTACTGGTTTGCTGTATATTGCTTTTATCATGGTTAGGTATGGGCCTTGAATTCCTGACCTTTCCAAGACTTTTATCATGAATGGGTGTTGGATTTTGTCAAATGCTTTTTCAGCATCTAACGAGATGATCATGTGGTTTTTGTCTTTGAGTTTGTTTATATAATGGATTACATTGATGGATTTTCGTATATTGAACCATCCTTGCATCCCTGGCATGAAACCTACTTGGTCAGGATGGATGATTGTTTTGATGTGTTCTTGAATTCAGTTAGCGAGAACTTTATTGAGGATTTTTGCATCAATATTCATAAGGGAAATTGGTCTGAAGTTGTCTATCTTTGTTGGGTCTTTATGTGGTTTAGGTATCAGAGTAATTGTGGCTTCATAGAATGAGTTGGGTAGAGTACTTTCTGATTCTATTTTGTGGAATAGTTTGTGAAGAACTGGGATTAGATCTTCTTTGAAGGTTTGATAGAACTCTGCACTAACCCATCTGGTCCTGGGCTTTTTTTGGTTGGGAGACTATTAATGACTGCTTCTATTTCTTTAGGGGATATGGGACTCTTTAGATCATTAACCTGATCTTGATTTAACTTTGGTACCTGGTATCTGTCTAGAAACTTGTCCATTTCATCCAGGTTCTCCAGTTTTGTTGAGTATAGCCTTTTGTAGAAGGATCTGATGGTGTTTTGGTTTTCTTCAGGGTCTGTTGTTATGTCTCCCTTTTCATTTCTGATTTAGTTAATTAGAATACTTTCCCTATGCCCTCTAATGAGTCTGGCTAAGGGTTTATCTATCTTGTTGATTTTCTCAAAGAACCAGCTCCTCGATTGCTTGATTCTTTGAATTGTTCTTCTTGTTTCCACTTGGTTGATTTCACCCCTGAGTTTGATTATTTCTTGCTGTCTACTCCTCTTGGGTGAATTTGCTTCCTTTCGTTCTAGAGCTTTTAGGTGTGTTGTCAAGCTGCTAATGTGTGCTCTCTCTAGTTTCTTTTTGGAGGCACTCAGAGCTATGAGTTTTCCTCTTAGAAATGCTTTCAGTGTGTCCCATAAGTTTGGGTATGTTGTGGCTTCATTTTCATTAAACTCCAAAAAGTCCTTAATTTCTTTCTTTATTCCTTCCTTGACCAAGGTATCATTGAGAAGAGTGTTGTTTAGTTTCCACGTGTGTGTTGGCTTTCTATTATTTATTTTGTTATTGAAGATCAGTCTTAGTCCATGGTGATCTGATAGGATGCATGGGACAATTTCAATATTTTTGTATATGTTGCGGCTTGTTTTGTGAACAATTATGTGGTCAATTTTGGAGAAGGTACCATGAGGTGCTGAGAAGAAGGTATATCCTTTTGTTTTAGGATAGAATGTTCTGTAGATATCTGTCAGATCCATTTGTTTCATAACCTCTGTTAGTTTCACTGTGTCCCTGTTTAGTTTCTGCTTCCATGATCTGTCCATTGGTGAAAGTGGTGTGTTGAAGTCTCTCACTATTATTGTGTGAGGTGCAATGTGTGATTTGAGCTTTACTAAAGTATCTTTAATGAATGTGGCTGCCCTTGTATTTGGAGCATAGATATTCAGAATTGATAGTTCCTCTTGGAGGATTTTACCTTTGATGAGAATGAAGTGCCCTTCCTTGTCTTTTTTGATGACTTTGGGTTGGAAGTCAATCTTATCAGATATTATAATGGCTACTCCAGCTTGTTTCTTCCTACTATTTGCTAGGAAAATTGTTTTCCAGCCTTTCATTCTGAGGTAGTGTCTGTCTTTTTCTCTGAGATGAGTTTCCTGTAAGCAGCAAAATGTTGGGTCCTGTTTCTGTAGCCAGTCTGTTAGTCTATGTCTTTTTATTGGGGAGTTGATTCCATTGATATTAAGAGATATTAGGGAGAAGTAATTGTTGTGTCCTTTTATTTTTGTTGTTAGAGTTGGTGTTCTGTTTTTTTGGCTGTCTTCTTTTAGGTTTGTTGAGGGATTACCTTCTTGCTTTTTCTAGGGCGTGGTTTCTGTCCTTGTATTGGTTTTTTTCTGTTATTATCCTTTGAAGGGCTGGATTCGTGGAAAGATAATGTGTGAATTTGGTTTTGTCGTGGAATACTTTGGTTTCTCCATCTATGGTAATTGAGAGTTTGGCTGGGTATAGTAGCCTGGGCTGGAAATTGTGTTCTCTTAGTTTCTGTATAACATCTGTCCAGACCCTTCTGGCTTTCATAGTCTCTGGTGAAAAATCCGGTGTAATTCTGATAGGCTTGCCTTTATATGTTACTTGACCTTTTTCCCTTACTGCTTTTAGTATTCTATCTTTATTTAGTGCATTTGTTGTTCTGATTATTATGTGTCGGGAGGAATTTCTTTTCTGGTCCAGTCTATTTGGAGTTCTGTAAGCTTCTTGTATGTTCATGGGCATCTCTTTCTTTAGGTTTGGGAAGTTTTCTTCTATAATTTTGTTGAAGATATTTGCTGGTCCTTTGAGTTGAAAATCTTCATGCTCATCTACTCCTATTATCTGTATGTTTAGTCTTCTCATTTTGTCCTGGATTTCCTGGATGTTTTGAGTTAGGATCTTTTTGGATTTTGTATTTTCTTTGATTGTCGTGCTGATGTTCTCTATGGAGTCTTCTGCACCTGAGATTCTCTCTTCCATCTCTTGTACTCTGTTGCTGATGCTCGCATCTATGGTTCCAGATTTCTTTCCTAGGGTTTCTATCTCCAGCGTTGCCTCAATTTGGGTTTTCTTCATTGTCTCTACTTCCCTTTTTAGGTCTTGGATGGTTTTATTCAATTCCATCACCTGTTTGGTCTGGTTTACCTGCAATTCTTTAAGGGATTTTTGTGCTTCTTTAATTTCTTTCTTCAGGGACTTGAAGTTCTTGCCATACAGATCTTTCACTTCCTTAGTTAGAGTCACGCCAAGGTATTTTATATTGTTTGTGACTATTGAGAAGGGTGTTGTTTCCCTAATTTCCTTCTCTGCCTGTTTATCCTTTGTGTCCAGAAAGGCCATTGACTTGCTTGAGTTAATTTTATATCCAGCTACTTCACCGAAGCTATTTATCAGGCTTAGGAGTTCTCTGGTGGAATTTTTAATGTCACTTATGTATACTATCATATCATCTGCAAAAAGTGATAATTTGATTTCTTCTTTTCCGATTTGTATCCCCTTGATCTCCTTTTGTTGTCTAATTGCCCTGGCTAGGACTTCAAGTACAATGTTGAATAGGTAGGGAGAGAGTGGGCAGCCTTGTCTAGTCCCTGATTTTAGTGAGGATTTCTTCCAGCTTCTCACCATTTACTTTGATGTTGGCTACTGGTTTGCTGTATATTGCTTTTATCATGGTTAGGTATGGGCCTTGAATTCCTGATCTTTCCAAGACTTTTATCATGAAGGGGTGTTGGATTTTGTCAAAGGCTTTCTCAGCATCTAACGAGATGATCATGTGGTTTTTGTCTTTAATGTCTTCTACCTGTTTAGCAGTGTTCTCCTGTATTTCTTTAAGTGTGTTATTAAAGTCCTTCTTGATGTCCTCTACCATCATCATGAGATATGCTTTTAGATCCGGGTCTAGCTTTTCTGGTGTGTTTGGGTGCCCTGGACTGGGCGAAGTGGGAGTGCTGGGTTCTGATGATGGTGAGTGGTCTTGGTTTCTGTTAGTAAGATTCTTACGTTTACCTTTCGCCATCTGGTAATCTCTGGGGTTAGTTTTTATCGTTGTCACTGTTTAAAGATTGGAGCAGACTCTGTGTTCCACTCACCCGAAGTTTCAAAATCCTCACCATATCCCAGCCTACATCTCTGACCAGCTCCCTGAAAACCAGCTGAAGCCTCCTATCCCACAAAGATGACATTTAACATTTATGCCCCAATGCAACTGCACCCACATTTGTAAGTGAAACATTACTAAAGCTTAAATCACACATTGACCCATTTGTTAGCGGGAGTTTTCAATACCCAGTTGTCATCAATGGATGGGTCAACTAGACAAAAACTGAACAGAGAAATAATGGAGTTAACAAAAGTAACTCAAATGGACCTAACAGATATATACAGAACATTTTATTTACTCACTCACTCACTCAAACAAACAAACAAAAATACCTTCTTCTTAGGACTTCACAGAACATTCTTCAAAATTGACCATATATGTGGTCACAAAGCAAGCCTCAAAAGATACAAGAAAATTGAAATGACCTCCTGTATCCTGTCAGACCACCATAGATTAAAGCTGGATTTCAACAATGGAAATAACAGAAAGCTTACAAACTCATGGAAACTGAACAACTCTAAACTAAATGACTACTGGGTCTATGCAAAAACAAAAAATAAAATTAAATTAAAGCCTTTCCCAAATTCAATGAAAATGATGGTACAATATATCCAAACTTATGGGAAACAATGAAAACTATGGTAAGAGGAAAGTTCATAACTCTAAATGCCTTCATAAAGAAACTGGAGAGATCTCATAATACCAGCTTAACAGCACACATGAAAGCTTTAAAAGGAAAAGAAGCAAACACAGCCAGCAGAGTAGACAGGCAGAAAATAATATAGTACTTGAAGTTCTAGCCAGAGCAATAAGACAACTAAAGGAGTTCACTAGAGATTCAAATTGGGAAGAAAGAATTAAAAGTATATTCATGGGTGATATGATATTATACACAAGTGTCTTAAAAATTCTACAAAGGAAGACTTAGCAGCTGACAAACACCTTCAGTGAAGTGGCTGGATACAAGATTATACAATGACACAAAGGGGCTGAGAAAGAAATCAGAGAAACAATACCCTTCACATAGCCATAAATAATGCAAAATACTTTAGGATAACTCTAACCAAGCAGATAAAAAACCTGGTATGATAAAAACTTCAAGTCTTTAATGAAGGAAATAGAAGAAGATACCAGAAGATGAAAAGATCTCCCATGCTCATGAATCTATAGAATTAAAATAGTAAAAATGTACAAAAAGCAGTGTACAGATTAAATGCAATCTCCATCAGAATTCCAACACAATTATTTTAAGACCTTGAAGGAACAATACTCGGCTTCATATGGTAAAACAAGAATCCCAGGACAGCTAAAACAATACTATACAATAAGAGAAGATCTGGAGGTATCACCATGTGTAACTTCAAGCTGTAAAACAGATAAATAGTAATAAAAAGCACATGGTGTTGGCATTAAAAACAGACATGTTGATCAAATCAAATCGAGGACCAATACATAAATACACATACCCATGAACACCTGATTTTTTTTTTTTTTACAAAGGAGCCAAAAATATACAATGGATAAAAGAAAGCATCTTCAACAAATAGTGTTGGTCCAACTGGATGGCAGTATGTAAAAGAAGACAAACAGATCCATATCACCCTGAACAAAACTCGAGCCCAAGTAGATCAAAGACCTCAATGTAAAATGAGATACTGTGAGGAGCAGGTGTGGCAGCAGTTCCAAGATGGTGCCCGGGACTGCAGCTAAGTCTTATGACTTGCACCTGACTTCCTCATACACCTGAAAATAGCCACGGCCATTGTGAGAGCTGCGCAGGTGCACCATGATGCTGGCAGTGTAAACAAGTCCATATTTGGAGAAGACATGCCCCTGCCGCCCTGATTGGATGAAGCTGCGTGCCTGGTGAGGTGATGTGGCCTGCCGTGAGTGGATGGGGGCTGAGAGTATATAAGCAGACCTCCCTTGGTTCCCGGGGTCCCCGTAGCAGCATCGAGGTGTTCCTGCAATAAAGGCTGTTGAGAAGAATCTGACCGTGTTGTGTCTTCCTTGCCAAGGTGGGCACAGCAAAATACATTAAATCTAATAGATGAGAAAATTGGAAATAGCCTTGAATGCATTGGCACAGGAGACAACTTCCTGAACAGAACACCCATAGGTCAGGCACTAAGATAAACAATGAAATAATGGGATCAGGTGAAACTGAAAAGCTTCTGTAAGGTAAAGAACACAGTCAAAAGGACAGCCCAGAGAATGCAAAGGTCTTCGCCAATTCTGTATCTAACAGAGGACAAATATCCAAACTACATGAGGAGTTCACAAAACTTCATAGCAGCTAATTAAATAACCCAGCTGAAAAATGGGGAACAGGTCTAAATAGAGAATTTTCAAAAGAGGAAATACAAATGGCTGAGAAATACTTAAATGTTCATCATCCTTAGCCATCAAGGACATGCAAATCAAAACAACTCTGAGCTTCTATCTTGTACTTGTCAGAATTGCTAAGATCAAAAACTCAAGTAACAGTCAGCTCATGCTGGTGATGATGTGGAGCAAGGGGAACACTCTTCCATTGCTGGTGGGAGTGAAAGCATATACAGCCACTTTGGAAATGAATTTGATGGTTTCTCAGAAAATTATGAATAGTTCTACCTCAAGACCCAGCTATACCATTCCTGACATATATTTAAAGGACACTGAATCCCATGATAAGGACTTGTTCAACTATGTTCATAGAAGCTTTATTCATAATATCCAGAAACTGGAGACAACTTAGGTGTCCCATAACTGAAGAATGTTTTGTTGTTTTTTTTTTAAAAAACAGGTAAATTTACACAACGAGAGATTACTCAATTGTTTAAAACAATGACATTTGCTAGCAGATGGATGGAAGTAGAAAAATAATCACTCTGAATGAGGTAACCCAGACCCAAAAAGACAAAAGTAGTATGTACTCACTTATAAATGGACATTAGCTGTAAAGAATAATCATACTAAAATCTACCAACCCAAAGAGGCTAAGTAACAAGGAGCACCTAAGGGAGAACACAAGGACCTCTCAGGAAAGAGGAAATAGAATAGATATTGCTGGTGGAGGGGATCAGATGTAGGAGGTGAGGGGAGAACAGGAGAGCTCAAGTGAGGGGAATGGAGGGAGAGAATACTGGTAGAGACAACTGGAATTGGGAAGACTTTCAGGGGTATGGAAGAAGCCTAGTGCAATGGAAATGCCAAGGAAATATGAGGGTAACACTAGCAAAGACTCCTATTACTGGGGGCATGTAGCCTGAACCTGCCCTCCTCTGTAACCAGGTAAGGTCTCAAGTGGAGTGATTTGGGAACCAACCCATCCACAAAACCCTCAACCTATTGTTTGTCCTTCCTGTAGAGTGTTCTGGGACCAGAGCCTCTAATAAGAGTCATATGAGACACGAGAGAAACTTCATCTAGGGGATGGGAACATAATTAGTGTCCCGCAGCCAAATACTTGGCAATACTCAGGGAGTCCTGAGGAGGAGAGAGGAAGGCAGGGAGGAGCCAGAGGGGCCAGGGGCACCACAGGAATATAGTCCGCAGAATAAATCAACAGACTCAAGCTAGTTCACAGAGATCTGGGAGCCTATATGGGCCTGACTTAGAACCTCTGCATATATGTCATGGTTGTATAGGTTGGTATTCTTGTGGGATTCCTAACAGTGGGAACAGAGGTGGTTTCTGGCTCTTTTGCCTGCTTTTGGGACCCATTTGCTCCTACTGGGTTGCCTTGTCCAGACTTGATGTGAGAATATGTGCCTGGTCTTATTTTAGCTTGTTTGGTTGAAGTCCCTGAGAAACCTGTTCTTTTCTGAGAATGTGGAAGGGGGTGGATATGGGGGAAAGGGGTGTGTGTGAAAGGAGAGACTGACTAGGCATCAGGGGAGGGAGGAGAAACTGCAATTTCTCATATTTGAAAAAAGAATAAACAAAATGGAAAAAGAGAAGACATAACTAGACGGTATTCTAATTAATATATATGCATATATATGCATATATATGTTTATGAAATATTGGCTTTTTGGTTACAAGTCAAACGACAGAGTTAAAATAGGCTACTTTTATTGCCAAATGCCTCAGACTTCACTGACCTTTTTTGGAACTGCTACTAAAAGAGATTGCATTCAAAGTTGTACAAAGATTCTGTGTGGTCCAGAAAATTATGAGTCATTACCTGTGCATTCAAACTAAATATTATTGATGTTTATTCTCTATCTCTTGGAATAATAAGCAATCTGGGTCTTAGGGTGATTGGGGACAGACCTCTTCACAGATCTATGATCTATTCTTCTAACAAAGAGAGGAAAAATCCTTAATAGTTCTGAATGATGAATTCTGTAAGGAAAAAATAGCAATTTTGGCAACTGAAGGAGTGACACTGCTAACCATTTGAATAAGGCTTCCTTTACTTGCAGCCAGGATTGCAGTCACCGCTTTGTCAAGGAGTCTGAGATTCCTCAAGCATGAAAGGAAGGATAGGAAATCAAATCCTCTCTACTTAATAGGAAACGTCTTAGAACTGCTTCAAAATTAGCTTTGGCTCAGCTTAATGAAATTTACTCATTGTTGAGCAGCAGCCCACCAAATCCACAGCATTCAAAAGGCAGTTCTTTTGACTGTTAAAAAAAGACTTGAAAATTGCAGAACATACAAAAGTGAATTTTTTTTTTTATTTCACCCACTCCCGATTAACAAAAAAGAGCTGGGTTAGCTCTGTCCTTTGAGTAGCTAAATGGAATAAGCAAGCCACCCTAAGAAGCTGTTCTTTACTTTCATAATATGAAATGTAACATCTGTGATAAATAGCCCAAACTGTTTACAGTGAAACTCATCATTACCATTGGGCTCCAAAATCATTTTGGAGGATGGAAAAGTAACCAAAACACAAGAATGAGAGCCATTTCTTGATGGAGTCCCTGGAATTTCTCCATTGCCATTTTTGTTTGTTTGTTTGTTGTTTGTTTTGGTTGTTTGAGAAGTCTCTTGAGATTTTTCTCAGTTCTAAATAATGTAGTTTGTCTTTATCAGACTGGAGTGATAAAGTAGTGACAGTTTTTCTACGTATCTTGCCTTCCATTCTGCAGCCACCCACTATTTATATGTCAACCAACTGCTTTATAATATAACTGCAACATCCAACATCACTTTCTTTACATTATCAGTATGTGCATGAGTTTTGCCAGTGATAGGCCACCATTCATTACTCACTATGCATCTTCAATTGGCCCGAGTAAGGGTCTGACTAAACTGAGATTTTCAAGAGCAAAAATCATCACAGCAATGCAGCAAACAAAGGATCTCGTTATTGAAATGATACCAATGTCAAATACTGGAGTGTATACATAATTAATTGTATTTTCACTGGTGAGCCCAGTTTGATCTTTTGTTGCTTAATGACCCCTGGGGTCTTTGGCTCCCCAAGAAGCAGGAACACTTAGGCTATTTTATTACAAGCTCATTATTAATTTATAGATTACTATCCAGTCAGGTGCACAGGTTCATGATTTCATCTATCACTATGGTGAGCTCCAATATTAAGAGATCACCACTGACCAGAAATCAATAAAAGATATTAGAGATAAGAAAAGAAGATGATGTCATACAGGTGCTGTATAGAAGGCATATCAGGAGCATAAAACATATCACAATCAAAATTTTCCTTTTCTTCCCCTTCAGCCAAATAAAATAAAAAGTGTTCAATTATTTCCTAAAAGTAAAACTCAGTAATATAATGCATAACAAACTATCAATTTTTTTTGATTTTTTGGTTTTTGTTTGTTTGTTTGTTTTGTTTTGTTTTTTGTTTTGCTATAACTTCTGGCAATATTTTTTAAACTAGAACAACTGTATTAGATTTATAATTTTAAAGAGGTACTATGTCTCCTACAAGGGATGAAAAGAAAGAGGAACAGGACACTTTTTTAATAGGAAAATTATATCTTGCTCCCCGCAAAAAGCCTGAAAAGAGAAAGTATTGGTATTTAATTGCAGATTTGATAGCATATGTGCTATGTTCTTTGGATACAAGCATTGAATGTGGAATTCATTTCTTTCTGATTGTTTAGAGTGTGTTGTGGTAGATGCACATATTGAGATGTGATAGGAAGAAGCAAAGAGTGCAAACACTACAAAAGCCATTCATTACATACCGTCCAGGAAACCCACAATGACTTCAGGATGTATATTACATTCCTGAGTTTTACACGATTTCCTGAACAATGTTAATAGCTTTCTGAGCATGTTCTCAAGAATTCCATTTACATTACAGCCAAGTATGTGTTCACACCCCCTGACCCCTCAGCCATGCCTCCCCTAACTTCTGTGCAAAGCCCCTTATCATGCAACAGAGGAAAGATGGGCCCCATAAGTAAAACCTAAACCCAGTGCAATCTGAAATAAGTATAGTTAAGAGAAGAAACCTCTGAGCATATTCATAAGGAGTGATTCTTCATGAAACTTCTCTGTGTCGCAAGGACACCATGGAGGCTGTGCCACATTCTGCAACTGTTGCTATGGCAAAGCGTCTTGGGCTATTGAGTAGGGAACACATTGTTGTGTTTAAGTCATGTAAATGATCAGGACACAAAGGCAGCAGTCCAGGCAGCCCCTGCTCCATCACTGCTATGCTGAGGTCTTTCTCCCTTGACACATGCCATTTACTTCTTATGGGAAGGGTCCCCCACAACCCCTGCTGCCCAGAAAACCTTACTCCCTTCCAACTGGCCTTTGGAGACATTTATGAGATTCTCCACCTCTTTCAAAATCATTTCTGTGAGAGAAAACTACACAATGACAAAACCTTTCCCTCTGCTCTAATGCCAGGATATTTCGATGTGAGTTTTGTATTTTGTTCCAGGCAACTGATGCTGTCTAATATTGCAATTTTCTATCAGTTTCTGTCTCTTAAAAGGAAACTAGGACAGTTTCTTCTTTGTTACCCACTTATATCTCAAATATGTGTTTTTAATTAAGTACTTTACTACAGAATCAATTCACACTGATTAGACATAATTATAGAAACAAAATATGCACAATACCTTTTAATAATCCTACCACCTTTAAGGAAACAATGAGGATCTAATTTAGTGATCTAAGCATTGTTTGAAAGCAATGTCTAATTAAAAAAATAGTAATGTATTTTAAATGGAGCTTATTAGGTTTTCTGGGTTGAGCCATGCAATTAAAAATGTACTATTATTTAGGATACAGTGTTTCTAAGTTATAAATTATTATTTAAATGAAGAATTGAACTTAGCCTTAAACAATAAAAAACCTCCCCCCCAGTGAAAACACTTGGAATTTTGTGACTTGATACTTGTATGCTGTGCTCTTTTGTAGCTCAATCTTGAGAAGAAATTATCCAGCACTATGAAAATGTGAAATTTTGGGAGCATTGTGTCACTTTCTATGTGTTGACAGTCTACTGTGATTACAACAGATTACATCACTGGCAGAGTATCTCACTTGTGGACATTTCATAGATGGCACACAGGAACTCTCTGTTAGCTTTGCAAAGCCTCTTCTATCTTCAGCTATTAGAAACATTAAAAAGGTTTTGTTATTTTTAAATGCATTTTGATACATAATAAGTTTTTCCTATTAGCATAGGAATGGACCATATCACAAGAGCTCAGAGAATTACTATCACATAGTAATTTGTCTTAGAACATGTCTCAGCTTCTGGAGTCAAAAGAATTAGGTCTATGAGCTTTCAGTAAAAATTTGATTTACCCAAAACTTCACATCCCTTCAGAGAAGAATTCTGTAAATAATTAGGGACAAGAATCTATTTAATTTTATTGATTCATATGCTCTTCTAAGAATTATTTAAACACTATTTTCAATTCCTGTAAATTGTAAGGCATAATCTGACATTTTATTCTATCTTTTTAAAAGTGTCTGTAGTTAAAAGCATAGCTTTCCATTTCTTCTTTCCCCATCTAAAGAGAATTTCAAATATTAGAAGTACAATATAGGAATGATTCTCTTGAGAAATCAGCAACCATATCTTGATTGTGCTCTACCAGTTTCCTAAATGCCTCTCTTAAAACTTTTTCCTTTTGTTACAAAATATAAGTTACTGGATAGAAAGAATGCATGTCCATTATGTATGAAACTTTAGTTTCCATCTTCAGCACTGCATATACTTGGTGTAGTGGTACACCTCTAATCCTAGTCTGCACAGGAATGGCAGGAATATTTGGAGTCCAAAATCATCCCCAACCACATAGAGTTTGAGGCTAGCCTGGGTTACATAAGATTTTGTTTCTACTACATAAATAAATGGCATAAAACATTTTAAGTCAGACATGGTGGCACGTACTTATAATGCTACCACTTAGAAGCTGAGTCAGGAGAATTGCCAAGAGTTTGAGGTTATTTTGACCTACATAGTAAGAATCAAGACAGACTTCTATAATGAGACTATGTCTCAAGGAAAATGAATAAAATAAAACAATTCACAAGCCAAAAATATAACTATGAGAAATGTGTATTTCTTTTAGGTGCAATTTAATATGTATGCATGTATACATTTATGCATATATACATACACATACATATGCATATAATAATGCTACAATAGTATTATAATATAACATATTATAATTTCAAAATCAATACGACCATGGGAATCTTCTAATTCTCAGTATTAGCACAGTAAGTCCAATTATGTTTGATTTTATAATAGTTATATAATATTTCCATGTGTTTGCATGTTATCTTTTAAGAAGCCATCAGAGCATACATCTAATTATATTCTAACTTTATTTTGTGAGCTTGCTTTTGGCTTAGTATATCCCTGAAGGTAAATGGTGAGGATTGGGCTGCAAATGCACACACAATCCTAGCACTTGGTGCTTCATACTGGCCCCTACTTTTCAGTTGCAACTACACTTACATTATCTTTTAGAATATATCCTGTAGTGACACTCTGAGGAGTGATCCAGATACTATCTTTTTCTAAAACTGAAGTAATTACAAGTATTTTGTGAATGGTCTAGGCACATTTGACTTTGATCACGACTTTTTGAAACAAGATCTTATTTGACATATAATTCATTTGTAAGAAAAATCCACCAATTTAATGTATATCATTAAATCGTTTTTAGTATATTCAGAATTGTAACCAGGCTTACAACCTAATTAGAAGAGCTTCAATCATATTGTGCCTGTTAGTAGTCACTCCACATTCTTCTACTCTCTACCCATGACTCCATTGAGCATAACTGTACCTACTCTAAACATTTCAAACAAAAAATTCATATGTGATAGTGTAACATACCATCTCTATCAGTAGAGACGAGCTTTTTATAGTTGGATAGCATTCCACTGCCTGACTATATACCTTTAATTCAAGCCTTCATCAGCTGATGGACATTTGGTATATTGACAAATTTCAGCTATTATGAATATATTTTTTCTTACACCAAAGATAAATGTTTTCATTTATCTCAGGTAACTATTATATCTTGGTGTGTTTGTTCTTCTGATCATTTGTTTGTTTGTTGTATGAGTTTGTGTTTGTGTAGGTGCCCACGCATGTGGAAGGGCCAAGAAGAACGTCAGATGGCTGTTCTCTGTGCGCTCTCACTGAATGTGGAGATAGATCTACAACCAGTGAAACTGAGCTTTCCCCTTGCCTCCAGCATTGGCAGTAGAAGGCTTACAGGTGTGTACACAATCATGCCTTGTTTTTAACCTGGCTTCTGGAGATTTGAACTCAGGTCCTCATTCTTGTGCAACTAGTATTCTTGCTCACTGAACTACCTCCCCAACCCCTCTACTTGTATTCTTGCTGGCTCACTTGTTTACTTTAAAAAATATATCTGAGGAATTTTCAGACTGTTTTCAACGTGGCCCCACCATATTACATTCCTTCCAATGACCCCATCCCTTTGTTCTAATCTGAGATACTGTAATGGATGCTGAAAATTTCTAAACTTTATGGTTCATCCTTTCACGCACCACACTTCTGGGTTTGACCAGGTCAAAGGAGAGAGAGTGTAGTTGCTTCACCAAGATATCAGAAAACCACTCAGAATTATAATGGGAAACATTCAAGGTGAGCTTATAAACTCTCTACTATGGTGAAAAAATTTAAATTTAAAATTTTATCTTTGTAGCAAAGATAGATAAATTTTGACTAACCATACAAAAGTAACAACAGAAAAAGTTAGCCAACCAGCCAAAGAGAATATCCTAATGTAAAACTTGTGTTCATGCAATCCTTTAATGGTAGGTCCTGAAGATGTGGAGTCACAGTAAGAGATTTATGAACTGTTTTTCAAGTTATAAACAGTAGTAGATATGGGGGGGTTGTTCGTAGAGACATCCATGCAGAATTACTGACATTTGATTCTTGCTCACCCATACACAACTATTCTTATTTTTAAATTTCCATAGGCATTTGAATAAACCTGTATAAAATGCAGGGATTTTTAAACTTCATATAAATCCTAGCTTTTAAGGTAAGTTCTGGCATATTCTGGAATTAAAACATAAGCTTTGCGCCTGCCACATCAAGGCATAGTTTTAAGTATATTTGTGTGGTTCATTCACACACACAGCTAATATCACTACGACTACCTCTTTCCATATTGTCTGCATGATGTAAGCCATTACAAGAGGGATATAAGTATTTCCTGACATGCTCTATTGGACCTGTGGGAACAGCAGTGGCCATTTTTACTTCTTCACTGTAATTTTTATAATATCCATCAGTTAGTACTTTAAAATAGTTATTTTCTGTGATTTGTGTATAGGACAATTCCAACTAAGGTGCTAGGAAGTCAGAATGGCATATTGTGTGGGGGTGTATATCTTATTCACTGACTCTCCTTGTGTAACAATTAACTCCTATAATTATACAAATTTTCTTGATGAGGAAAAATGACAAGTATGGGTAACTGGAAGGAACTGAGTGAAAATGAGAGAGAGACAGAGAGACAGAGAGAGACAGACACAGATAGACAGAGACAGAAAGAAACAGAGAGAACACAAAATAAGAAAAGAAAAAAAGAAAATTTGTAAAAGGGTAGTGTGGCAGAGAACAGGAAAACAATGGAAATGAGACCATGGTTTGAAGATGTTAGTAACTCTCCCCTGAGATTCTTTAAGGTGCCCTAGAAGTCTTCATTCCTTTGGGATATGCAATAATTTCTTGGTAATAGTAGAACCAAGTTTGCAAACTTAAGGTTTAGCATCAGTTATTGGTAGTTTATAAGTTTGAAAAATGAAATTGAAACCCAAATGCCCCTCATAAGCTGCAAAAAAGACATAGAAAACAAATAAATAATCCTCTCTGAAATATGAAATGACACACAAATATAAACACTCAAATTATTATCTTTTAAATGGAAAGAGAATAAGCCAAGATTGCTAGCTAATAAAAGACAAAACAAAACAACAACAACCGTTCCTCCCAAAAAACAAACCAAACCACCACCACCACCACCAACAACAACAACAACAACAAACCCCCACTGCTTCCAAAGGCAAATTGAATGTGGAACTACAGGAAAGCATTGGGTATTTATCCTCAGAGAATTTGGCCATACAAACTACTTCAAAGGTACTCTTTCTTGTTCTGAGTGCCATAATTAAAGAGTGGTGTAGAGAACTTGGAAAGAGCTCAGAGGAAAGCAGGAAAGAATATGAAAGAATTGAAGAAAAAGGATACCAGAGGGAGTCAGGAAGCTAGAAGCACCCAACATAAAGTAGAGACTATTGGGGAGCTAATTGAATTATGATCTTCATCTCAGACAACCTTTCTGAGCCTGGAACTGGGTCTGAGGTAGGAGAATGGGTAAAGTCTCACATTCTACAGAAATACACTTTGCTACTCCGGTCATGTATCAGTCATAGTCAGGTATTTAACTTTCTATGTATTGATAGAAAGGCCATGGTCTTTAACAAGTAGTGTGGACGATTTTACTTAGGTATGAGAAATTTCCTAACATTATAATTGGCAAATAATACAATATCCCCCTGCTTATGAATAGGAAGAAATAATTGCTTCTTCCGATGGACTTAGAAAATAGGCAACAGGTTTACAGGTTCTGGATGACTTGATAGACCTTGCTATCTGGAACTGGAGCTGAGGTAGGAGAATGGGTGTAGTCTCACATTCTACAAAAATACACCTTTCTACTCTGGTCACACATCAGTAATAGACATCTCCCAGTTCCAGGGCTTTCCATAAAATTTCTTTCTTCGCCAAACATTTTGAGTTGGAGTCATTTCATCTTTGAAAAAGAGCTCTGGAAAGATGGGTTGAAGAGTGGGAGAAAAAGGAAGCTAAACAAGACCCATTGGGTGGGGGAGGGGTAAGGCACCTCAGAGTGCATGCTGGGATGAAGGCTAATTAAGATGTTGACTGAATCTATGCTAATCATGTCCCACCAGACTCTGCTGGATTAGTATGTAAATTGGTAAACTCTGTTCTGAAATTGCCCTACCAGCTGAGGTCTAATTACTGACTAGACATAACAAATAATAATGGGATTTGTATTTTAGGATGTTTAATTATGGAAATACATGTCTGCAAAAATACAAGTTGTAATGAAGAAAAAGAGATTTCATAATGTTTTACTAAAGGTTTATGAAATTTTACAGCTTTAATAATAAGACCAGAAACAGCAGTGGGTAGAGGGAGACCTTTCGGAGAGCTGGCATTTGTGAACGGGAACCAGAATCAAACTGATTAATTCACTGCTTAAGAAATTTTCCCTAAGCATCTCAAAGACTAATTGTTTCATTGGTGATACACAGCATCTTGTGGGCTTTTAGTTCTATCACTAAAAGAACTGGAACTGCTCCATGAAGAATAACAGAGCCACCATGAACTCAGAGGGACTCCTCTGGTAACATGCATTCAAATGGAATTAAAGACAGCAGGCTGACAATATTCAGAGGAAATTAAGCCACTAAAATAAGGTTTTCTTCACTGAAGTTATTCTACAATGTAGAAATCATGACATTTATAAATTAGAAAGTTGTTAGTCCAATCCCAAAGCTAGAGTGCATATTTCACGTAGTTTTAGAGAAAAGCAACTTGACTTTCAGAATCCAATGAATGGATATGCTGGGATAGAAAGTGCTCTGTAACTATTTCTTACATCATCGTGTGGCCAAATCTTTTCAAAAAGTTTATGAAGAGGTACAAACAGAATTTTAAACAGACTTGTAACTGCTGCTTATTATCTGCCTATGTTGCAGATAATAAACTGCATATAATAACTATTACATCATTGGAAGATATAAATCAGCAATAAATCTTTACCAGAGTGTACATTATATTTGTATTTATTTATTCCTAATATGATCAGAATTTTTAGATGTTCTGCCTATATTTAGTACACAAATCTACATGTGTATGCTTGTTTAAATTAGGAATGTTTGATTAAATGCTTATTGTGTCCCAATTCTATTCCAGTTTCCATGGGTTTTTTTTTTTTTTTGAAATTTTCATGAAATTAAAAGATAGTTTTGTTATAAGATGTCTTAGAGTATTTGCTTTTTTTTTGGTTTTTTGTTTGTTTGTTTGTTTGTTTTTATTGTTGTTGTTGTCTTTAAGACCGGGTTTCTCTGTATAGCCCTGGCCGTCCTGTAACTCACTCTGTAGTCCAGGCTGGCCTCGAACTCAGAAATCTGCCTGCCTCTGCCTCTGCCTCCCGAGTGCTGGGATTAAAGGTGTGCACCAATATTTGCTTTTGTTATATGGCACAGATATCAACAAGTGAAATTCAGAGGGAAAACTCGTGTTCTCAGTATTTCCATGCCTTGATGCATTTGGAGTTACACATGTATATTGAACATAGGTTTTTTTGAACACCCTAACACAAATTATCCACAAAGCAACTATTATTTGATACTTGCAATGTGGAAATATAGGAAAGAACAGTGCAGTGGGATTTCAGTACAAGGGATATTCAAACTTTGTATTAGAAATTCATTTCATCAAGTAAGTTTTATTTGAGAACTCATGCTATTTTTTTGCAGATGTTATTAGTATATTGGTAACTATATTGGTACTTAGGTTTCAACAGTGGAGTTTCTTCTTTCATTATTCTTTAAAAATGTAAGCTAATCCAGTAGTTGTCTCATTCTTTAATAGTGTACACATACTCCCTGCCATCTACCAATCTGCCACTCAGTTCTCAACTTCAAGTACTGACATTAAGGGAAAGTTCATATAATTAACAAAGAAGTGTTTTTTCTTTATTACAAGATATTTTAGACTATTTGCTTTTGTTATATGGCACAGGAAAAGATATCAGCAAGTAAAACTCAGTGGGCAATATTGTATTTGTCAGTAATCTTAAACTTTGATGGATTTAGGGTTGAATGATGACATCAAACAATACATTACCCCAAAGCCTTATTTTCAATGCTATTTGCCCATGTCCAGAGGCAACAATCTTTAATTATACATTATTTAAAACTAACCAATAATGCTCTCCTCTAAGCAATGAACAGGTTGGAGGTCAGATACTTTGATGTGATCAATTCAACTCTGTCCCTTTCTTGGCATGACTTTTGGACAATTTTAACATTTCTTTGAAATGGTCTGCTCATATGTAGGTAAACAGGGACAAGCCTGAAGAGGTATTATCTTGAATGTGAACATCTCAAGGCTTGCCTAACAAGGCACTGGGTAGACTTCAGTTTTGGGAATTCTCACTCAGAGGCAAATTACAATTTCAGAGAGTAATGTTGAACAAATGGATTTTGAAATTTTATCATTAAATCAAGCAGAAGACTATCTTGATAAATAATAATATTGGTTTTAGTAGCACAGAGATAGTTATACCAAAATATGAACACCTTTTGTCATGAGGATATAGACAAAATTCCCAGGTATGCTGTTCCAAATAAGAAAGATCACCAGCCGGGCGTGATGGTACACGCCTTTAATCCTAGCACTCGGGAGGCAGAGGCAGGTGAATTTGTGAGTTCGAGGAAAGCCAGGGCTATACAGAGAAACCCTGTGTCGGAAAGCAAAAGAAAAGCAAAAACAAAAACAAAAACAAAAAAGAGAAAGATCACAGAGTCTTTCCACGATGGCTAAGTCGGGCATGGGAGCCAGGTTTTTGAGTTAAGGGGTCAGAAACAATGAGTTCACATATGGCGGAGCTCTTCCATAAGACTCTTCTTCCATTGCATAGAAGAGCTTCCTTAATGGAAACAACCAGCAACAATCAAATGTGAGGACAATAGTAGCGGACATCATACAATTGTGTATTAAGTACACAGAAAGTCAAAAGGTTAAGCCAATCTAGATCTTTCTGTTACAAAAGTACAAAACACATTAAATTGGCATGAACTCATATTACTGGTAACCTAATGATAAAGAACAACAAAAACAAACAAACAAAAAATAAAACCATATCATTATCAGTAGTATCTCTTGGGGAGGAGGATTTTTTTCCCCTTAGTGATCATTGTAGGAATTTTTATAGATTCCCACAGACAAATGTTTCATAATTTAATGTTAAAGCTTCTATGGTGATTATAGAATAGTTTGACAAAGATAAAAATATAGAAGTTTATAGTCATTTTTTCTTGGCAAGAATTATTTTTTAAAGACCACCTACATGGAGTGAGTTCAGATCTTCACAGCCAATCAATAATAAGGATAATAAAGAACAATCAAGTCAGAATGCAGTACATTAAAAATCATCCTAAGACTCCTGAGGTACACACATAGCAGAGTGAAAACTTTGGGGTTCATACTTTGTTATAGCCTTTCAGCATTGTGAAAGCATTTGTAAGGAGAATGCTTGGAAAGTACATAACACATTATGTCATTTGATGATTGGAGAAAATGTCCATGCATCCCATCCTCTTCACTTCCCATATCTCGGCCCACTTTCCTATATACACGTTAACTTCAGATTTACCCAGAAAGTCTTGGAGCCATTTAATTTTCAGTAGTCTATTTTTCAGGAGAGCAAAAGTTTCTTGGTGCTGATATCAATTTTTAGAGAGCATGCAGTATAGAAAATTTCTAGTCTTCCCTGTAGTTCAGTCTTACTTGTCCATACAACTATAACATTTCACTGTGAATCATGCCCTCCTGATGGCCAGGACTCCACAGGAATTCTTCACAAGAAAACAAAACAAACAAATTTCAAGTCATCATGATAGGGATAACCACCCTTCTTCTGTCCGCACCTTGGAAATGTAGTAATAATTCTCATAGGAACACATAACATAAAACTATAATTGGAAGTATCAGAAAGCTGTCAGGAATATGAAATGAAACTTGGCCCTGGAGCAAGAATATGTGCCTTCACATCTTTCCCCTTGCAAAATTTGAAACTTAGGACAAATCTATTTTTTAAACTGAAAATATGAAGACGGCAACAACAGAGGTACCTATCTAAAATGATTGATATGAAGATTCATTGAATTATACTTGGAATAAAGCAATACATTGAATAAATGTGTTCTTACTAATTGTAACAGTGTCTTCACAGATGGATTTTGAGTCACAAGAGAGAAGCACTTTCTAGACAGTGCAATAGCACCAGCTCTTATGGCAGCATACATATAACTTCTTAGAGTCATCCATTTTCTCTCCCTCCCAATTATTCACCTGAATGATTTTGTACTATAATATTTTCTGTCAAAGCATTATCTGCCATGTCTCTCAAAGTCTTTCTTATCTTCTCAGCAGAATCTGAGAAGCCACCACACTCTTAACTTTTCTCCTATATTCCATTGTAGCTGGCCTCCATCTACAAAAGTCTCTGTCAGTGAACTTTCTAATATTACCATATTAGTAAAAGTACCATGGCACTTTCACTGCTTGCAATGTTTCCCTACCTACATTTAAAATGCAAGGCATTGAAAACAATGTACCCCACAAAGATAGGTGCACTTAAATGTCTGAATCTTTGGTGTCAAAATGCGATACTTTATTTTATCTGTCTGGTAGTCTTGATGCAATAATTTTCTATATTAGAAGGAAGGAGGATGAAGAATGAGGAAAAATAATTTGATGGGACAAACCTCTAAGAGATGAAGAACCAGAAAACAAGGAATGATGGTGACATTCAGAGGCAGAGAAAATAAACTAAATTCTAATTTAGCATTTCCAGAAGGAACACTACTATGACAGTGTTTCAACTTTACTCCTATTGGGAGCTTTAGAATGTCAGGAATACAATAAATTTATGTTTTTTACTTTTTGGTATATTTTTGCTAATATGTTGATATACAAAGCAATTGGTAAGGATGTGGAAATAAACTAATAACAGTACTATGAATATAACAGATTATCAGGACATTTATTAATCATTTTTCTCTAGTAGTCTGACATGAGTTTGGTTTTTAGAAATAGTAACTTCAGGTGGGAGCAGTGGATGCAGAAGAAAGTGAAGCTGAGTTAAGAGCTCTCTATACAAAGTATACATATATGCATTCCAGTGTCTATGTGGACTGGTGCCATTTACCAGTTACCTAACTGAATCCTAGGTACACATGATAGAAAGCCAAGTCAACCTCTCATTTTTACATGCCAGTCTAATATATTGATTCTTTAAAATCTATAAGGAGCTGAAGGGGTTTGCAACCCCACAGGATGAACAACAAAACCAACCAACCAGACACACACCCCCGGCCCCCAGAACTCCCTGGGACTAAACCACCAACCAAAGAGTACACATGGAGGGACCCATGGCTCCAGCTGCATATGTAGCAGAGGATGGCCTTGTTGGACATCAAAGGGAGGAGAGGCCCTTGGTCCTATGATGGCTCACTACCCACTGTAGGGGAATACCAGGGTGGAGAGGTAGGAGTGGGTGGGTGGTTGGGGAAACACCCTCATAGAAGCAGGGGGGGTTGGATAAGGATTTTGGGGGACAGGAAAGGGGATAACATTTGAAATGTATATTAACAAAATATACAAAAAAAGAAAAAATAAAAAATAAATTAAAAAAAACTATAGGGTTTCTTCCTTGAAGCTTCAAAAGCAGGGTTGTTTTTTGTTTTTTGTTTTTCATTATTTTTAAGGACAGATTCTTACTCTTTTGTTCAGATTGAATTGACAAACTCATTCTGTAAGCCTCAAACTTGGGCCAATTTTACTTCTTCAGTTTCCTGAGTTTGCTGTATGAATCATCACACTTAGCAACAAAGCACTTTCTTATACAAGGTTATGTATAGGGACTCCCTTGTCCATAGTTAAATATATCTGCTTACAGAGAATTTCAAGAGAACAAGCAGGAGGGTATTTGAAATAAGCTAAGATGAGTGGTAAGAGCAACAGAGACATGAACTCAAAAGAGCATTGATGGAAGAGGTGATGAATCCTTATCTGCTACCTCAGTTATCACATGGCATAATCTACTCCATTCTTAAGCTCTCAAGGACTAAGTCCCCTCATCTTTAAAATGGGCATTGCATCCAGTTTTCAGTGTTGTTGAGCAAAGTAGATGGTAACATATTTGTAAAGGACTTGGGAAAATATCTGGTGCATGGTAAATCCAAGAAATTTTATGTATTTACCTATCACAATTCCCATTTTCTTGTAAGTATAATCATAAATCTCATATTCTTGAGATATATCCTAACATTTTAAAGAAGTCATCTAACACAAAACATGATATTGCAAAGAAAATGGAAAAGAATAATAATTTATAGGGTATATAGATTATTCTTACAAAATATTTGATCTTTGCTTCCCCAACTTATGCAATGGTCAGATTAATTCAGAAGAAATCTTTTTGAAAAAAATATTTAAATGTCCATCAATGAGAACAACACACAGAGTGTCCCAGGCTACGTGAGAAGATTATTGATTAGCTTCACTTCTAGGTTCTAAGTATTATAGTTTAATATATGAGTAATTCAGAAGAATTAGTGTTTTCTGTTATTACTGAAAACACACTTGCAATTGAGACACATGAGTGGGCAAACAATCATGTGAACATCGAGAGATGGTCTTTCTGCCCCTGGCCTTGGCTACCTCTGCAGCAAGCTCCACCAAAACAATGTCTTCATGTTTCACAGCAAATACGGGTTGCCTTGGTGACGACAGACACTCAATAATATATGCCAGATGAATGAAAATCTCAGAAGGTGGTAGTGAAAAATTACCAGCCAAAGTATTTTAAAATATCAACCTGGAAAGAAAATCAATTCTAATAAGCTCCATGCTCTCAGTCTCAAATATGATGAAAGTAAATAGTCTTTCAAAGTGGAATGAGCAGAGAATAGTGAATAACATTGATCAAAACCTGCAAAGCTCAGAGGCATCCTCACAGTCCACAGATAAATTGATTTACTGTTATCTCACGCCCAGCCCCTCCCCCAATTAACTGCCAGCACTCTCTAAGCAACTCCTAAAGGTGGAAGAGAAAACTATTTGGTTGAGCTAATGTTTCCAGTTGATAGAAGAGGGAAAGCCTCTGTAAGTGAAAGGAAGTTGAATTACTTTTGGCAAATCATTAGCTCATTTTAGAGAGACCATATTTTTAAATTTTCCCATTAATATGGGTGTAGAGAAATTTATTTAGATTTATATATTTTAAAACCCTGAATGTTACTTAAAAATGACATATATAGTCAATTTTGAAAATAATCAGGCCATCTTAATACTGCAATTTAATTAGGAAAAAAAATCCTATGGACCTAGTTTCTAACTGAAGACAAAGTTATGGACCTACATAGTTAGTAGAGGTATCGTTATACTTGATCAGTATTTCCAAGCAAGCAGAATCAACTAGAATGATAATTAACTGCATTCACACACACACACACACACACACACACACACTAAGTTTATAAAGAAACATTGAACACCAGAACATTTCATAAAGCAAAGGTTTTAGTTTGATTTTAGTAAACAGGAAGAAATGCAGTAAGCCTCTTATATTAGGCAGCAGCTAAATTTTTTCAAAGAATCAACAACAAAAATGTTTATGCTGTCCTTCCTTAAGGTGGGGGGAGGGGTGAACAGAGATTTCAGCAATTTGGTTGTAGCTACTAGGAGAGGCTTCTCGACTAGCTGATTGGCCACTGCTTTCTTCTCTGTACACACCTTCAAACTCTGAATGTACTCCTCAGTATATTGCTTGTGGAACACTTTGGCTCAAACAAAATAACTGTCTTTTTGAACTCTTTACATTTAAGTATCTCAGGAGGAACTAAAAGGAGATATGTGTATCCATACATTAAAACAGCATTTAAACGTAGTATAAATAATGTATATTTGCATCTTCATACAATCAACAAAATCAACTCCAAAAAATAACAGTGAAATCAAGGAATTACATCAGTTGTCAAATTAGGCTGTATGCGTAGCAGAATCTTGGAAAATGTTGAAGGGGTGTGCTACCTCCCCCTCTGAATGTAATGGCAGGTTGCTCATTTCTTCTTTCCAGGGAACACAAATCTATGTGTAATAAATATAAAATAGGATGTTCTGCACAGAAAGGCCAAATTCCATTCACCCCACTTTTTTCTGGGAAGGTTGTACCCTGTTCTCATTCTGTCTGGAACTTACTCTCGGCAGTACTTGGGTTACTAGCCACTATTCTGGCCCACATAGCTCTAGTTACAAATGCAACAAAACACACAAGGGTAAAATATATTTTCCTAGGAACATAAATAATTGAGAATTTTCTCAAAAGGTCTGATTCCTTCACCACCACCAATTCCCATAGTGTTATATTCCCACACTGTTCAATTTTAGATAAAAAGGCTTTAAGATGTGATTATCTTGCCGATAAGTGAATTCCAGTATAGGCCTTAGTGATTTCATGTGCACCCATTTTGTTTCAGTCCATTACTCAAAAGTGATGCTAATCAAGTTTCGGAGAAGTGAAATTGTTCTCTGGCCACAAGCCCTTTGTGCAGTGAACAGCGACGTTCTCATACACTAGGCAGAGACAATGCAGGATGTCCCCAGAATCACTAACCAACTTCCTTCCTTAGGACCCCACCCCCCCAACCCCCATCCCGCACTGCACTTCAAAGGACAACCGTATGCAATAGCTTCCTAGTGTAGTAGAAAAAAAAATGCCTTACCAGTGTCTCCAATGTTGATGGAAGAAAATCCCTAGTTGCTGGAGGCCAAGCAACTCGGCCACTTGACTGGGGGTGGGGGGGCTAGCAGAGCTGAAATCGTCCTTCCCTGTTTGCTTTCATCCCAGCGACCTCTCCCAGGATTTTTCTCACAAAGCCCTTTTCTAATTCTCTAATCCTCTCACAAGAAGAAGCAGCACACACACCAAATGACTTCTGCAGTAGCGGCTCTCTCGAGGGAAAGAGGAGGGTTCTTGTTCCTGATTTGTGCCAGGCCAGTCCTCTGAGTCCTCGAACCCCTTTGCACCCCTTTGTGAGCAGAGCACACAGCAAGAGCAAGTGCGGGAATATGACAGGCTAAGACAGGCGACAGGCATGCAGGTGAGCCTTGGCTCCCTTCTGTGGCTGCCAGAAGCTCTGCTGTCTCTCAGGGAACGCCTCAGCTTCAAACTTCCTCTGAATTTTATAGCTCCATGTTTCCTTCCTGAAGAGAAAGAGTTCCAAGGAGTTATGGAGCAACCAGCTAGGATCTGCCTACACTGGGCTGGACCAAAAAGAGCCCTTGGCAATGTATTATGACTACATGTTTTTAACGCATCCTCAACCTGGAAATGAACTGAAAAGAGCAAGGGAAAGTAGGATATCAAACACATAAGTATAAATTTATCACCAAACATACTCAGGAATATTAATTTTTACAAAAAGTATTTTTTAAAAACAGGCCTTTAAAATATTAAAGAATTTCAAACTGCTAAGTTGTAAGGCATGGTCTTTTTTCAAAAACAAAGACAAAAAGTTTACCTTATATTCCCAGAACAGGGGCCAAACATAAGTTATTAAATTATATTTATACTATAAATTCGAATCTCTATGTAACTTAAAGGAAGTATACTACAGACTTTCTTTTTAATTTTTAAAAGAGAAGTCTTACCTTTTCACTACATCATTTAAAACTGCGAAGCGAATAAATCACAGAGGAGACAAGCAGATGGCACAGTTCTACATTTCAGAGCGAAGGCTGTTTGGAGTCATTATTTCTAAGGAGTGCACTGTGCTTGCGCCTGTGTTGGGCTGCGTGCCACTGGGCCTTTGAAATGAAATGAATCGCCTTCACACCAGCAGCCTCACTACAGACTGACACTTCAGTATGCCTAAACTGAGGCATGCTGCCTCTTTCCACAGTGACCCTACACAGAATCGGAGGTGACGGTTTGATGGATGAGTTTCCCAAGAGAGAAAGCAATCTGTGACATCACAGCTCTGGCTGTACCCTCACCCCAAGTCCCAGTCCTGCCTCGGCTCCTTAAAAAGGAAAAAAAAAATCCTCTGTTTAATAACAATGCCAACTGAAGAGTAAAAATAAGCATGGAGTGCAAAGCGCATATTTAAGTTATCTGACTTAAACTTCAATTTTCTCACCCTCCTTTACTGGGGAAATGGAAGGAGGTCGGATATGAATTGAGCAGAGCATTCAAATAAAACAAAATAACATCACAGAATACAATATTCTAAAAGTTTGTAATCTGAGAGCAGAATAATAATCACCTTCAAAAGGGACATTTTTTTAACATTTAGTTTTTGTATTAGTACTGAACATTGACCACTGATACTGCTGCCATTTGTAACGTGCAATTTAGCAGATCTTACAGCTAAATTAGATGCAAAATGCTATGAAGATAAAGTATTTGAATAAAGGTCCAGACTTACTGGATCTCATTGAATATCACATTTATTATTATTATTATTACTATTATCATTATTATTATTTTAGATTAGAAATGATTTCCTAGTCTGCCATGGTGCCACAAGCTTGTCATCCCAGTATTCTGGAGGTGGAGACAGGAGGATCAGGAGTTCAACTGGGCTATATACAAGGCTCAGCCTGAGCTATATGAGAGTTCATCCTGAAATAAACAAGAAAGAAATAAAAGAAGGAAATAAAGGGAGGAAAAATTCCTATCCATTATTGTATAATGGGCAGCTCATACATTAATCTTGGCCATGTGGCTCTGCTGCATATCTTTTTTCTTTTCATTGTATATCACATTGGCATTAACATTTAAAATGACACTCAACAAATTCATTTGAACTTCTGATGCAAACTTTTTTTGCAAAAAAAATTACATAATAGTTTTCAAAGTTTCACCACTGTCTTTATTATCCTCTTTAAAGTTTTCATTTTAAAATTATATCTCAGTTTACTTATTTTGCATGTACATGTGTGGGGACACTCATGCCATGACATGTATGTGAATATCAGAGGAGAGCTTTCACGAATTCATTGTCTCCTTCTACCACGTGTCTCCCAAGGTCAAACTCAGATTGTCATGAATGGCAGCAAGTACCTTTTCATAAAAATTACCAGCCCGACCTTTTATTACTTTCATCTAATATTCATCTCAGCTGTTCAGCACATGGAGGATATGAAAAATCTAGATATTTATGTCTACTACAAATGTCTGCATCTGCATTTCTATTTATAATTCTATATATTTTATTTACTTATAGTCAATAAATATATCAACAAAGAATTATTTTTTTCATGGTCAGAAAACAGAATAGTCAAATAAACAAAACCAAATTACTGAAGACAGATAGCCAATATCCATCATGTGTAATTAGTATTGAAACTTTGCAAGGTCTATCAATCCAAAGAAAAATAGACAAAGATCATAAGACAAGAGACAAATAATTTGTCAAAAACACATTTTAATTTAAAAAACATTAATAGAAATTTCTGCCGGGCGGTGGTGGCACACGCCTTTAATCCCAGCACTTGGGAGGCAGAGGCAGGTGGATTTCTGAGTTTGAGGCCAGCCTGGTCTACAGAGTGAGTTCCAGGACAGCCAAGGCTACACAGAGAAACCCTGTCTCAGAAAAAAAAAAAAAAAAAAAAAAAAAAAGCCCAAACAAACAAAAACAGAAATTTCTTCTTTTCTCATCTGAACATTGACCACTGATACTACTGCCATTTGTAACGTGCAATTTAGCAGATCTTACAGTTAAATTAGATGCAAACAGCTGTGAAGATAAAGTATTTGAATAAAGGTCCAGACTTACTAGAAATCATTTAATATCACATTTATTACTATTATTATTTTAGATTAGAAATGGTTTCCTAGTCTGCCATGGTGCCACAAGCTTGTCATTCCATTATTCTGGAGGTGGAGACAGGAGGATCAGGAGTTCAACTGGGCTATATATAAGATATATATATATATATATATATATATATATATATATATATAGAGAGAGAGAGAGAGAGAGAGAGAGAGAGACTAAAAGTAGACTAAAAGTAAAAGTTTGAATCCATTCATTATTAATGAGGTTCTATAGACACAGGGCCTCTTACAAGTGGGTTGCTGATAGAATGTGATTGCAGTCTGGAACAAATTTGCATATGACTGGGTCTTTCTGCTATTGGTCCTATTTCTAGAGAATTATTCCACACAAACACTGGGGCAATAATAAAATGTCACATGTACAAGTAATATAACGGAAACCATTCAAGTTCCAGCAGCAAATTCACAAGTCTGTGACAGAGCTATATAATAAAGTACTATGATACTGAAAAAAATGAATGCCAGATATCCATGTACTAATATATATATGCGCCTAGGAAATGAAAACCAAGTGCACACAAAAGGTATGGAGATCAGGGTACAAGGAAGGTACACAGATTAGTGGGGGAACAGAAATGAGGAGGGGGGAGACAGAGAGAGAACTAAAAGATACATGTTATAATACAGAGTTTCTCATAAAGGGAAAGAGTAAATGAAATGGAAATAACAGAAACACACATGGCATTTTCTGTGTTTTACTTATCCCTGTATATAACGGCTCAAGGCTTAGCACACTATGGCCCTCTGCATTTTTTTAAACAGATGTTTACTAGAATACACCTATGCCCATTCATTTGTAGACAGCCATGACTACTTATGACTACAGTGGCATAGGTGGGCACCAAGAGATGGCTCAGCCATTAAAGGCTAGGCTCACAACCAAAATCCAATGGCAAAGGTATGTAGTTGTGGTGGT
The DNA here is from genome assembly GCF_978045245.1 of Mus caroli. Taxonomy (NCBI): domain Eukaryota; kingdom Metazoa; phylum Chordata; class Mammalia; order Rodentia; family Muridae; genus Mus; species Mus caroli. Next base: position 2,108,606 of record NW_028227260.1, read on the forward strand.
TGACCAGATGGTTCACAAAACTGAGTCCATTTACCATTTGGCCTTTACAGAAAAGATTTATTTACTCTTCCTGTGGGTGGTATCATTTTAGCATAATATAAGTGACAAATTTAGGGGAAGGAGTGGGCTTCTCTGGTTTCTACTTTCAAAGGGCTTGACTTGAGATAATAATACAACATTTGTTTTCAGCTCTGGCTGTGTCTGCCTTATGTCTTCATTTTATCGCACACACTTCACCAATCGAGTGATTTTTAAAAGCAATGCTGATCCTTTTGTTTTGTATTGAAGATTAGATGAAACAGTGAACAAAAATTGGACAAGCATTTTGTAAGCTATGATATCCACCTTCAGATATAAGTATTGTTAATGTAATGACATGAGAAGATAGTAACACACACATAAACATTTGACATTAGAAGAGCCACAGCACTGGTGGAACTCATGGATCCTGCTGCATATGTAGCAGAGGATGGCCTAGTCGGTCATCAATGGAAGGAGAGGCCCTTGGTCCTATGAAGGCTCTATGCCCCAGTATAGGAGAATGCCAGGTCCGGCAAGCTGAAGTGGGTGGGTTGGTGAACAGGGGGAGAGGGGAAGGGGATGGGGGATTTTCGGAGGAGAAACCAGGAAAGGGAATAACATTTGAAATGTAAATAAAGGAAATATCTAATAGAAAATAGACTTTAAAAAATATTAGAAATCAAAAAAAATTTGCTCTAAGTAATATAAAATCATTGCCTTTTAACTTACACTTGCTATTATTAGCTAATAAATATATCAGTTAACCCAGCTATTGACTTTTCTCTGCAACCAGTTGAGACCTTTGCATGGCAGTATGGATTGAGTCATTCCCTACAGAGAACATTGTCTTTAGACTCCAGCAGAATTATCTGGCTTGTCATGGTAGTGCAAACCTGTAAATCCAGCACTGGGGAAGTGGAGGCAGAAGGACCAGGAGTTCAAGGACAGCTTCAGCTACATGAGTTCAGGCCACATATGTTCATGTGTATGTGTGTGCACATGTGTATACACACACACACACACAATTATAAGTGGAAATTCAGACTAAACAATGGTTGACAACTTTGAAAATGTAATGACTGTTAACTGTCAATTATTATAGTTGTAAATTATAATTATTGTGTATCTAATTTATGATATATTTAATTAAACCTCTTGATTTCCCCAGGAAAACTTTAAAAAAATATTTTCTACTTTTATTTCTCCCAGGCATATAAAACTAAGAGGATTCAGGTAATTTATAGTTATCTTTTATTTTTAAAATATTGATAAACTGACACAGAAGAAAAAAAGAACTGCCTGACCTGTAAAAATCACATGGGAAGTTTCTAGATGTGAAGGGACTTTTAAGTTCTAGCAGTTTAAAGTCATCAGTAAGAGTTACTGTAGTATGAAGAGTGGGATATTAAGTGACCAAGTGAATTTGAGGCCTGTCCAAGGATTGTGTGAGACAGAATGAGAACAGAATTAGGACACCTTCAAAATTCATATCTGCATGATCACTTTTGTCATTTGAAATAGTAGAATGTATTATCTTTTATGATAGTTAAATTCTCTTTTTAATATGCAGCGACCTGTCATTTTCATTATTGAGTTTTTAAAGATTTATTTTGCAAAAACCATTGTAGGTACATTATAATTTTTGTTGTTCTCTTCCTTTCATTTCTGAACTAGAGTCTCACCTTATAGCCTATGTTAGCTTCAAAACTGCAAGCCTCCATTCCCTCCAGTCTCCTAAAGCACTATGATTACAAGAATGTGTCACTATTCTTTGCATGTGCCTATGTATTTGTGATATGTATACATGTGCACATTCATGTTTATATATATATATATATATACATATATATATATATGGATGCATGCATATGCATGTGCAACTGCACATGTGTATGTGATGTGTACATATATTTTAGAGGGTGAGGTCAGGGTGTCTTTATCACTTAGTCTCCATCATAACTTTTTTGAGGCAAAATCTTTTGTTGAATACACTGCCATCGTTTGTGGTTCAGTTCTTCCTCCCAGCTCCATGCTCCCAGAAATAGACTCAAAAATATTTACAAATAACTTGGCCATATAGCTAGGTTCTTCTCTGAGTAGCTCATAACTTAAAATATCCCACTTTTTTAAACCTACATTCTGCCATGGGGTTATCTGTGCTTAGGTACCATGCGTCGGTTTCATCACATCTTCCTGGGCAAATCTTCCTGTGCTTGGCTCTATGCCAGAATTCCTTCTGCTTCCTGGATGTTCCACCTCCTTTATCGTCCCTAAGCCATAGGCCATCAGATTTATTATTGACAGCTGTCATATCCATACAGACATAAGATATTCTCTCAACAATACTTAGCACTTTACATGAGTGCATAAGATCCAAACTCTAGATCTGATACTTGGGCAGAAAGCATTTTATCAACTGAGCCACCTCCTTGTCCTGTTAAGTCTAACTATTTCTAAATCATATGTCTTTAGACTATTTAACTACATCAAACTGAACTACTAAAACTCACCTCAATATTTCCTAAGACGTGCATAGTCTTCAGACTGCATTTCTACTTCTAAAATATTAATAGTGAGAAAACAGTGTTCTATATACTGTTGTGCCTAGAGATGTATAATCTAGTGATATTTTGTAACCAAAGTACAAAAACAAAAATAAAATGCTTTATAATCATGGTGGCACACGCCTTTAATCCTAGCACTCGGGAGGCAGAGGCAGGTGAATTTCTGAGTTCGAGGCCAGCCTGTTCTACAAAGTGAGTTCCAGGACAGCCAGGGCTACATAGAGAAACCTTGTCTCCAAAAAAACAAACAAACAAACAAAAACAGAAAAAAATACTTTATAATAATATATGTTTCTAAAAATAAGTAACTGCCTACAAAAATGTGGTATGGTCATTCAAAGACACATTGTTGATACTGTTGTCCATGATTGTGTAACAAATTGTGAGGACACCTAATGACTTAACAAGCTGCCTGGACCCCTAATGACTTGAAGCAAGCCCTGTACGTATATTTTGTTCACAAATTTGTGGTTTTTGGAAAGCTTCGGTCGGTACAGATGCTTGTGCTCTGTGATTTGTTGAATGTTGTAGACATTGGAGTCATCTGAAGAGTTGCTCTTCACATCCTGACAGTTGATATTGGCTTTTGCCTGAGACTTCAGCTGAGACTGTCAGGCTTTCTCATAGCATGCTGGCGAGGTTCCTGGAATAAGAGTCCCATGGGACAGCTAGGAAGGAACCATATCATCTTTTATAATCTCTTTTAGAAGTCATCTGGGATTCCATATGCCAAATTGGGGCACTCACAAAATTTCACCGAGGTCCAAGGAAAGGTGTCACAGATTACATTCTCTCTCTTGGTAGGTCTGACAAGGTTTAACATGTATGTTGGGTAAATGTGAAGTTTTAATGCTATTTTTTGAAAGTACATCTATAATAATTATACCACCTTTTATAAAACAATATAGCATTACATACCAGTAATCATTGGCTTCTGTTTAAAGCCATTCTGGGCTATATACCAAGTGCTTTTATTTCAAAAATACCAAAACAGAGCTAAGGAGCTGGCTCAGTAAATAAAGTGTCCACTGCATAACCCTGAGGACACAAGTTCATATACTCAGCACAAAGGTAAAACTCAGGTATGGTGGTACATACCCATAATCTCAGTGCTGTAGTGGGAGAATTCCTGGAATTCAATAGCTAAACAAACCAGCCAATGAGTGAGCTCTAGGTTCGATGACATACACTATCTCATAAAATAAAGTGGATACATATCCTGAGACACCTAGTATTAATCTCTTGCCTCCACAATGCATGTGCACACACACACACATGAACCTACATGCAGATGTGCATATACCCATACTAATATGTATATATACTATACACACACACACACACATACACACACACACACACACACACACACACACAAATTGGGTTAGATGATGGACAATCAAATTATAATAAATTCTTAGTGGGCACATAAGCAAACATGCTGCCACTTTCTAAAAATAATTTTTGCTTTTAACATACTTAGCAAGCACATGTTGAATATGAATTTTGTGGTTACATTTATGTCTAAAACATTCTATGAGAGGCTACATCAAAATGTTAATATTGTTATTAGTTCTATAAAATGTTGGAGTTGATTTTTTGTTGTAGCTTTTTGTTTTTTCAAGGCAGGGTCTATCTCTATAGCCCTGGCTGTCCTGGAGCTTGCTTCTTAAACCAGGTTGGTCTCAAACTCAGAGAATGACCTGCCTCATTCACCTAACGCATCACATGCCTGGCTTAAAATTGAACTTAAAAAAAAAAAAGCAAGTTCATAATTTTTACAATGAATGCCCAGAATATTGAAACACATTTTCAGATCAACGTCAAAGGACATTAACCGGAGTTGAGCTTTAAGGAAGTCGACCTGATTCTTCTGTTAGCTCATTAAAAGCTAATTAGCACACTCTATAGTAAAGGGCACTTTCTTTTCTCTACCTGCTGGAAGAATTTATTGCTGAGCTAGCTGTAGGAGTTGACCAGTGGGAAACATATAAAGCATTTAAGGAATATGAACAGACAAATTTTTGTTTCCATTTGTGAAAAAAGGACCACTTTTCAATATAAAAGAACATTAGAAAGAAAACTGGTGAAGTTCCCTTATGACCCCAGCACTCAGGAGGTTGAGAGAGGACATATATGAGCTTCAGACCAACTTGGGTGACATGACATGAACCTGTCTCAATAATAATAAATGAATGAATGCATAAGCAAGTAAATAAAGAAGTAAACGATGATAATCTCACTAAAACATTTTGTCTCTAAATTGGAATATGCTATCTTCTGAGAGTCTAGTCATGTGCCACCAGTCCTGGCTGTAAATTTTACCTTAATGAAATTATTTAATTTCAAAGCAATGATACATAAAGATGCAATATAAAAATATGTACACTGTACTATGAATACAACTAGATGAACTGGTTTATTTTGGAGGGGGTGAGGTTCAAGACAGGGTTTTTCTGGGTGTAACTTTGGCTGAATTGGAATTCTGTAGACCAGGCCAGCCTCCAACTTTGCCTCCCAAGTGCAGGGATTAAAGGTCTGTCCCACCGATGCCCATTGATGAACTTTATCTTTAGCTACTTGTTTATCCATATGTGTGTCAAATTGCTAATAGTTATTATCATATTTTTGTATCCCACACAGGTGAAGACAATAGTAAAAGTAAATTCATATTTGAATCAGTGAATTAGTCATTTTACAGAGGCGTACATAATAGAAGTGTGTAGATCACATAATGAATTGGGTTAAACTGTATCTATCTTTCCCCTGAGCATCAATATACTGCAAAATATTAAAGTATAATTTGTGTTTGAAGACAACATTTCTATATTTGAAAATGGTTTTGAACAGTTAGGAGCAATACAAAGACAAACTTGAGTGTAGGAATGCACCGTGGCCAGAGAGCAATCTATAATAAAAGGCTCAAGTTTAGAGCATTTATGAGAGGAGGATGAACAAACAACCCAGATTAACAAGAATCATTAGTGAAATGCTAGAAAGAATATGTTTTAAAGGAAAAATTTAGTTTAGCAGTAATCATATTTGAGAAAACTTTAGGAAGCTTGTATAAACACTTCATGGTCTTTGACCATGTCTAAGACTTTAAGCTAAAGTATTACTTGACCTCTTGAAATGTCACTCCTCCAAAAGAATGCATGGCTGAATCAAATCTTGATTTTCAAGTAACAAAAGGAACTCCACTTCAGTTGTTTCTATTAGCTTGTAAAGACAATACAGTTCCTTTTGTTTCTGCAGGGTAGGCTTTTTCTAGTCCTCTAGATTTAGATCTTTTCTTACAAATTTCTTGAAATACACACACACACATACAGAGAGAGAGAGACAGAGACAGAACTTTATTCAACTAAAGCATAAATTATTCATTTTGAAATATAACCTGCTACAAGCAGACACTCTGTTCTAAGACATAGGCTTACTGCAGTGCTCACCACGAAAACCCATCCAATGTGAAGGCAGGGTAGCTCTGCATAGAAAAACTGCATTCCCTCTTTCCAAATAAATTTGTTTTCTATTTGTAAGTTTCTCATATATTTAATAAGTTCTCCAGTAGAAAATGTGAACGTTAAAATATCTAATAAACTGAGAAGTTTAATGGATTAAGGGATCCATCTTTGTAGAAGATGAATGGCATCCATGAATTGCCTGTAGCTCTTCATCTAGGTGGGAGGACTTGTGAGATTTCTCCATCCACATTGGCACAACTGGTCTTGTCATTGTGAGGCCTTGTATAGACAATCATATTATTAAGAGTTCATGAATGTGACTCCCTGTTACATATAGAAGGAAGTATCTTGAGCCAGGCGTGGTGGCGCACGCCTTTAATCCCAATACTTGGGAGGCAGAGGCAGGCAGATTTCTGAGTTCGAGGCCAGCCTGGTCTACAAAGTGAGTTCCAGGACAGCCAGGGCTATACAGAGAAACCCTGTCTTGAAACAAACAAACAAACAAACAAACAAAACAAAAAAAGAAGAAGAAGAAGGCAGTATCTCAGGAAAGTTTATAATATGTAACTTTGTGGCTTTTTGTTGTCCTTGTTGCTGCTGCTATTTTAGTACAGTATTGAGTATTTAGGATTGAGCTGAGAACATTCCTTATGCTAGGAAACTACTCTACCACTGAACTACATCCTCAGCCCATCCCTTTCATTTAATTTTGTGACAGGGTCTTTCTAAGTTACTCAGCTGGCCTTAAACCTGTGATGTTTCTTCCTCTGTCTTCTAAATAGGCATTTATAAATTTTACCTTAATACAACTGTTAGATTCTAAAGCAATTATACATAAAGATGGAATAAGAAACTATATATAGTTATGTTATGAACACAACTTGATTACTTGATCTCTATATCATTGTTTATTTATGCGTGTATCAGAGGGTTAATGATGCTTATTAATTTATGTTTTTAGAAGATTTATTTATTTATTTATTTATATGTGAGTGCACTGTCGCTTTCTTCAGATACACCGGAAGAGGGCAATGGATCTCATTACAAATGGTTGTGAGCCACCATGTGATTGCTGGGAATTGAACACAGGACCTCTGGAAGAGCAGGAGGTGTTTTTAACCACTGAGCCATCTCTCCATCCCTTAATTTGCGTTTTTAATAGTTCCAGGACAGTAAAGGGCTACACAGAAAAATGCTGCCTTGAAAATCAAACAAAAACTCTAATAATAAAAATCATCCATTATCAGTATGTAGAGATGGCTGGCCTTTAACTCAGAGATCTGCTTGTTTTTGTCTTCTGAGTGTTGGGATTAAAGGTGTGTTCCTTTATTCCACCTTGTATTTCTGATGCCAGATCCAGACATCTGGGAGGAAGGAATCCTTGGATGAAATGACTTTTTACAGTTGGGCAGGCTCTGGGTTGTAATTTGTAGACCACACAGTTGTTCCTTCTATAGTGGGGGCATCTGGGCAGAATCACCACTCAATATCCTTTTTAGACATTATTTTCATAAATAGATTCCAATTTAAATTTCAATTGCTATGCGTTCTTCCATATATTCTTTTGTTTGTTCGTTTGTTTGTTTCTTTCTTTCTTTTTCTTTCTTTCCTTTTCTCTCTCTCTCTCTCTCTCTCTCTCTCTCTCTCTCTCTCTCTCTCTCTCTCTCTCTCTTTCTCTCTCTCTTTCTTTTTATCTTTAAGTCAGGATCTTGCTAAGTGCCCAGACTGGTCTTGAAATGGGGTTGCAGGTATGTGTCACCTTGCTCAGCTTATGTACTTCGTGAAGTTCTTTGTATATCTTACCAGACACACACTCTTCCTGCCCCAGTATCTGGATTACTGGAGTTGTGGATATGTGCTCCTTTGATCAGCTTCAGTGCTTCCTTAAAATCATTGTCTGCTCAGGCCTATTTCAAAGATGGAAGGACCTAGTAGCCTAAAGTGCTATCTAAGACAGAAAAATTCTGGAGATAGCATTATTTTCTGTATAAAAACTGGAAGCCTTCTGAGATAATGGCATTTTTCTTTTATTTTTCTTCTCTCAGACTGGAAATGAAAACCATGAAAATAGAATCACAACCTGAGGAAGACAGAACAAGAAGCTACATGGCTGTTTTTCTCAAACAACTATAAAAACTGGAGACTGCTTGCTCTTTGGTTTCTTGGTGTTTGAATATTAACCCTCCCCCCCCATCTGTTTAATGTACTATAGCAGTTGGGTTTCTGTTACATAAATCCATGTGCAATCCTGTCGGGTATAATATATCAAAACATCTTAGAATATAAATGACATATAAATTTGTAGTATTTGTTTAAAATTGAATCTAAGTGGTAATGCCCAGTCAAATATTTCTAAAGTTATTATAATGTATTTGTGGCAGATTGTAAAATATTTTTCCTTTTTGTCTATTCTTATCTAATCAGATTATTTTCCTATTTTGATAATAAAAACTGGGGTACTTTCATATTAGTTTGTACTCTGTGTAATATACATCTTTCTTTTTGTTTGTTTGTTTGCTTGTTTTGAGACAGGGTTTCTCTGTGTAGCCCAGGCCATCCTGGAATTGGTTCTGTAGACCAGGCTGGCCTCAAACTCAGAATTTTACATCCCTCTCCCTCTTGAGTGAGGGACACCTGGCTCCCTCTTTACTATTTCTTGCAAGTAGGTCCATTCTCTTTGAAATTTACCTTTTTACTTTGATTTGACATTTCTGAACTTTCAGAAGGCAGAACAGTTGGTTCTCAAATACTGATCATTTTTTTATGTTTCAACTATAGTTTCACCTCAACCATTCTTCTATATTTAGTGGCTGAAAAATCTCCAAATCAATTTTGTTCTTTTACATTTTATTTTTTTCTATTTGATTACTGACTTCATCTTTAATTGGTTATTGAATTAAATAAGAGTCAATATTGTCTCATAAATCCAATTTTCTTCATAGTCATTTGTCAAATAATTCTATACTCTATTATATTAAATTCATATATTATAGGAGAAAATGTCACATATTAAAACACTCTCTTCTCCTTTCCACATTGGCACATATGAACTGATACCAGCAGTTGGCAAATTATGTCCAATAGTCTCCATCTGGTTCACTACTTGTTTTGTAAATAACAATTCGTTGAAATGTAACCCTGCTAATTTGTTGATAGGTTTTCTATAGGGGGTTTCTATAGAGATCTTGGGCCACACTGGAAAAGTTGAATTGTTCCAATAGAGAACATATAGCCTAAAAGCCTAGAAATATTGACCCTCTGGTTCTTTACAGACAATCACACTAAGCCTTGACTTAGTTTTATTCCTCCAGCTCTGTCTTGTGAATATTGGTGTTTATCTAATAGGAGATTGAGCAAACAAGGATGAAAGAAATTTGACCACCCATTTGACAGAAAGAAGGAAAGTATACTTCTGACCTCAGGAGACTGCTATGTTGATAAAGAATATGTAAAAAAAAAAATCAATCACATTTGTATGAACAAATCCATGAAACTTCCTTATCTCCTATTGAGTTTTCTAAACAACCTCCCCCCCCCTCCTCTCCTACAGAAGTCCATTTGCTGTTGTCATAGGACTCTTTATCCACTTTCATTTTCCCTTATCAGGTTACCCCCATCCCAATTCTTTGATGACACATCATTAAGTACTCCCACATGCATATTGCATGTACGAATATATTGTCCTTGTTCATGGTAAGCTACTTAGTTAAAAAATGCAGCCTCTATTCACGGAATACAAGATAGTAAATTTGGGGCTGAGGGGATGACACAGTGCTTAAGAGCACTGGCTGCAGTTCCAGATGACCAGGGTTCAATTTCCAGCATCCATGTACTCACAATCACTTGCAACTCTAGTACCCAAGCATCCAATGCCCTCTTCTGACCTCTGTCGACACTGTAGTACATGGTGCAGAGACATGCATGGAGGCAAAGCATCTGGCCACATAAAATAAATGATAATCTATTTTTTTAAAGAAGAAAAGTAAAATTTTTGTTTATAACATATTGTTTGGATACAGGGTCTTTATATGCAGACCAGCAGAAATTTTACAGACAAGCTTCCTTGAGGAATATGTGGGAATTAGTCAGGAACAACTGCTGTCAAGACAGCTGAGAAAGCATATGGCTTGCATTGTATTTGTATTGGACAAAGTTTGCTTTTCATCAGAGCAGGCCTTAAAAACTAACCAAAGTTAGGGATTGCTTAGGGAAAGCAACATATGGAAGTAACTGTTAATAAGTGATGTTTATCAACAATTTTCAATGGACTATAATCTAAAAAATAGGAGAAGGTCCTTTATTCAATGTCAATGAAGTGCTCTTTCATGTGATCTACTTAGTTTTAAAATACTCTTTGAAAGTCACTCTTAGGACACTTGAGTCAAAATTGATGTAGTCATTTATTTTCATTGTTATAAACTTGTGTGAGGATAAATGAATCTTTACTTTCTTAGGGTATTGGTAGAGCATGATGGCTTACATCTGCACATAATTCTAGCACTGGGAAAGCTAACGCAAGAATATGACCAGTGTGAGACTAGCCATGATTTCATAGACATATTCTTACAAAAGTAAAGCCCAAATAAATAAAATGCCAAGTGAACAGAAAAAAAAAGGATAGGATATAGGGAGATGCTAAAATTGCATTGCTATCGTTCTCATTTGTGAGAGTTGAGAGATTGGAGACACTCTTTCATTCAGAACAGTGCCAGTAGGTTTTCCTTTTTTAGTGATAAAAATCTGCTACTTCCTCTAAAAGTAAAAACAGAAAGGACTCACAGGGCTCCTTTCAGCAGGTAAAAATGCTATTCTATAAAGGGGCACCAGCAGCAGCTACTAATAGCTCTTTAACGATCCACCCAAGAATAAACACTGAAAACACAGGATCTTGGGGTGCCTCAGGGGATGTTTCTGAAGCCCAAGGTAGACCAAACAAATCAAAAGGAAGTATTGAGAGACTCCAAAGGAACCTGGGAGCAGGGGAAAGGAGGATGGGAAATTTCCCAATTAGTCAGGAATTCTCAGAATAAAGAGAGAGGGAGATGATTTACACATGAATGCCTGTGTCCTCTCACCTCAGATAACATCTTTTTCCATGAAATCTCCATACACAGGAGAAAAAAAGCACAGTTCAAAAATCTTTGAGAACCAGTGACATAATTCAAAAATCTTTGAAACAATCAGTGGTCATTTCAAAACATACTAAAACTCATGAGTTCATTGAAGGTTTTGGTCTCATTCTAAACATCCAGCTTGGTGTCTGTGGGTGCACTGACAGTAGCAGTTTGTTTCTGGAGCTGTGGTCAGGAGGCAGGAGGCAGCTACCCACTAACATATGGTGCAGGGTGAGCCAAAACAGGACTTCTTTCCTGTGTATAATAGCAAATTTAGCAGCACCCCTGGAGTGTGCCCAACTAGAGGCCAAATATTCCCTGGAGGCAAAATCATCCCCACCCCTTACTTATTTGAGAATCAGTGATATTTTCTTGAAACTTGTCATGTTTAGAAGCATGGACTTCAACATATTGATATAGCTTTTTCTGGTTGTTTCTTTTTCCTTGGTGCTCTGATACATACCCTCTTATATGTGTGTTTCAAAATTCATCCTAGCAAGATGGACAATGATCAAGAGAACACAGTTTCCATTGAGCCATGATATCATCAGGCAGGCTGACACATCAGCCAAGTTCAGCAAGGAACATTTAATAAGGAAGATCTTGTCTCATTCTGATGTGATGATACTGGCTCAAATTCCTGAAGAATCAATAAGAAAGAGAGGACATGGGATAGCCTTTTAACACCCATATAAAATAAAATAAAATGGCTTCTGTCCCCCTTTTCAGAAATACTTACATTTAAATGTGCAGTTATGTCTTGACAAGCACATGGTTCCTAGGAGAGTATTCATGAAGTGGAAGCAGAAAGAGTGTAAAAGTCAGAGGACTAGAAAAGAATCTGTTGTAAGATGGTATTTTCTATATGCAACAGGAAAGGTGTACCTATGAAATCTCAACAGTTGTGCCATCTAAAAAAGACCTGCACAATAACAATACCTGTTGGCATCCCAGAAAAGATGCAGGGAATCTCCAAAGGCTCCCCTGATGGAAGAGCTACAGGCAGCTAAGTGCTGCTGGGAGAGAAAGAATCAGTATTCTTCAGGGACAAGACTCCTGACACGTTAATGTAATCCCATGTCTTAAGCCCTAAACATATACACATACAGGCAACAATAAAAACATTAAATGGACTCAGCTAGATGGGTTTGCACATACATACATGCATATATTTATATGTAACAATAATAATTAAGAAACACCACCCCTCCATTCATCCTCTGCAAAGACTACAGCTGGGAGCATTGCCCTTTCTGCTTTTACTTGGAAGCTCACTTATTTCCCATGGTCCTGTCTTAAAAGAAGTGGCTAGTCTTTCCCCATAGCAGTTACTTGAGTTTGCCCCTTCTTCTAGAAAAATGAAGTTGTACTTTCAGGTGCTGTCTGAAGTCCAGGATTGACTGTCTGTGATGTAACATAACTTACCAGGACTAAATCTACAATTTTAGGCAGAAGGCTACAATTATGCTCCATGAGGATCTAAAGAAATAGCCTAGATTTCTCCTTGTAGAAGTATGCAGGAAAACATTTCCACACAGATTGGCGAAAGTACCTAGCTTAGTACTTTAATGGAGCTTTGCAGTAATACATATGAAAAATAAGGTTGGAGTGGTGAAATGGTTCATTGTGATAAGGTGCTTGCCACCAAGCCTGATGACCTGAGTTCAATTCCTAATACCCACATAGTAGGAGGAAATAATTGACTACTGCAGCTTGTTCTCTATTCTTCATGTACATACACATCATGGCCACATCCATGCATATGTAGAAGTATACAATGAATAAATAAAGAAAGAAAGAAAGAAAGAAATATCAAAAAGGAATTGAAGACAGGCAAGTTATTCTCTGGTGTAGCAAAAAATGGTTATTCCCCCCAAAATTTAATGTAAGCATGGACTGTGAAAAATGCAAATAAAAACTAGAATTAAAGGAAATTAAAAAAAATTACATTTTGGACAGCGTGATTTCAAATGATAAAGGCCCAGCCTTATGCAAAAAGAAGAAAGCATTGAGGTATATTAAAGAACTAGAGTTGTCTTGCATGTATAGAGTGAGGGAAGAGTCAATATATTTGATTAATGATTTCCAGAAAGTTAGGCGACCACTATTCAGAGTGAGGTCTGTGTGTGCAGTGCTACTGGCTTTGTAACATCAGCAGGAGAAACACATTCATCTGATTTTTATGCTATTTTATTGTCACCTGTGAATAAATTTCTTTGAAATTCTGAAGACAAAGTCCCTTCTATCTTTTTAAAAGTCATTTCTTTTGCAAAGATAGCAAAAAATCAGTAGTTTGTAACCAGGGACATAATGAGAATATAATTTTAAAAGACTGCTTTTTTGAAAACATAAAACTCAAAAGAGGCAGGCTACCAAGCTAGAAAGATAAATTAATATAACTTAACAGGCAAGAGGGAAAGCAAATATGTGTCTCCAAGCAGCAGCTGTTGATGCAAGCAAAGGTTAGAGCAACAAGGCTATTTTCTAACAAAGTGTGAATCCCATTAGTGATGAAGTGTTATTCCCTGCTTAGATCCGTATGTCTTAGTGAGAACAGATTTAGGATATACCTCCATTTGCAACTCAAGGCTGGTAACTAAAAACCACGGAGACATGCAAAATCAGGGAAGCCATTCAAAAGGCATGTTAAGTTTCTTATAAGATGCTGACTCATACACAACGGACAGTTGGTAAAATGTGCAAAATCCCTCCTTAACATTAACATGATGGGGAACTGGCCTTGTCTAGTTTCCCCACCATCCCTTGGGATCCCTATTGGCTGTTCAAACACAGTGATGCCATTCTGTACTTGGTAAATTAGTGATGGAACCCTTGGAAGATTTTGTTGGGGGGGGGGGATTAGAGTTTAAACTTCATTATATTTAAAGAAGACAAAGGTAGAGAAATAAAGGAGATGTGGCAGCACTTTAAAAATGGAAACATCTGGAAGTCATCAATGACTTCCTTGGGTACACAATACCTAGGTGCTATACTAACTTTAATAATTCAGTGAAGTGAATGTTGATAATTTATTACTATTTTATTACTAATACTATTATTCTTTATCTACAATAATCTGTAATCTGAAAGTTTGCATTTTTCTCACTATCAGGATCTGTCAAGCATGTCTCTGAAGCTACAGTATATCACTGAGCAGAAGCAAATACATTTTTAAAAATGAAGTTAACTATCCACACAACGAAAAGAAATCTCATGCAAGAGAAGCTCATACGTTGCATAGATTTTCACCATGGTTAAAACCATGGCCTCAGGAAGCCAAATGATCTCCATGAAATAATCTGCTAGAATGCCATATTTTTATGATCTTTCACGTTTAAAGGTGTAAAGTTAAGTGTTGAAATTCAAAATTACTGAATTTGGGTTCATGGAATACATTCAAGTAAGGAAAATACAGGATGACTATAAGGCTCTGCATTTGACATAAGGAACAGTCCTATCTTACGGAAAAACTGTACCAGCTTGACAAGAATGAGGGAAATTTTTAAAAATCTACTGGAAAGCATTTGGTTATTCAAATTAGCATTGAAGATGACTGTGGTTTAGAAACCTTTTTTTCTTTTCTTTTCTTTTAATTGCAGGGACTAAACTATTTTGCCAACTCTCTTTGGATAGCTCAATTTTCAACCTAGCTGACTGATCTGAAAATGAGCCGTCAAGAGCCCTACACTGAAATTATTTTTCTGAGAAGGATGTTTATTGTGGTATGTTTTCAAAATTTTTGGAGAATCTGTTTAGAAAGAATAGTTTTCTTTCAGTTGAATCTGGTGAACAGCTTTATTAGACAAAATGAAGATCATGCAAATGGATCTTTTAAAATAATTTTGATCCCCCATACATCACGACATTTACATTATCCTGCTTATTTGTCATACATGCACACAGGTTGGGTCAAATTCTTTGATCATTCACCCACCATGAAAGTTAGTTTATAGTTATAAAAATTGTATGAAGAGATTACTATTTCTGCAATTAATGTTATACACTAAATGGACCTGTCATGTGTTGAAGCCCTAACTTCCAATGTGACTATATTAGTGAAAGGAATTAAGTGGGGACATACAGGACACACATAAGGGTGGGATACAAATCTAGTAGTATTTGTGTCCTCATAAAAAGAGAAATGAGATAACTTGGTCTTGCTTTAAGGGGGCACATGGGAAAAAAGTCGAGGCAAGGACATGGACTTCTCAGAATCTAGACTGGCTCAAAGACGACATTTTTTGTCATTCTATCTATGGTATCTTGCTGTGGTAGTCCAACCTGGCTAATTTGCTGAGTAAGACAATGTAGCAAGGTCTATATCATCAATGCTTTGTTAGATATTGTCACTTTATCAGTGATTTAGTAGCAAACAAGAAATTTGTTGGCATTCAAGAAGAGAAAGCATCCAAAAACTATGCTAGCTGCAGTTTTACATTAAATACTACTACTACTATTTCTTGTTAAAACTTTATGGTTTTCTGTATCCAAACAATTAAATATGATGCTTAGCTTTCAGAATATACATTCACAGGAAATTATTATTCACTGTGTTCATTGTATCTAAAGTGATATTTTTAGCTGTTCTGAAGGTAATATTTAACATTCTTTTGTGACAGAAAAAGAAACTTGAAAACTCATAAAATAAAATAAGATGTAGACAAAGAATTTTAAAGGTACTTTGAATGCCTCCTTCCTATACTATTTTCCTATTTTGAATCAGAAAAAGACCTCAAAATGGAGGGAGAAGGGAGAAGACCACAAAGTAAGCGCAAAAGGTCAATGGTTTCCTTTCCTGTCAAAATCAATATATAATGATTCTTTACTTCTTGTGCTTCATGTCCAAGGTCTATGAACAGGAATGGGACATATTCTAGTGGAAATCAGTAAAACAATTCCATTGCCAAAACATCTCACAGAGAGCTGCCATAATGTAGTTTCGATAAACTAGTTTTTGCCTTTTCACCAAGACAAAAACCACATGATGTTAGTTTCCTTGGAGAAGATGGAAATGATGATTTTAAAACAATACACAGCGAAGTCCATAGCACAAGTGCTTTGTTCATTAGACACAATGACCTCTCTAGCAATCGGCTCACATTTTGAAATGGTTATAAAAATTTTCCTGTTTATATTTTATTTCTTCTACTTAATCTTGATATTTTAAAGCCACAGTTAGCTTAAATGTGCAGTTATGTCATTAGCAGGTAAAAGTTTCCTTAGGAATTTTTCAAATAAAAATACAGTTCGATGAGAGAGTCAAGGGACCACTTAGTTGCAAGTGTGTAGTGGTTGTTACAAAGGCATCAAAGGAAAAGTCTGAGTCAAAATGGCCTTCCACCCCTCCCAATACCGGGGGAGCTCTGCTTCCTTCTGTTCTATGATCCCCTAAGCAAGTCTAAATGCTTTTTTAATTTACTATTTTTTGATCCTGCAATGTGTCCATCAAGCTTATATAGGTTGTACAATATCAGTAAATCTTACAACAAATCCAAATGCCATCCTGCTGACAAAAATATCCATGACAGGAAAGCAGGATGAGCCCAGAAATATTAAACTGAGAGAACAAGAAAGGGAGAAAAGAAACTGAAAGATTAGAATCACCTAGCCTTCTTTCCCTTATTATTTCATTTTGTTTGCATTCACAAAACACTGCTACACTTAATTTTCTAAATCTTGTTAACCACTAGATGAATGTTAGATAAGCTTTACTCGGAAATTTGAGACTTTATTAAATCTTTCTGTTACCATGAAGTCAATGTAAGCCTTATGATACTCTGAGGTTATATCTTTGCATTTTGAAATTGAGATAAGTATAAAATCAGTGTCTAAGTAAGTTGATCTTTCCCAGTATGCCCACTGTAGCATGGCAATAGGATCACTTGAAGAAGTTGTGCCTTGCTTTAAGCTACAGGTTAGGCATTGCTATAAAAGAACCAAAATACAGTACATATTTGCAAGAAATTTAACATCAGAAGACAAAACAGGGTAACAAATATAGGCACACTTCTTTTTAAATAATCCTATTTGCAATTACACAATACGGGGTCTTTGAGTTGGTAAGCTGCTGGATTTCATCCAAAGTGTATTACAACCCTGGTTGAGAGTTCCAGAAAAGTGGAACCAAGTGCCCTCTTGTTCAACAAATATGCCCAATACCACATACTCGGAAAGCAGTAAAGGCAGAATGGATGGCCTTCACACCACTAGACTCACGAACATCTCAGTTTCATGAAACCAATGTGTTATTACAGAGAGAATGTAGATTTGGGAGTCTTAGGGTTCCTGGTTTTGTTTCTTTGTTTTGTGTGTGTGTGTGTGTGTGTGTGTGTGTATGTGTGTGTGTGTGTGTGCTTTTTAATAACTGCATGATTTGCAGCATGTTAGTGATAATCTTTAATACTAAATTTCTTTTATATTTTTGTTTTAGTCCTAAATATATTATTTAATGCATAGATATAATTGAGAAGAGAAAATGATATTATGAGCATCATTATTTTTAAGGTAGGTTAAGATTACTTTTAAAAAATATTTATTCTATGTATGTGAGTACACTGTTGCTGTCTTAAGGCACACCAGAAGAGGGCAAGAGATCACATATTAGATGGTTGTGAGCCAACATGTAGTTGCTGGGAATTGAACTCTGGACCTCTGGAAGAGGTCTTAACCACTTAACAACTTAACCTCTTAACCACTGAGCCATCTCTCCAGCCCCTCGTTACTTTTTAAGGCATTTGAAATTTTGTGTATGAGTGATTGCCTACACACACACATGCACATGTGCACACACACACACACGTATGTACACACACACACACACACATGTATATATATATTCCTGTGTGTGCCTATAGACTACGGAGGCCAGAAGAGGGTATCAGATTCCCTGTAACTGGAGTTATAGGCAGTTGTGAGCAACCATGTAAGTACTAGAAACTGAGGCTAAGTCATCTGCAAGAGAAAGTGTTCTTTACCAATTTATCTCTGCAGTACCCAATTATGAGCATTCTTAATATTATGCTTGGCACATAATTAAATGCAGGAAGCACTGACTCTGTTCCTTTTGGAAAAATGAAGGTCAGACTTTATTGAGGGCATCTCAGGTACTGTGTTGGGCACTCCACATACCTTATTTCACATTTATAACATTGATTTGGGGGAGTGTACTTACCCCCAATTTATAGATAAGAAGGCTAAAATATCGTAATATATAATTAGTTAATCAATAATGCACTCCTACAGAGCCATAAAGCTAAGAATCCATATTCAATCTCATCTTGTTCATTGCTCAAGTAAGGTCCATTTGATCTATTTGTTATACAGGATGTTCTTAGACCATATAGTCAAGAAACAAATTCTGATGAGTGTTCAATATGGTTTCAGGTACTTTACCATGTGTTGACCCAAAACTAATGAGTAAAGCAGATATATTTCTCACTCTTAACCTCACAACTTAACCCAGGGTTTTTCTGTTTCAATGCTACTGGCATTTTTTGGCCTGCATATTTTAGTATATTTAGCAATAACTCTGGCTTCTATGTATCAGTAGTTTTCCTTACCTCACAGTGTCTGTAGAAATGCAAAATGTCAAATTTTCTTGGCTACTTCAATGAGAACCACTGTTTTTGTGAATCCAGTTATTAACAGTTTTTTGTTTCTTGGAGGGATGGTATACAATTGTAATCTCAGCATTTTGGAAGGAGACTGAGACAGGATTGCAAGTTGCAAGTCAGCCTGGGCTTAAACAAAACATAAAAAATATAGTGTTGTATATACAAAACTAAAAAGTCCTTACTCAGGCTGAGGTTTTTCTAAAACAAATAATTTCTTCCTAAAACCAGAAAGAAAACAACAACTTTCAAATGACATATAATGTATAGTGTGAAGAAGAACTAACACCTCCCAAAGAGTTCACTTTTTTGTATCAAAATGTTCTTGGCAGAACTTTTCTAGTTAGGAAGTAGGTAATCAAAGAAAAGTAGCCAAAGTTTCTTTATAAAATATACTTTATACTCATTTTATCTATAATGGGATATACTATAAGTTGCTGTTTTCAAAGAATTAATGATTTGATTATAAAGACATAGTATCTCATAATATAGATGAAATTAATTGTAGTGTTATATTTGAGTATCTGGGAAAAACCATAAGTTAAGAGGAGGCTAGAATCAAGAATTGTTATATTCAACATTAGCAGACTTTTTAATCTTTGTAGGTATCTAATTATATTTCAAAATTTATACAATGCAGATTTATTTCTTGCTAATGCAATATTCCCACCTGTACTCCGGTGACTTTCTAGGTCTTGTGAAATGTTCTCCACTACTCAGAATCAAGAATCCAAGCTTCACTAGTCTTATAGTTCTGCCCATTGTAATATCAATTTAGAGACCATCATTAGCAATGTGATGTAAAATAATGGTATAAACTTACAGGCACATTACTACCAATAAGTACTAGTGAGCATGGCTAACAGAATCTAGCTGTATTGCCAGAAAGGAATGGAAATCTGTGTATGAGCATATAAGCATGCTTTAATCAATATTGTTAAAATCATTGTCATTGCTCAAGAGTCAACCAAGCTTTGTCCAAATTTGTGGTTTATAAAATCAGTTTTATACACTTCAACACAATTCTGTGAGGAAAAATGAAAGATATATAAGCTACATTCCTTCCAAAGATTTGTGCTATGTGTATGCATATTTGATGTCTAGAGAATAATATTCTGTGCTAATTTATAGCATCATTATAAAGGGACACATTCTTAATCCATGGTAGACACCATGATGTTGTTGGACAATTATCATTTGTTAAGAAAAGGAGAATGTGGTTTGCAGCCCAGAATTCATATCTCCTAGCAATGGTGTAATATTTTCTTTTGCTCTCATTGTGTAAATTATTAAAAATAAACGAGGTTCAATATAATTTTAATTATATCAAAAATGAAAGCAGAGTCAGGACTCCTTCCAATCTGTGAAATTATTTAGCATTTAATATTCCCTTTGGGAAATCAATATGGTTTAGAAGAGATTATTTATATATCACTAGTCAAGTGTGATTTAAATAAATGCATGATGTTGCTAGAGCTATGTGAATAGTCTTTCAATGTCAAGACCTTACTATTGAATAAAAAGATAGATTCATAAATCAGCTAATAGGAAAATGGTTAGTAGAAATTATCTCATCATTTTTTCTGATATAAAAGAATAAATTAGGTTATGCTTTTCCAATATTTATTCAAATCATAAAAATAAATGGACATTCCACATCAACAACTTAACATTTATTAGATATTTGAAATGTATATTCTAAAAACTAATATTATTTTGAGAGTGAAATCTGGACCAGTGGTTCAGACATGTATAAATAATTCATGTTTTTTAAAAGCCAGTTAAGTTTTAAAAATTAACTTAATAGCAACAAAATAACTTCTGCTTCTTGGCAGTCAGGGTTCATCCTGCATAATTTAGGTTATGAATCAGTTCCTTCCAAGAAGAATAGTTCAGAGCAGAATGGCTAGTGGACCACAGAGGAAAAGGCAAATCACTCATTAATTTCTCCCCAGACTATTTAAGTCGAGTCCTGCCTGTTATTAGAGAAAAGTGAAGTTCTCAGGGTACGGATAGTGAAACAAAAGTGAAATCAAAGGGGTTAGCTCTTCCCAAGTACTCTTGAGTGCATTTGGGAAGTGAGAACCTGTAAGCTTTGTCTTTTACTAGCTTTTCTTTTCTCTGTGTAGCTGGATCTCAGTGGCTGTGGGATTTTTCCATTTTAAGCAATAGAACATGAAAACATAGGGGCAAATGCATAGCTTATTATCAACATTTCCAAGAGAATTTACTCTTTATTTGGTATTTACTGATAAATATATTGAACTCATCTGTTTTCCAGAGTCAAGGAAATAAATTTTGGCTTGTAAAAACTATTTTTACATATTTAAGTTGAATTATATGTCGATATTTGACAAATAGTGAAGACCACAGAAAATGGCAGTTTTTTAAAAATTGAATCTTAAGATTTGGCCAAGAATTGAAAAGTAAAGACTAACATATATTTTGTTGAAAGAGAAACTAAAATAAATGTGTTGGGGAACGAGTTATTGTAGTGAACTAATTCAAAAGATATATTACTTCTGGTAATTCAAAGTCTCCAACATTATGGTGTCAACAGTTTCAGATGTAAGGACTATTTATGTATTTATTTATTTATTAATTTCACTAAAAGCTGCTATTGTCCAATTTTTATGTGATGGATTGAGATAATATGGGACAATTGCAATAACCAAAATTGTAGGTCTGTGATATGAGCTAGACAGAAGGTAGTGTAGCATTCCAGTCATTTTATTTTATTTTTTTAATTTGGAAGACACAGAACAGCAGGCCATTTGGACCCTTTCTTGTTCATCTATCTATCTATCTATCTATCTATCTATCTATCTATCTATCTATCTATCTATCTATCTAATTAACTAAAAACAACAAAAACACCTGGTGACTTGAAAAGTTCCTAGAAATGGAGTAAAATTATTCTTGTGAAGGCAGCCAGAGGCAGTTAGCAAATTCTGACCACCATCATAGTTGTCACCCATTGAAATTGAAACTCAGTCCAAATTTGTACAAGTGGATTCACTTACATCTGCAGCCTTCACATGCTATGTATTAGGTCTCACTGGGTCCTTCTTCTGAAGCCTGTACATTTTTGGATGGCATGACATTTTGGAAGTTGTAATCCCCTTGTGACAGGTTATAAGAGCCAGTTAAAACTTCCTTATTTTCTTCTAACAAAGTGTAACCAGCTTTAATTGCAATGACGATTTTGATTCACAAGACAAACTTCAGGAAAGGAAGTAAAAAAGTCAGAAAGTCTGGACAAGGTTGGAGGAGGGACCATGGGTAAGATGTGGAGAGAGTGAAAGACAGCAGATTCTTCTGTTTTAAAAGGGGGGATTATTCACTTCTAAATGAGACAGCTCAATTTAACAGCCTTGAATTTATGGGTCTAAGTGTTTGGGAAGATTATGTGTCTGGGTCCTCTGGGGAAAGAAGCTACCTGGCGGTCCAATATTCACAGTCAATTGTTATTACAGGTGGAGGGATGTATTGCTGGCAATGAAAGAACTTGTTAGGACAGGAATTCAGATAATGGCTGGTTCACTGATAGGTAGGTCAGGATGGAGCCAAGGCCCTTTCTACTAATGGAGTTTAGGAGGTCCTGGAGCTAGTCTGGTGCAATACTCTGTAATTTAGCATAATGCAAATTTTTGTTATTTTTCTTTTTATCGAAATGGGTGACTAGTTTTATATCTCTCCTGCCTTTATTTTTCCCAGAGGATTTTATAAAAATATGAAAAAAAATGTTTTTTTGTATTTCTACAAAATATAGTAATATCATGCCAGCATACTTTAAGCATTTCCAAAATTATGTAATGTATAAGATGTGTGTGTGTGTGTGTATGTGTGTGTGTGTGTGTGATTGGGCAGCACTTTTGTCCTAACAAGAAAAGCTCATGTACAAAGGACTAACACAGGCAACAAAATGCTATGCTCTTTAGGCTAATTCCTGAGAAAAGGCAGTTGCTGTATCATTCTGCTTGCAATCAGGCTAGATGCTTGAGACACACATATACGGAATCACTTTTTACATACACCTTATTCCTTTAAATTAGTTTTGACACTGAATTTTCTTCATATCACATTGATCTTTCACCCCTTTAAATTAAGTATAATTAAAATCGCCCATGTGCATCGCTAAACTATTAGAAACTCAGGGAAGTCCAGAAAAAAAAATATTTGACTCAGCATACTTACAGCAATTAAGCACAGGTGGCAATTTATGGTACAAACTTCCAGAGTTGTCTTTATGCAAACATAGAATATATATTTTAAAGTGGAATAAATCTATATGTAGTACTCTATAATTATTTTATTAGCATTCTTAGTTTGACTGTTAGGCAATATTCCATTATACAGAAAAGCCACAAAATCTACTTAGGTTGGCATTTTGATCATTTACAGTTTTTTGTTCTAATATAAAACATCATTGTTATCAACCTTAATTTATTCTCACATTAGCTGAGCAACCAAATATTTTCATAGGGTACATTTCTAGAAGTAGAATTAATTATTATATGATATGTCTTTAAGGTCATAACATTACTTTCCTTTAAACTTCTATTTACCATCCCACAAACCATGTGAGTCTACTTTAATAATTTTCAGCCAGACCATCTTTTACATTGGAGAAGAGATTTCTCTCTTTTTATCTTTTATTACTCCTCCTGTTTTTATTTCTCATACTGTGATAAACTTTGATTCTGGCATTATACATACAGTCTCTGATCACATTAGTATAATACATGAGGAGCATAAAGACTCCATATTACAGTCTTCCTTTGCCATTTTACACAATCCACCTAAATATCATGGGATGTTTCAACATACTGACTTCCATTCTACCCTTCTTAGATGCTTTTCACATCTGGAAGTAACACAAATTCTTGTGTCAGACTATGCTTCTTTGCTCTGGAAATATTGTCACTATAACGGTGTGAGACAGAAACCAGCCATGTCCAGTCTTCAGACAGACTGCTGAACTCATTAAGTAATGCTTCCTATTTTTGAATGTTCAGTGATGGTATGTGGTACCTCCTCCACTCTCCACTTCATCTTTCCCACCCCCAGATTCATAGCAGTGGGAAGACAAGAATGTATCATTGGCTGTGCAGTAGAGCCTGTTAGGGCCCTTCCTTTGTTACAAAACTGATGTATTAATGGGATCTTTTCATGGTGCTCTAAGAAGCCATGTAAGCTGTGGTCTTTTTTGTTAAGAAATGTGATGTCCATTTAATGAAACCCCTTTCTGTATTGGTTTAAGTAAAAATGCTTCCAAGTAGCTTTTTTAGTTAGGGGAAGATCTTCAGAAAATTCACACTTGCCCCAGAACATTTAGATGCATGTTAATGACCATGACCCTTTTTCATTTGTTTTAAGACAAGGTCTGGCTAGAAGTCATCATATAGACCAACCTTGTCTTGAACTTCTGCCACAGCATCTCTTGGTGTTTTCTTTTGTTTGTTTCAAGCCCTAGGAATATTTGGGCCTTTATAGGGACTATTAAAGTTTAACATAGCACTGCAATATTTATAAGCTAATAAAACCTGTTGAGGCATACAAGATCCAAAACATAATTAAAACAGTCAAAGTAGATGGAACCTCTATACAGAAGTTATATTATGGATTCATGAGTACCTAAATATTTCACCTTTTGGAAAGAAAGAAAAGCAACAAATGAATAAATAGATAAGGAACATCTATACATAGATGAGTCAAAGGAGTAAAATGTGATATGCACAGTCTGAAGGTTTGCACAAATTAAATGTTGAAAGGGAATCTCAAATGAGTTACAATGGCATGTTCATATGATTGTACCCTGCTTTAATGAATTTGAAAATAATATAACATAAATATTTTCAAATAGGGATGATTTTTCTCCTTGCAAGTGACATTTGACAATGTCTAGAACAATTTTGGCTATCATAGCCTGAGTATGCATGTTGTGAAGTTGGCATCACATCTGGCACATACAGGCTAGGGATGCTGCTATACAATATGCAGGACAACTTTATACACTAAAGAATAATTAGATATAAGTGTCAGTAATGTCAATGTGGATACACCCTGAGCTGATGAACTTCTAATTCAATATTTTTTAATTCAAAATTTGAGTAATTATTTTAAACATTATTATCAGGCATGACCACATGAGATCTTAACAAGATTGAAGTCTCCCTTAGTTTAATGATAGATAGATGTCTTCATTTTCAGAGCAAGGAATTTCTATAAGAGGTGCAATACCTTGGGAGTATTTCAATTTTCAGCAAGGCCTCCAAGGAAGCAGGGGCTGCTGTATTGTCAGAATGTACCTCAGTGGTTCTCTGATTATCTTTTCCCCATCAAATTCATTGCCACCCTCATCATCACCTGAGAACTCACTGAAAGTGGAAATGGTGGGGTCCAGTTCTAGACCTGAGAAATCAGAAAGGATCTGATTATGTTCCCAGGTGGTGCTGACATCATAGATAAGTTCAAAACCATTGCTTTAGCTAAAGAGTTATGGGAAGGAATGCAAAGGGACAGATAGCAAGAGTTTCTTAAAGAAGTCCTAAGTTTGAATCACTCAAGAATATGAAGATAAGGTCATTGAGGTATCTTATTTACCAAAGACACTTTCTGATAAACCTGAGGACCTGAGCTCAATTCCTGAGAGGTACATGATAGAAGAGAACTGACTTTCACAAGTTGTACTCCCACTTCCCCATGCGGTATTGTAGCCCTCTCTCATCAACAAAATAAAAAGATGTAATATAAAGGAATTGAAGAACAGCAAGCTTCCCTAAGCTTGACAGATTAAATGTTTGTGCTAGGAATTTTTGCTTTATATCTTGATTCTGGTATTGGCAATCATGTCATAAATCTATAAACTTCAAGACCAGTAGTTAAAACCATGCAAAGATTTCTAGAATCTAAATGTTTCCATTTGTCAGATTTCAGACCAGGGGTGATTGAATGCCTGCTTTTAAAATATTTTCAGCACAGCCAGTCTTTTGGTATAAAGACAACAGTAGCTCAGTTTAGTTACCTGGGAACTCACCTCAGTGTCAAGCTTTGAAAATGCATCCTTGTGCAAGGTCATCCTTTGTGCACCTTGGAAACACGATGGAAAGAGTGTAGAAAAGCACACATCCAGTTAGCACTATTGTGTAGCTGGCTAGGCATTTAGAGTACTTGGAATTTTACACCCGAGTAAATGTCCCTTTAACAAGCTCCAAGGCAAGATGCTTCTCCATCACTTTTTGAAACACCTATTCTTAAAGAAAATTTAAAACACAGTGGAAGAGTAAGAGGAAGCCTTCCTTTGTGCTCCTTCATAGGATCCTAAATAACCCTGGAAGCAACATATCTTCCTGGAGGCACAGTTGAAAGCTGAGCACAGGTTGAAGCTAGACAAGAGAGGGCATTAAAGCCTCTGTTTCAAACAGAGCCCTGTGTTACATGTCTGCTGAGCCTGGAGATCAAGACATCTCATAGTTCCTTAGCACCCAAGTCAATAATTTTATGAGAAGTAACATAGATTCAGCCTCTATTTGCACATGATGTATTTTTGTTAATCAAGTCTGGAACATCCTACAACAGATTTTTTTTAATTGAATTAGTAGTGTTGCTAATTTAATTGTATCTCATGCTTACAGACAGAACGAATAAAAGTAGGCTGCATGTAAAATACCAATAATACTTTTATAATACTCCAAACATAATGAAAAAAAGAATGAAAAATGAAGCAATGTCTAGTCGGGCTTGAAAAATATTTTACATCCAAGGAGTCTGCCAAAATGTTAACATAAGGGAACAATATCATCAGACAAAAGGAGAAAAATAACTACTAAAGCAATTAGTGACAATATGTAGAATGCCAAGCTTGTTTTAATAATTGTACCACTAACATATGATAATTTCAAAAAGTGTTTACTGTTCTAATTTTATTTAAATCAAGACATGATACTCTGCTTTGTATACTGTAATCTTGCCACTTAAAAAATAATTTAATTAGCATGGATTATAAACCAATGTTTTCTCAAAAATCAAGTTGGGTAATAAAGGGTTCCTTGTGCTAAATAGGATATTTCCTATACAAGTTTTTTGTATGAGACTAATTTTTTTTAAATAATTAAAACAGCTCTCTCTAGTGTGAATTAAAGATTAATTAATACAATGTCATATGCACAGCTGAGGAATAACATACAAATATAAATTAGTGAACTGATTTCCTCCACCAAACTGGTTTTGAAAGCAGCAAAAACTACACTTAATGTTTGAAAGATGTGCCATCATTCCAAACACTAGGTTCATGAGCTCCCAGCCTTCAATGGGAAAATTAACATTTACCTTATTTTACTAGTTTATGTATACATAAATTTCATCAGAAAAGAACTTTCTGGGATGAATGGGAAACATTTCATAGAAAGGGACAAGAACAAAGAGAAGCAAGGCAGCCAGACAGCCAGCACCAAGCCTATCTTGGAATTCAATTTTGTAGACAGAATCCCCCACCACCTCTAATGACACAAAGACCTATCTCTTAGAAACACAGAAGCTGCTCCTCTGCAGAAGTGTATTTTTTTCCTATTCTTTTTTACTTTTTGAGGATTATGTGTTTGGGTCGAGGACGTAAACAAAGTCTGGGGTGGGGGTGGGGGGCGGGGAGGGATTTTTTGAATTTGTGGCGACATCCAGAATCAATGAAGGTATAATGGTGCCCTCTGCTGGGAAGTGTAAGTAATGCCGTCTGGTAAATGTTCAGCTGGAATTGAACTTTGGTTGGGGTGGGATGGGGTATTCCCAAAGATGTTTCTGGAACAAAACGTCCCTACAAGTACTCTACAAAAAAGTAGTTGCAAAACCCCAAACCACATGAAATTAGCTTGATTTTGAGTTGACACTGGAATCTGAAACCAGCTGTATTTCATCCTAGAACATTAGTGCTATAAACCCTTCATCAAACCTGGAGACAATTATTTTCTCACTATCTGGACAAGACCACATTTCCAGTGCCTGAATTTTTCCAGGGAAAAATTTGCCTTTTGTACAGTACCATTCTCTCCAACTTGCATAAATAAGCCTTGCTGAAGAATGCCCCCAAGTGACACTCTTCTCATTAAAAAAAGAAATCACATAAGAAATTTGTCGCAGAAAGCACACATCACACTGACATTCCTATTCTCCCTTGAAATGCTTGGTAGTAAGTTTTAAAAACGTGATTTGAGCCTATTCAGGATAATTGTGCTATTTCGTTGAAGGCACCATTTCTTCTCCCATTTGCCTCAGTGCTGGGTATACAACAGAATTCTTAACTACCTGTAAGGTAAAGTGGCTAAGTTCCAGTAAAATGAGGGCTGTAGACACACAATGCATGCTGATCAAACTTCAGTAAAAAGCTGACTGTTGGTTGGGCAATCTTCAATGGTGTCCACTAACTTATAAGGGAACCACTTATTTAAATAAAAGAACTAAATAAAAAAGAACCAAAAGTTCTGAAGGCATTTTAAAAAGACAAAAAAATAAATCATATCTTCTGTGTTTTGTAACTTAGTTAAAATACCAAACCATGATTACAGAGGCCAAGACTATGCCTCTGGTTGATTAGCTGAATGTCTAAACAATGTATTCATTTTTTTATTCATATGAGAGGTAAACTTCTAGATGTTACCCCTGCGGAAATTGCACAGGGCACCATGAAGGGCCTTGAACTTCATTTTATACTTTGTTATCACTATTTGGAATTACCATTTTTTTAAAAAAAAGACACTGTATTTCAATTTTTACTAGGTTCTATAAGTTATATAATGTCTTCTACATATACTGATTGTACATGTTGCTTCTGAGTACCGAATAAAATAGTGTTCGTACAGTAATGTATGTAGTCATGTTCATGTAGTAATGTATGTACCTGAGAACTTAGAAAATGTATGTCCAAACAACAATATAGTAAAGAGACCTAGATGTGCTGTAGTTCAGAAAATAATGGCATGATCTTTTCCTTCTGGAAAATTCCTTAAATGGATCATATATGGAGTGTCACTTGAGCTGAGATTTTCAGAAACATTCTTTTATGCTTATTGCTCTATAGAACAATAGAAAGGCAAGTAAAATACATAGATGGGTTTCTCATTTTGCCATCTGGTTCACCTTGTGCTTTCACTGTTCTTATCAGGCCTGTTAGGTGACTTTGACTATGCCATCACGATTTCAGTGCTTCTGTAATTCACAAACATGGCTCTTCATACACAACAGCTTAAGTATTGAATTGTACACTGTATTTCTACAATGTTTTTAATCCCAAAGAAAAAAATGCTAGCACTTTAAAAATCAGAAGAAATCATGAATTCATGTGCCTACTGCGAGCTGCATCTAAGCTGTCATGTGAAATCATGACAAGGCTTCATTGGATCACCTCATTTTCTAAGGAGGTCATTTTATTATGTTACAGCCTTACCGTGCTTAAACAATGGCTGTGAACTCTAAATCCATAGTGTTACATAAACAAGTCAGGGAACATTTCCCGGGAAAGTGAGTCATTCACTTCTGAATACAGAAATAAAAAATAACCACATTTTTTTTCTCTCTCACTTAAGGATAACTTCACTGAGACACTGGAGGTGGCAAAGTTCCATCAATAAATCCAGCTGTGTCTGTATTTGAGCCCCAAAAATCTCAAACATGGGAACCAGGCTGCAGCTAATGAAAAGCTCCAATTCTTTGTATCCACAAGTCAAGAACACATTTATCCATTTTCAGAATGTCTTACCAAGAAAACATTCATTCCTCTTGGGATTTGGGTTTTATGGAAACAAAACAAAACAAAACAAAATAGTGTTATACTCACAAAGGGAACATTTGCATGTATCTAATATTTACAAATAATTTAGGTGCTGGAGAGTTGGCACAGGTATTACCAGATCTTTTGGCTATTACAAAGGGCTGGAGTTCGATTGCCAGTATTCACACAGAGGCTTACCACCTCAGGCACGCAGATGTGCATGTGGTAATGGAGATGTACATACAGACAAAATATTCATACATATAAATTAATAAAATGAATCTAAAAATTAATTTAAAATATATAGTCCATGTAAAATGGTTCATATATAAATAATAGTGAATTTTTAGAAAATTATTCATTTAGGTGTGGGTTGTGTGTTTCTACATGAGGATATATGCATGTGAATAAGATGTGCAAGCATGCAACTTTGCACACCACTTTGTATACAGAGGACAGAGAGCATCAGCTCCCCCAGAGGTGCAGTTACAGGATGTTACTGGATGCTTCACTTGTTGAGTGGATACTGAGACCTAAACTCTGATCCTCATGATTTCTAAACAAGTGCTGGTAACTTCTGAGCCATCGTCTCAGCATAAAAATAATGCAGTTTTTAAAAAAATATGTACTTTATTAAATATGAGCTGTGCCATCCTTACTGTCTATGTGAGTAGAAAACCAACTGTTGCAAAAAAGAAATAGTTTAGCCAATAGCAGAGTGCCCAAATATGTCTCTAATTCCGTACTGTCTCATGTTTTCTTTTAATATGTCCTATGTTTCATTCTTAATGAAGCAAGTAAAGGGTTTAAAATCCATTCTGGATTTTTCTTTGTGTATACATGTGTGTGTATGCATGCATTTTGTGTGTGTGTGTGTGTGTGTGTGTGTGTGAACA
The DNA here is from genome assembly GCF_978045245.1 of Mus caroli. Lineage (NCBI taxonomy): Eukaryota > Metazoa > Chordata > Mammalia > Rodentia > Muridae > Mus > Mus caroli. Next base: position 2,139,034 of record NW_028227260.1, read on the forward strand.
TGTACTTCAGGTATATGTGCCTGTATGAGTTGGAAGCTGAGGCTGGATGTCTTCCTTAATAATGGTCTACCTTATTTTTGAGACAGGGTCTCTCACTGAATCTGAAGCTTTCTGATTCAGCTAGACTGTCTGTCTAGCAAACACCAAGGTTACTACTGTCTGTCTATCTGCTCAGCACTAGGACAGGACTACAGAAACACATTGCCACACCCAACTTTTACATGGGTTCTTGGGATCCAACTAAGATGATCAACAAACATTTTACCCTATTGAGCTATATCTCTCCAACCCTCTGATATATATTGATACACTTCTTATTATGGCTAAAGCTGTATAAGCAAGACAAATAACAAATTATAAGTTCTGAGAATTTTATTTCAGCCTAGTACTAAGATAGATTTATCACTAGATCAGAACCAGCAAGTTGATACCATCCAAATAATGACTGAGAAGCACTGACATTCTCTACAAAGAATATTTTAGCATTAAAAAAAAAAGACATCTCTGAAGAAGCCAACAATATAATTGCATATGAGGGCAACACCAGCAAATGTTAATCCAAATTATGCACTCATAGCACAGTTAAAGCAGAAAAGGCGGTGTTTCCAATTGTGTGGCTTTATGACTCTGGATAAGAGTAAAGGTGAGTGATTTTAAGTAGGCAGTATGAAATTAATCAGCTGTTTCTTTCACTGAGAAAAAGAGGAACAGTGTAATAGCTACATTGCACTAAAAATTATAGCCAAGTCTTATTGAATTGAACCACTGTCTGGCAGAATTTTTAAGAGATAAATAAAATTGTGAGCAACAATTGGCTTCACAAAAAGATGGCATAACAGAATCAGGTCCAAGAACAGCAGGACTGACCTTTGCCCTCCTTCTTCGTGTTCTGAACTGCAACGGACTCACATGTTTTTAAGTTGAGCTTTCTGGTCCTTGTAACCACCATGCTTCTACACTTTGGCAATGTGCTGACCCACATTTTTGGTGGCCAAACTGTGGTTAGTGTGGGCAGGAGAGCCAGGAACTGCTGACTAATCCATTTCTGAAACTTGTGGTTACACAGGAACCAGTGGGCAATGGTTGGATTCATCTGCTTTGCCCAGAGCATATGATGAAGTGGGACTGGAAAGCGATGCAATTAGCCAGAGTTACCCAGCTACTCTTTGATCCCAGTGGAATGCTCTGAAGAACTAAAGTAAAGAACCAAGTCTGCAGGAGAATGTCTGTTTATGTAACGCCTGTTAAGTGGCACAAGGAAAAGCCACGCGGTTTCCATTTCATCTTTAGGATTTCTAAACTCTGCCCTTTGAATTATCAAGGACTACCTCATCAAGGACGTCTGTCAATGCAACATGAAAGAAAATTGGCCTTAACTGCCAAGTTAAAGGGGATTTTGCAATTTCTCTCCAGGCTCCAAAGGGCATTGTCTTTCTAATACCTAAAGCAGTGATTCTTAAACTGGTCCCTGGATCATCAGTCCCAGAAGAAGGGAGGAGGGAAATGGATAGAAATGCAGACTCTCTGGCTCCAACCCAGTCCTGGGGAATCAGAGCTCTGTGATTTGGCGCAGAAATTTACAAGTTTCCCATGTGATAGCCTTGCTTGCTCAGCTTGAGTAACAGTGGTGTAAAGAATCTGTGTCGAGGTGATTCTAGGACAATGAGAAGCATTGGCCGCCTCTGGGAAATATGTGTCACCAGAATTACTCCAACTTTGTATTTTGAACATGAACTCATATCAGTTTACTTTAGCTGAGGGAGGTATGTGCTCTGTTTCTTCAAATTCCATTACTGGAGTTATTCAGATTTGAATTTCAGAAAGCTTTTCTAAAACTTAAAGTACAACATAAAATTTTTATTGGGTTGATATTTAGATTTATATTCATTTATATTATTAGTGGTTCTGAAGTCATCCTTTGTTTATTGTAATTCATTTCTGGGTAAATGAGATGTTTATTAGCACCTCATGATAACTGTTTTAGCCTTCATAGTGCCAAAGGATTTTAGAGGTAGGATGGGTCTTCTAATTCTTCACCATTTTTTACCATTAAAGAAATGCCAATGAGAAGACAGTATGTACAAGAGCTTACAAAAACATTCTCAGGAGTTAGGTGGGAGAAGGCTTGCTAATCTCTGAAGTCCTCGACTTGAATCTGTAAGTGGAGACCATAACTCACATATTTCTTCTCTTCTCCAGTAGCCCAGTTTTTGGAACAGTGTTGATATGATATGAAATCAAATGTGAGTTCCTTTTCCTTTGCTCCTAGAAAAGTGGATAGGGTATTTTTTTTCTAGCTGTCCATAAGGGATGGATGAAAATGAAAAATTACATTAGTTTCTATTAAATAATAGATTATTTCTTTTAAGCTAATGACCTAGTGGCCTATGATTGTGTCAAATAGATTCTACTAACAAGATGCCCACAACAGTGGTCAGGGATTATCATCTCTGAAATCTGTTGAAAAGTTTCTTCAGAGATGTTTATATAGCACATGCTCGTTACTATGTCTGCCCCAAGTCAATTTAATTTAGTACTTTAAAACGGACTTAGGTTATGATATTTTAAGCGTCTTGCACAAAGCACGATTTATGCTCTTGGGTGTGACTTTGGGTCTTCTACTGCACCCAGTTTTCCATAGGTCTGGAGAAGCAAAAGACTGTTTCTTTATGCATTGGAAGTGCAAAGTGGTAAGCCCACTCCTACTCTCTTCTAATATCACCAGGAATGAATAGGCAGCGTGTTTCCCATAATTCAGCAATAACTGGGCTATTATTCTTTAATGCTTCAGTTTATTAATGTAACCACTGTGTCATTCCTACCATGCCCATGTAATTAAATTACCCCATAGACATTTGATATGGTGCTCTCAATCCCTACAAAAGCTCCAAATTTCTATACCCCTTTGTGAGTCCCTAATGAATGGGTGGCACAGACACTTCTGTCATCCATGTTCACTCCCTGTCCTCTCCTGACTGCTCTCCTGTATCATGGAGGGAGGCTTGTTTCTGCAGAAAAACTAGGGACTGTTAAAAAGAGGAGGGTCATGTTTCAAGTGGCAGCAAGCTTGAGACATGCTATCACCTTCCATGTTCTTTGTTCAGCTAAAGCAGAGGCTGCCCAAATTAAAATTCCAAAACCATGTCTGCCCTAGTGGATCAACAGTGCATTGTTAAACCTTACTCACAGAACACTAATCCCTGCTTAAGTCATGATTATAAAAAGAAAATAAACTGCAAAATTAACTTCAAATTAAAATTTTAATTTGAAATTAAAACAATTGTAATGTCTATCTATATTAATATCTAAATTCCTGAATTTTGAGGAAAATATTTTTTATTTAAAACTGAAATATTTAACCTTTGAATCTTTTTAAGTGGACCTATAAAAGCAAAATATCATCTAGATACTATTCCAATCCAATTTACAAAATGGTAATTATGCTTATCAACAAAATAATGTGGTTCTTATAAAACTCTTGAGTGTTGATTTCCAGTTTTAATTTCAAAACAGTTTAAGATGCTGAGGACTTGGGCATGAACCTTTTAAAATATCAAAGTGTATTTTATATGACTTTTTTCTTTTGTATATATAACACATTAAGGATTTTACATATTTTAAAGATGAAAAATGTCTTATTTGTGACAGTACACTTAACATTAGCTTAATGTACATAGTAATAGTTGCTCTATATATTTTATGTGAAAGAAGAGTATAAAAATATAAATATAATCTTGGACAGCTAAATGTTCTCATTTAGTTATTCATTTACTTATTTATCTATATATCCATTATTTATCTATTTATTATTTGATCAATTTCATATATATCATATATCTAATATTATATATATAATGTGTACATGCTAGTTACTATATAATTACTATAATGATATATGAATAATTATAATTATATAATATATAGGTATATGTATGCATTATATTATACTGTATAATGTATATTATAGTATATAATATAAATAATATTATATATAAAATAAATACATATTATATAATAAATGACATATATTATATATGTGTATTTTATTCATTTCTACTCTTCCCTTTCTATTTCCACTGAACTTTCTTTTTGGCATATAAAGTTTGAATATGGAAATTACATATGAGGATGTGTAAATGAATAAGAAAAACTTAGACTTAAGCTCAAAAGCTATCTTTATGCTTTTACAAGAATAATCAAACAAAGCCATTTGATGCTTAAAGATTAGAGATGCTTACAAACAATTGACCATCTCAACTAAACATTTCAGAGATAGAGTCACACCAAATTGAAATGTAAAGAATTTCAGGTATGGTTAAATTCAGAATAACAATTACTCGACCATTATTGCTGCTCTTTAGTATTAAATTTTGTTATCCATATATGGTCATGCTAATAGTCAATATGATAAAACTGGTAGTACGACTAAAGTTAGGTAGGGTAAGAACATTTATATGTGCAGAAGAGAAAGCATCAGAAGATATACACATAATGATATCTATGTGCATGTCCAGTGGAGATTAAAAGGAAATTAAGACAAAGAAAAAAATACAAATTCATGATTATACCTTCATATATTTATACTTTCATTTCAGTAAGACATTTGCAAACAAGCTTGATGACCTGAGTTTAATATCTGGATTCTTATGATGGAAGGAGAATATTGCCTCTGCAGATTTTTTAACTACAATTTTAGACCATGGCATACACAAATATACACATACACACATACACGCACACACACACACACACAAAACAGTCACACATATCACATGCAGACAGTAAATAAATAAGTGTAAAACACTGAAACATAAATAAAATTCTCAAATATTTGAAAAGTGAAATAACACAAAGCTAGATAAACAATAAATAGAAGAAATCACAAGAAAAATTAGAAAATGATTCAACTGAGTGAAAAGTTTCACAATATACCAAAATTTGTGAGATGCAATTTGAAGCACTGATTGGAGGAGAATTCCTTGAATCAAATGATTATTTTTAAAAAGCAACGTTTAAAATCAGTAATGTAAATTTACATCTTAGTTGTCTCAGTAAAGAAGGACAAATAAAACTTAAGATAATAGAAGGAAAAGTAAAAGAAGAATAAAAATGGTAAATAAAAATGACAACTCAAATATTCAGCAATGTTAAAAATGGAAGAACAGCAAAATGGCCCACATTGGAATGAGAGAAAAAAACTACTGAAGATTGTCCTATGCCCTCCATATGTGCCATGATACACATTCCCCACCTCATCAGGCATATATACATGCACATGCAACAAAAATAAAATAAAATAAAATAAAATAAAATAAAATAAAATAAAAGCTTTTAAAAGTTGATTCCTAGGGCTAGAGAGATGGCTCAGTGGTTAAGAGCACTGGCTGCTCTTCCAGAGATCCTGAGTTCAATTCCCAGCAACATCATGGTGGCTCACAACTATCTGTAATGGAATCTGATGCCCTCTTCTGGTGTGTCTGAAGACAGCTACAGTGCACCCATATAAATATAATGAATAAAACTTTTTTTTAAAGTTGATTCCTGGAACTTACTTGGTAAGAAATTGATAAATTCTTAGCAACATTGATCATGGAAGAAGAGAGAAACCTTAAATAAGCTTTATCATACATAAAAAGTGTTAGCATACTGTGCAAGATTCTATGACTTTTTGCAAAATAATAAAATTGCAATTTAGTGTTGATGATATCAATAGCATTGTTGGCAGAGATAAATTTGTAGAAAAACAAGCAGTTAGGAACAGATACAAGAGAAAATAGAAATCTTGCTATTTTTATACCTAGTAAAGAAATTACAATGAAGTGACAATTCTTCCCCTGGAAAAAAATAGAGGTCACAAATTTGGAAGAGAACAGGGAAAAGCATATGGAATGATTTGAAGGAAGGAAAAGGTAACAGAAAATGATATAATTATATTATAATCTCAAAAAAATAAAAGAAAATGAATTTCAGAGAGTTTCTTTACTGATGGGAGAAAGAAGTACCTGTTTTGCATATACTATTTCTGAAAACACAAGACGAAGAACTGTTTCCCCAACTTAAATATTGTGAAGGTGACATAAAACTGTCAAAATTTGATAAAACAAATAGAGCTTAAGAAAATAAACTGACATTGCTCATGAAAATAGACATGAAAATCTTTAAGAGTTAGGAAAATGAGTCCGGGAGCACATAAAAAGCCTAGTACATCATGGCCAGCGTGCTGTGGATAGGCCAGGTGCTGTTTGTATGCTAATTCTGCTCTCCTGGGAGGGGTTGTGGACACGGAGTGAGTCATACTCAGGTGACTTCTTGTGAGCCAATCCCCTAATGAATAAAGGAACCAATCACTGGGGGAGTAAAGTGGACTTCTGGGTTGGACAGAGGAAGAGAGGAAGCAGGAGAGTCTCACGGTCCTTTTGGAATGGGGACTGCATATGGGTAAGATGAAGCTGCTAGAGTTTCCTGGTATCATGGCAGATCCACAAGAATTCTCCACTGGAGGAATCAGCTTTTAATGAGGCTTACAAGATTAGGTTTTTAGTTGTTGCACCCAGAGATTGAGTTACCATTGTTCCTGAACTAAGTTTGTGTTGTGTTTCCCTTCACACAGTGGCTCGTCTGGGTTCAAAAAAGAAAGGTATGGCGGTTGGCCAGATGTGCACCACAAAGGTTGTGGGTGATTTGAAACACGGGGTTGGCATGGTAACGACCCACCAGTGGGAACCTAGCAAGGTGGATGGAGAGAATGTGGAGTTCTGAGTAAGAGTCTCTAAGAAAAAAAAAAGGTAGGCCATTGCCTTCCGGTGCAGGGCCAGCCAGGCCGCTGGGGCAGACACAAGCTCAGAAACGTGCCAGTTCTATTTTCTTTTTTTTAATATTTCCCGCAACACCAGGGATATAATGTTAGTTTAACATGCAAAACCAGTCAGTTAATCAGTGTAACTTGCAACATTTACAGAAGAAAGAGAACCAGATGATCATTTCCCTAGACACAGAAAAGTAATCTTATAAAATTTCACATTCACTCAATGAAATAGAGCGGTCTGTAAATTAAGAATGAAGGCACATTTATTCATGTGGTAAAGAACATCTAAAGTAGAGTTTCAGGCACCTGAGAGATGGGTCAGTGGTCAAGAGTACTTGCGGACTTTGCAGGCAACCACAGTTCTTTTTCCAGCACCCACATAGTAGCTTAACTATTAGTAACTCTGTGACGCTAGTCATCTAACCCCTAGATATCTAACACAAGACATGGTTCTAAAATATCCACAAGTATCCGGATAGGTTAGCAATATAAAGGCAATCATCGTAAAGAAACTATCCTGCCAAAGGCATATGAGTTACCAATAAATACAGAGAAACGTTTTTCTATATCATTAGCCATCAAGGAAATATAAATGAAATGAATAACAAATACTACTTCATACTTAGTGGAATAGCAAGGTGTGTAGTAACAAGAATGATTTTCACCCATTACCACTGAAAGTATAGGATGTATTTTGAAAAAATATTTTGTAGCTTCTAGAATATTTCAATATACTCGGTGACCACAATTTTCTTTCCCAGGTATTTACCTAACATAAGTATCCCCACAGAAACTTGTACACAAATATTTTGATCATTTTTATTCACAACACCCAAAAGTGGTATATAGGACAAATGCTTAACATTAAATTCATAGGATACTAAGGAGGAGGCATGCAGGAACTTTTCTGGATAGTAATGTCCTAGTGGCTGAGACTCTGATTACATGGGCATATAAGTTCATTGAAACATGAACTGTTCACTTAGGATCTGTGGATTTTCAACTCAATTAACAGGTTTTGGCAGTTCCTAAACCCTTTGTTCTTCTGATATCAGGAATGACTGTGATTGCTTCTCTCTCATTCCTCTCAGAGATTTGTTCATCACTACTCGATTACTTGAAATTTATCACACCATGCTCAGACATCAACTGCTAACTAATGTGAATTTTCTTAATGATTTTTTAAGAACATGGTCAGGGTAAATTAATTTGTAACATCCTTCTAATTTCTACCCCAGTATAATTTATTTCAAAGTAAGCTTTCAAAGGACGATATATTTAATCTAAACTACTGTCTAGTTTTAGTTACATGATTACATTGCTTTTGAAGTCAGAGGTGTATTCTGGGCTTTTGGGGTGAGAAACTTTATTGGTGAAGCCAAAAGCTGCTTAGAGATTGACTAGGGACTAGGGGAGCACCACTTTAGAATTCCTCAATTTCTGTTTATTTGCTTTGTTTTCTTTTGTCTTTTTTGTTTTGTTTTGTTTTGTTTTGTTTTGCTGGAGGTAAGAAAAAAATTGCCAGTTATGTCTGTAAGTCTTATTTTTGCAGTATTTGCTATTATTCAAGACTAAAACCTGCCCTTTCCATCAAGAAGAACAAAGCACATGGCAGCTCTTGTGGGTTTAAGTTTGAAGAAAGGAGACTTTTTTTTTTTAATTAGCAGGATGTCTTTAGCCCTCGTGTACATGGAAGACAGTAGAAAGGATACGCTAAGGTGTACACTTAGGAGGTTCATGAAAGAACTTGCACATTTCTCCATCCTCAGGTCCTTTTCTTTTTTTTTCAGACTTTTTTCCTTGATAAGAACTAAAAGATTCTTTGAGTTATGTGATACTTCTTCAGTTATTTATGACAGACTTAGATATCTTTTTGAATGATACTGTTTAAACTTAAACCAAGAGATTCCACAGTATCTTTATATAAAAATCACAAACTCTCAAATTGTTTTGTCATGCTTCCTAAGTGTAGTTCATGATAACATCATGTGCTGGGTAGTCAGCTTGACTGAAGCTAAAGTCTTCTGAGATGAGGGAATCTCAATTAAGGAAATGCTGCCATAAGATTTGTCCATAGGCAAGGCTGTAAGGTATTTTCATAGTGATTGATGAGAGCAAGGCCAGACAATTGTGGATGTGGTTATCCCTGGGTTCTATAAGAAGCAGGCTGAGCAAGCCATAATGACTAACCCAGTATTCCTCCAGGGCCACTGACTCAGCTGGATCCAGGTTCTGAATCTGTTTGAGTTCCTGTCCTGATTTCCTTCAGTGTTGGACTATGATGTGGAAGTGTAAGCCAAATAAATCCTACCCTGACACACATTACTTTGGTCATGATGTTTCATCACAGCGATAGCAACCCTAACTAAGACACATCTTGAAATTTCTCTTTAAACAATCAGGTCTTTGAATAGCACTGTAGGTTTAGAGAAGCAGTTCTCTCTCTCTCTCTCTCTTTTTCAGATTTAAATCTTTTTAATTTTTTTTTCACTTGAAGAGAAAAGAGTTTATTTGGCTTATATTCCATCATTGAAGGAACCTGGAAGCAGGAACTGAAGTAGAGACCATGGAGAAGTGTTACTTACTGGCTTGCTCCTCATGGCTCCTTCAACTTATTAATTTGGGGGGGCTTGTATATTTTCTTTATTTACATTTTAAATGTTTCCAGGTGTCCCCTTCAGAACCCACCTATCACATCCCCCCTGCCTCTATGAGGGTGCTCTCCTACTCACTGACTCCCATCGTCCCACCCTGGCATTCCCCTGCATTGGGGCATCAAACACCCTCAGGCTCAAAGGCCTCTATTCCCACTGATGTCCAACAAGACCATTCTCTGCCACATATGTGGCCAGGACCATGGGTCCCTCCATGTGTATTCTTTGGTTGTTGGTCCAGTATCTGGGCACTCCAGGGGGTCTGGCCTGTTGACATTGTTGCTCCCTCCATAAGTCTACTTGGCATTATCATGACCCAGTTCTCCCACCACAGCAAGTCCTGGTTACCCCAACACACCAGAAAAGCAAGACTCTGATTTAAAATCACAACTCATGATGACGATAGAGGACTTTAAGGCGGACATTAATAACTCCCTTAAAGAAATACAGGAGAACACAGGTAAACAGGTAGAAGCCCTTAAAGAGGAAACACAAAAATAACTTAAAGAATTACAGGAAAATATAACCAAACAGGTGAAGGAACTGAACAAAACCATCCAGGATCTAAAAATGGAAATAGAAACAATAAAGAAATCACAAAGGGAGACAACCCTGGAGTTAGAAAACCTAGGAAAGAGATCAGGAGTCATAGATGCAAGCACCACCAACAGAATACAAGAGATAGAAGAGAGAATCTCAGGGGCAGAAGATACCATTGACACAACAGTCAAAGAAAATGCAAGAAGCAAAATGCTCCTAACCCAAAATATCCAGCAAATCCAGGACACAATGAGAAGACCAAACCTAAGGATAATAGGTATAGAAGAGAGTGAAGATTCCCAACTTAAAGGGCCAGTAAATATCTTCAACAAAATTATAGAAGAAAACTTTCCTAACCTAAAGAAAGACATGCCCATGAACATACAAGAAGCCCACAGAACTCCAAATAGATTGGACCAGAAAAGAAATTCCTCCTGTCACATAATAGTAAAATCCAAATTCACAAAACAAAGAAAGAATATTAAAAGCAGTAAGGGAAAAAGGTCAAGTAACATATAAAGGCAGACCGATCAGAAAAGCAGTTCTTAACTTGTGGGTTTTGACCCCTTTTGCAATCCTTTATCTACCAATATATTTAACTCATGATTTTTAAAAAAATTTATTAGATATTTTCTTCATTTACATTCCAAATGCTATCCCAATAGTCCCCTATATCCTCCCCCAACCCTGTTCCCCTATCTACCCACTCCCACTTCTTGGCCCTGGCATTCCCCTGTACTGGGGCATATAAAGTTTGCAAAATCAAAGGGCCTCTCTTCCCAATGATGGCCGACTAGGCCATTTTCTGCTACATATGCAGCTAGAGACATGAGCTCTGGGGATCCTGATTAGTTCATATTGTTGTTCTACCTATAGGGTTGCTAACTCATGATTTATAACAGTAGCAAAATCAGAGTTATGAAGTAGCAACAAAAATAACATTATTGTTGGGGGTCATCACAATGTGAGGAACTATATTAAAGTGTTACAGCATTAGGAAGTTTGAGAATAACTGATTTAGAGGATTTGTGCCTATGTACACACATTGAGAAAGCATTTATGTATATGAAATTTTTTGTGATGAAGTATATTTGCAGTTATTTTATTTATAACATGGGTGTATCATCACACAAGTAAACAAACACACCCTGATTTCTATATTCCATCCCTGGATTTGGAAAACCAACAGTGTTAGAATATTATTTTTTATTGTGGAACAAAGAAATTTAAAAATGCTAATGGAAACCTTACTTTGTTCCCATTAACTATACTTAGGAAAAAACATAGGCTGCAAGGATAAGAGTTATTTGACAGGCTTTTTTATAAATCATGTAAATTGGTTTCTGCAGAAACCAGAAAACTCATCAAACATACACTACAAGACCCTTGTATACAAGATAATATGGATACTCAAGGGATATATACTTTTTTAATCCTTAAATACTCTGTACTTGGAACAGATTTTGGTGTCTAATTACACCCTTTTGAAATGTAGGAGTAAGCCAACACAAGGTTGAATATGGCACTGTAACCAATACCAAAGCTGTGAAGGGCAAATGTCACAGAAGCTTCCTGCCACTATTTCAAAAGTTCTTTCTGAGAAGCTTCTCAGAGGAGCTGCAAATAAATATATATGGGACAAGCAGGAAGAAGAGAAGAAAATATGAATATGGGATGGTGCTGGAGGAAGAGGTCACAGAAGAGAAGAAAACCTATAGGAATAAATAAAGGATTGAGGGACAGGGGAAGAAAAGAGTAGACTTCATGGGGTCAGTTAGAGAAAGGAAACTCAAGTCTTGGGAGAAACACAAAAGGATACAAAGGGAGAAATGCAGGATGACAAATTTAGAAAAAGACTAAGAAATAAAATGATGAGAAAGAGATGGAGAGAGAGAGAGACAGAGACAGAGACAGAGAGACAGAGACAGAACAAGAAACATGGACATAATTAAAGAGGAGGTAAAACTGGTGGGGGGCTAATACCTTTAATCTTAGCTCTAGGGAGGCAGAGGCAGGCAGAAGAGCTCTATGAGCTCAAGGGCAGCTTGAGCTACATGGCAAGCTTGATCTACATAGCAAGTTCCAGGCCAGCCAGTTCTACAAAGTGAGACAGTCATAAAACAGTGGAGGGGGGAGGGGATAGAAAAATGAGAGGCACAGAGAAAAGCTGAGACAAGGTATACCTTTAAGCTTTTATGTTTTGCTACTTTGTATAGGTTCTTCCTGGGTTCTTAACCTGTGTCCTAAAAATAACTTCTCTGGCTCAGCTCAGCTTCTGCTGACTCAATAGTCTCTTATTTTTGTCCTGCCATACTCTACTCTGCCTTGATTTCCAGTAGTTCAAGAGGCAACCAACACAAAAGGGCAGAGGGTCTAGCAGTTCTGTCAGTTGACTACACATTGGGGATCCTTTCAAAGGACAGAAACACAAGGGACAAGTATATACACAATGAGAGGAAAGGAGGCTCTTCATGACCCTGCTGACCGTGATACATTTAGATATAAGGACTGGTATTGGCTCTAAACCCCCAAGACCAAGTTCTCAGCACACAGAAGATTTATTTGCCCTGGAAGGACAAAGGTCAAGGAATAAGAGACTAAGAGAGGAGGTAGAGAACCAAGGAGAAGAGGAAAGAACAGTGAAGGGGTATTAGTTCTGAGTCAAGGACAAAGGCCTGCATCTAGATAGAGAAAACAGACATGGCCCATAGGCAAATGACATTTTATACAGGAACAAGGGGAAACCCGATGTTAGAATGAGGTGTTTAACATCGATTCATTGGACATGTGAATAAGGTGAACTAAAAGTGGTGTTTGGATTTCTAGACTTCAATACAGCTATAGCTGGAACCTGGTAGTCAACCTCAACAGACAAATAAGGGAATAGATCTTGGTGGCTAGCTTTAGGAATGCAACCTTATGTTTTGTTTTGCTTTGTTTTGTTTTGTTTTGTTTTGTTTATTTTTAGCAAGGGAGATGGAATGAGTAGAAACTCAAGGCTTGCCATAGCCATGTCGGCCAGGCTAGTGCTGTCTGAAGTCACTTCACTGGGCCTTGCTCTATAGAAACATTGTGTTGTATGGTCTAGTTCACAATGTGGGGTTGAACAATCCTGAATTCATCCCTTGCACAGCCAGTAGTGCCACACCACTCTCAGAGTGCAGCAGAGTCTTGGAGCTTGGCCTTCACACTTCTAACCATAAGGTAGGTGCCTTGTTCTAACCATCATAAAGGTGTTCTGCTCTAACCAGCATACAAGTATCCTACTTAACCCATCAAGTAGATGCCACATTCATCATAAGGAGAGTGTCCTGCTCATCATCAGGTAGGTGTCCTGATCTAACTATAGCAGTACTGGCTTTCTGGATGCTTAGACGAATTGCAAAGTCATTAATTTTTCCTTTACACATTAGGGCTCTTCTTTCCAAAACAAGGAAGCCTTGGCAAACTAGTACAAACAATGAGATTCTTCAGTGGAAGCAGAACTTGCCATCCTAAAGGCAAAACAGTGCTGTCTTGTTATATCCTCTGCTGTTCCCAGAGTTCCAAAGGGCAACCACCACTAAAGGTCATAAGGTCAAGCAGTTCTAACAAAGTGTCAGTTGACTACACATTGGAGATTTTTTCACTGGCCAGAAACACAAAGTATTTTATTATTACCAGGTGAACTTAATGATACAGAAGGTGAGAAGAAAGAGGTTATTCATGGCCCTGTTGACCATGGTGCAGATAGGTATAAGGGCTGGTATTGGCTAAGAACCATCAAATTCTTAGTACAAAGGATATTTATTTGCCTCAGAGGGGCAAAGGCCAGGTAATAAGAGACTAAGTGATGAGATAGAGAGTAGTGATAAGGGGAAGGAAAAGAGGTAGACAGCGAAGGGATTTTAGATTCAGACTGGAGGATAAAGGCCTCCATCTGGATAAAGGAGACAGACATGACCCAGAAGAAAATGGCAGTTTATACAGGTATAAGGGGAAACCCCAAAATAGGATGAGGTGTTTAATATTGAATGAATATTCAGTTATGGTAATTAAATGAACTTAAAGGGGATTTTTGATTGCTGGATTTCAGTACTTTTATAGATGTGCCTTTGTAGTCAGCCTCATGATGAGGAAGTTGACAAATAAAGAAAAAAGAACTTTGCAGCTAGCTTTTGGAATGTAATCTATGGTTTGAAACAAGACAGAGGGATTAGGTAGAAGGGCAAGGCCTGCCAGAGCCATGTAGACCAGGCTGGAGCTAGCTAGAGTCTCTTCATTAGGCCTCTGTTGGACAGCATCTTGTGGTATATGGTCTAGTTCACAATGTAAGACATAGCCATCTGGAATTTATCCATGGGGATGGGATGCCAGTAGTGAAACTCCACTCTCAGTGTGTAGACCTGTCTCAGAGGTTGGCCTTCACACCTCTAACCATAAGGTAGGTAGTTGTTTTGCTGTAAGCATCATGTAGTTGCCCTGCCCTAAACGTCATACAGGTATCATACTAGATTCATCAGGCAGATGTCCTCTTCATCATCAGGTGGGCATCTTGCTCACCATCAGGTAGGTGTACTGATATAAATATAGCAGAACTGGCTTCATGGATGATTAGATTAATTGTAAAGCTATTAACTTTTCCTATACCCATTAGGGCTCCAGTTTCTAAAATAAAGAAGGCATGTCAAACTAGAAATATCACAGTACAATCAATGAGGACATTTAGTGGAAGTAGAAATTGCCATCCCCAAGGTAAAACAATGCTGGCTTGTTATACCCTCTGCTGTTCCCAGAGTTCCAAGAGGCAACCTACATTAAAGGTCATAGTGTCAAGCAGTTCTAACAAAGTGTCAGTTGACTATAGATTGGGAATACTTTCAGGGCCAGCCACACTCTTCATTATTACCAAAAGGTGCAGATAATGATTGATAGATAGATAAGGTGAGAAGAAAGGAGGCTCTTCATGGCCCTGTTGATCATGGTGTAGCTAGGTATAAGGACTAGTATTGGATCTGAATCCCCAAGACTAAGTTCTTAGCACAAAGAGATTTACTTGGCCCAGATAAACAATGAAAGACTAAAAGAGGAGATAGAGGACTAGGGAGAAGGGGAATGGAACAAGGTAGTCAGGGAAGGGATATTAGTCCCAAAGTGGAGGCCAAAGTCTTGCCTCTGGACAGAGGAGGAAGACATGGCCTGTAAGCAAAAGGCAGTTTATACAGGTACAAGGAGAAACCCCATGTTAGGATGAGGTATTTAATATTGATTCATTGGACATGTTAGTTACGTGATCTAAGAGGGGTTTTTTGATTGCAGGACTTAAATACTTTTATAGCTGGACTTTGTCAGCCTCAGGAGGAGAAGGTGGCCAAATAAGGGGAAAGCACTTAGTGGCTAGCTTTATTAATGTAATTTCATGGTTTTTAAAAAATTTATTTATTTATTTATTTATTTATTTATTTATTAGCAAAGCAGAGGGAATGGGTAGAAGCTCAAGGCTTGCCTTAGCCATGTAGGCCATGCTGGAGCTGGCTAGAGTCCGTTCACTAGGCCTCTCTTAGCATCATTGTGATGTATGTTCTAGCTCACAGAGTGGGGCAGAGCCCTCCTGAATTCAGTAGTAAAGTCCAATCTCAGAGTGCACTCCACCCCTCTAACCAGCATACAGGTATCTTAGTTGACCCATCAAGTAGATGCCTTGTTCATCACCAGAGAATATTCTGCTCAAAATCAGGTAGATGTTCTAATCTAACTATAGCAGCACTCGCTTCCTGGGTACTTAGATGAATTGAAAAGTCACTATCTTTTCCTATACCCACTAGGGCTTCAGTTTCCACAATATGGAGGGTTTGTCGAACTATAAATGTAGCAGTATAACTAATGAGTCTGTGTAGTGGAAGAGGAAGTTGCCATCCTAAAGGAAAATCACTGCTGGCTTTTTATATCTTCTCTTGTTCCCAGAAGTCCAGGGGGCAACCAACCAACAGGAAAGGTCACAGGGTCAAGCAGTTCTAACAAAATGTCAGTTGGCTACACATTAAGGATCTTTTCAAGGGCCAGGCACACAAAACATTTCATGAAACAACCAGGTGAGGACAATGATAGATAAGAAGAGAGGAAAGGAGGCTCTTCATGGCCATGTTAACCATGATACACTTAGGTATAAGGACTGGTATTGGCTCTGAACCCCTAAGACCAAGTTCTCAGCACAAAGGAGATTTATTTCTTCCAGAGATAACAGTAGATAAGAATAAGAAACTAAGAGAGGCTAGAGGAACAGGAAGAAGGGGAAGGAAACAAGGTAGACAGAGAAGTATTTATCCCAAAGTAGTGGACAAAGGCCTGCCTCTGGACAGCAGAGTCAGACATGGCCCATAAGCAAATGGCAGTTTATAAACATACAAGGGGAAACCCCATATTACAATGAGGTGTTTAATATTGATATATTGATTGATTGGATATGTTAATTGGGTGAACTAAGTTTTTTTTTTTTTTCTGGACTTCAATACTTTGATAGCTGATAGTAAGCCTCAGGATGAGGAATGGCCAAATAAGGGAAGAGACACTGGTGGCTAGCTTTAAGAATGTAATATATGGTTTTTAGCAAGGCAGAGGGAACAGGTAGACAGGTAATGCTTGCCAGAACCATATAGGCCATGTTGGAGCTGGCTAGAGTTCTTTCACTAGGCCTCTGGTAGACAGCATCATTGTCATGTATGGTCTAGCTCACAATGTGGGGTGGAGCCCTACTAAATTCATCCCTGGTACTGTCAGTAGTGAAATGCCACTCTCAAAGTGCAGCAGGATCATGGAGCTTGGCTTTCACACCCCTAACCATAAGGTAGGTGTCCTGCTCTAATCATCATTTAGGTATCCTATTCTAAGTGTTATCAAAGTATCCTACTCCACCCATCGGGTAGATGCCCTGTTCATCATGAGGTGGGTGTGCTGCTCGTCATCCTGTATGTATTGTGACTGAAGTGCAGCAGCAGTGGTTTCCTGGATGATTAGGTAAATTGTAATGGCATTATCTTTACCTATTCTTACTAGACCTTGTGTTCACAAATTAAGGAAATTTTGCCAAAAAAGAAATGCTGCAGTAATGCCAATGTGACTGTTTAGTGGAACAGAAGTTGTCTTCTGTCTTAGTCAGGGTTTCTATTCCTGCACAAACATCGTGACCAAGAAGCGAGTTGGGGAGGAAAGGGTTTATTTGGCTTACACTTCCATACTGCTGTTCATCACCAAGGAAGTCAGGACTGGAACTCAAGCAAGTCAGGAAGCAGGAGCTGATGCAGAGGCCATGGAGGGATGTTCCTTACTGGCTTGCTTCCCCTGGCTTGCTCAGCCTGCTCTCTTATAGAACACAAGACTACCAGCCTAGAGATGGTCCCACCCACAAGGGGTCTTTCCCCCTTGATCATTAATTGAGAAAATGCCTTACAGTTGGATCTCATGGAGGCATTTCCTCAACTGAAGCTCCTTTCTCTGTGATATCTCCAGCTGTGTCAAGTTGACACACAAAACTAGCCAGTACATCTTCCTAAAGACAAACCACTGGAGGTAAGTAGTTTTCCCCGCTTGCCCCAGAGCAGAGGAGTGCTTTCCTCTTTACAGCTAAAGCCTCAATAAGAGGAAAGAGGCACTGCCCAGGAATTAGCAATACTGAGACTAGAAAAGCAAGGCAGAGGATTCTGTGATGCTTTCCCTAGTCCTTGAGTATCTTAGAATGATTAAACTTAGCAAAGACACATACAGGTGGCTTCCAGTGTGATTCAAATCTCAAACAAACCATAGCAGAAGAAATACTTTCTAAAGGTATCTATACCCCAGGCAGGGAGAAGAAACATGCAGTACTTTGAAAACAGGAAAATGTGAGAAGATGAAATGGCCAACCGCAAAGATAAAGCATCTGATGAGAAGAAGATAGACATAGCTTCAAAATTCATCAACCAAGCACCTCCAGGCGAGTTTAAGGAAGTCTTCCATGATGTTCGGCAGCTGGTTAATAATGACAATCTCCTCAAGAAAAGGATAGGACAAGCAATTGCTCAATATAACATGCATCAGTTCATACCCGTGAAAATAGAAGGGTATGAAGATCATGTTTTAGTTACAGAGCATGGTCATCTAGGTAACAACAGATTTTTTGATCCAAGAAACAGAATTTCTTTTAAGTTTAATCACTTACAAAAAACAATCAGTGACCTCCAGGTAGGGCTTACAGATGGAAATTTAACATATCTCAGAGAGTCCTGTGATAGGGCTTTAAAAGCCTATATGAAACAGTATTATTCTACTGGCTTTAGTACTGTTTATGGTAAAACAATACAGGGGAAAAAAACCATTATTGCATGTATTGAAAGCCACCAGTTTCAGCCCCAAACATTCTGGAATGGATCCTGGAGATCACAGTGGAAATTAACCATCACACCACCCACAGCACAGGTAATTGGAATGCTCAAGTCTCACGTTCATTATTATGAAAATGGAAATATCCAGCTAATTGTCCATAAAGATGTACAAGAGTCATTAACTGTTATCAATGAGGATCAAACTGCGAAGATGTTTATTAAGATCATAGAGATGGTAGAAAATGGGTATCAGGCAGCACTTAATGAAAACTACCACACAATTTCATGTACAACATTCAAAGCCTTGCGCAGACAGCTTCCAATTACCTACCACAAAATCGACTGGAACAAGATACTTAGCTACAAAGTCTGCAAAGAACTCAAGTTGAAACATGCTTAATGGCCCACTGTAGCAGTCTCTAGGATTTGTGGGCATAAAAGATCCAATAGAGTTTGCTCATAAAATAAATATGAGAGTGACTTATTAAGAAAGTTAACCAATTGAAAAAAAAAAAAGAAACTTAACCGATCTAGCTTTATGGAATATTGCTGAACCTATAAACCTGTTTGGATTTAGTTATGTATTCTCTGCCTTGTTAAATTAAACACCTATGTCACTCTCAAATTCTTGTTGAACCCAACACCTGTGTCACTCACAAATTGAAATAAAACCAAGTGAAAAAAACCTCCCAGGTAATGTCTTTCTATTATAACCTGGTATTTCAGAGAATGCTAGTATGTTGTTTGTTGTTTTTGTTTTGTTTTTTATCTCTATGTGTAAAAGATTTGTTTTCTTTTTTCTTTTTTAAATTTTTTAAATTATTTTCATTATATACATTTCAAATTTCAAAAGCTATCCCAAAAGTTCCCTATACCCTCCCCCCTCCCTCCTCCCCTACCCACCCACTCCCACTTCTTGGCCCTGGCATTCCCCTGTTCAGGGGCATATAAAGTTTTCTATACCAAGGGGCCTCTCTTCCCAGTGATGACCGACTAGGCCATCTTCTGGTACATATGCAGCTAGAGACACAAGCTCTGGGGGTACTGATTAGTTCATATTGTTGTTCTTCCTATAGGGTTGCAGACCCCTTCAGCTCCTTGGGTGCTTTCTCTAGCTTCTCCATTGGGGGCCCTATGTTCCATCCTATAGATGACTGTGAGCATCCACTTCTGTATTTGCCAGGCACTGGCATAGCCTCATACGAGACAGCTATACCAGGGTTCCTTCATCAAAATCTTGCTGGCATATGCAATAGTGTCTGGGTTTGGTGGCTGATTATAGAATGGATCCCCGGGTGTGGTAGTCTCTGGATTATCCATGCTTTTGTCTTATCTCCAAACTTTGTCTCTGTAACTCCTTTCATGGGTATTTTGTTCCCTAATCTAAGGAGGAATGAAGTATCCACCCATTGGTCTTCCTTCTTCTTGATTTTCTTGTGTTTTGCAAATTGTACCTTGGATGTAAAACTCATTCCTCCATCACTCTGTCCACCAAAAAAAATCACATGTAGTGATGATAATATCAACCTTCCCAGGTTCAAAGGCAGGTATATGTGTGACACATTGGTGATCAGGCCTTAAGGGAACGTCGGGGATATTTTGTTTTGTTTTGTTTTGTTGTAGTGTCTGATGTTTTTATTCAGGTTTCTTTTGTCTCAGTAAATTTGTTTGCAAGTAGAGCCTGTGTGAGCATTTTTATTGCTATTTTCATTTATACTATCTATCCATGCCTCTATATTGGGTAGTTCAATAGAAATACACACAACTGTAGTCCTCCACAACTGATGACAAGGACACAGTTTTCATTTAAGGTCCTGGCCACCAGGAATTTGACCATGCTTCAGTGAATATATGGGCAATACATATTAGAGTTGTTTCTTCTTTTTCTTCTTGTTCTTTCTTCTGCGTCTTCTTCTCATTCTCTTCCTCCTTCAATTGATTCCCATCAGGAAATCAATCCATTTACTTCTTCAAGGGGCTTAAAAACTATGTGCAAATAAAGGAATTCTTTGTCAGAAATAAAATTGGAGAATAGTAATGATCTCTTGTTTTTAATAACAATAGTCCTCTAAGATGAAAAAAGTTCTACCACTAATTTTTTAAAAGGAAATTTACTGTTTATGTAAGGAGACGTGCTGATACTAAGGTCTAGTTTCCTAATTGGTTCTTTATTTATTAATAAAGAAGGCCAGGAGCCAATTGGAAGGCACAAGTGGGACTTCTGGGTCCCAAGAGGAAAAGGAGATGCAGGGAAAGAGAGAGAGGGCTTTTCTGCCATCCTTAGGAACTAGAGGAAAGCCGCCATTATGTAAGGTCTGGGGCAGCTAGAGCCTGCAGCCTCTGCTATAGATGGGGGACAAGGATGTTGGCGGGGCTGGGAGGCTAGCTGATGCAAGCCACTAAGTTTAGGGCAGAAGGGAGAGACGGAAATAAATTGATAAGGGCACGCATTTCCAGGCATTTATGCGCCCAGCAATTGTGCCATAAAAGGCAAGCTATAAAGTGACAAGTAGAGTGTGTGTCCTCTATCTGCGCATTAAAGGGTCTCGGGTGAGGCTGGCAATGTGTACCCCCCCAGCCCCCCGGAGCAAGAGTCTTGGGAGTGGGCTGTTGGAGAGGTCAACTCCAGAGCAAAGGCAGGTAGAGAGAGGCTGGGCTGAGGCTGGCAGCAGCAGATCCTCAAGCTAAGCTGGAGCAAATGTGTTTAGAAAAGGAAGCGGGGTTGGGGCTGATTGCCATTTATTACGGAGCTAAGCCGGGTGGGACAAAAGGGAACCAGGAGGGGCCAGAGCGTGGGCAGCAGCTCCTGGGCAAAGCAATAGCATGTTTTTAAAACTACACGCAACATGTTTATCTTTTGCAGCTTTCCCTCCAATACAATGAAATGCTCTATTGCAAATTAATGAAAAATACAAGGTACTAGTTGAGTCCTCTTGAAAAATGCAGGTGGTTTGGGTGGAATGTGAAGTTTACTAATAGGAGGATAAAGTCATAGACATGTATCAAGAAAAAACAACTGGCAAAGAGAATCCTGATACTGTCGAAAATTGGAAACTCAGTTAAAAATCCACCCAACTGTAGACTCTCTGTGAGTCACAACATTTTGTAACTTGGAGAGTGGGATGCATCTCTTTTGAACATTTTTAGTCAGAGAGGGCTCTGAATTGCAACTGAAGGAAATGTATAGATGTAAAATATAAATGATGAAAATATGAGACCTGTGCCATCACACCTTTTGTTTGAGAGATGGGATGCAATATATGTAAATACTTAGGGGTTACTACATGTTCACTTGGAATCCTCTCAACATTGCTATGAGGTAGAAATTATTCATGGAGGTAGAAATTATTGATGGCAAGGAAACAGTAACTCAGTAAGTATAGACCCAGCCAGGGGCTAATATCAAGGCTTTCAGTTTGTTCATGCTTTCCTTACCCTGAAGGTACTTTTCAAATTGTAGACTCTTTGTGAGCTACAACACTCTAATCACTGATTAGTTGTGGAATCAAATCCCTGCTTTATCATTTACCAGCTATATAAGTTTTGCCAATATTCCTCACTTTCTTACCCCTGGCTTTTTAAGCTGTATAATGGAGTGATGTGAAGTTCTTTGCCTTCTCATTTTCCTCTCTGTGTAGCTTAGAACTCTTGAGTGGTGAAGGTTGTTTTTGATGGGAAGTTTTATAGCGTCTGCAAATTTTGAAAGGATGGGGTGACTGGTAGTGCACTTCACTAAAAAGAACTTACAATCGAACAAGCATCTTCTACCCACTTTTCAGAATCAGGCAAAACAACCAGAATACAAATGTGAGATGTGGAATCATATTAGCATGTGATAAAGTTTAGCTTACAAGAAATGCACATGAAAGAGAAAGTTCATTGTGATTCTGTACTGAATCAACATCAACTTCACCTTAATGCTTCCACATTTTTAAAGCACAAGCAATAGCCTTGGACTATGAAGGTGAGGATTGCACTTATAGGATATTAAAGGTGAAGCATTCCTTGGCATTTTAATTTGGTGAGAAATCACTGGTTTTGGAAATAAATTAAGACTACCTATTTCAACACTGAGGGGAAGAGAGCAAGGAGGAATTCCGGATGTGTTTTAAGAGAGTGATTGCTGTGCACACTAGGGATCTGTGCACAGACAGGAAGTGCTAATTAGGACAGTAGCCTTGAGCCCTCAGCTGAACCCTGGAGTAAAGTCAGTGATAACAATATAGTGAGGACATGCTTTCTTTTTCATTTCCTTTTTCAATCATTCTTTTCTCAGGCTCAAAACTAAAGTCAGCCTTTGAAAACATTCTTTGTTCTCTTTTCACTATTGAAAATCTAGAGAACAAAGCCAGTTGTTCCAACTGTTCATTTTCCAACCTTGCTATAGGAACGCTACAAAATAAAACCAACCAGAGTATAATTTTAGAGTGAGAGTTTGGAGATAGTACACTAAAGAAGCAACTTGTAAAGTAAGTGGTGGAAAAATTATGTCAGCAGAATTTAAGATGGAAAAAAAAGTAACATGCAATATGTAACTTAGGAAATGTGAGTGTTTTGACATTTAGGGAAAATTACATTATGAATGAATAAATGATATTCATGTATATCATGAATAAATGACATGTATGGAAAAATAAGTATTTTAAGGGCTAAAGTAGGAAGTTACATTTCTATAAAACCCTTGATAACAAAAAGAAGCAGAAACAAGAAGTTCTAGAAAACTCGTTAAAATAGAGGAATTTGCTATGGAGGCCCTAATCTTTGAACTATATTCTTTTCAATTCAGAGTGCTAATATACTATGTCTTTTATGCTCCCTCTCTCGGTGACTCCATGACCACATTTCCCCACTCTTTCAAGTTCTTCATCTCAGTTAAGAGCCTGCCAATACAACACAACGTTGTGATAATTGCTGTAGAACAACCATGTTTCACCTTCCTCTTCCTAGAAGTTCATGTTAATAGAGATCAAAGAGTGGCAGTAATGAAAGAGTTCATGTGACCTTCATAACTGTGGCCAGCAAATGTCAAAACAGAGAAAAGAGTCTGAGGAGGAAAGGACCAAAAAGAAAAAAAA
The DNA here is from genome assembly GCF_978045245.1 of Mus caroli. Classification (NCBI taxonomy): domain Eukaryota; kingdom Metazoa; phylum Chordata; class Mammalia; order Rodentia; family Muridae; genus Mus; species Mus caroli. Next base: position 2,162,444 of record NW_028227260.1, read on the forward strand.
AATCTTAAGGAAAACAAGCTAATTAGTAAAACTCCTTTTTCTACATGTTTGCACCATAAATGGCAAAAATGTTTTATGAGTTTGGTTTTTAAGGCAAGATTTAGCTCTTCTAACAACCATTCAAACAAAATCAATTTTTCTCAAATAGAAAAACCAAAAAACAAAAAATGGAGATTCTTATTTTAAAAATACCCTGCATATTTTCTTTGTTAGTATAAAAATTACTTTCAGTTGTAAAATAAATAAATAAATAAATTGATTATGGTTTCAACCTCCAGAAGGCAAGATACCTTATCCTTAATTTCTTGATTTCATCAAAGTTACAAATTATGCTCAGTAGAAAAATTGAATTCACTTTTTTCAGCAATTGTGATTTTCATGTCTTAATTAAGTGGCTCTGTTATACTTCAAATCGCCAGTCATCAAAACAATTGATTGATTTGGGCAGTCTGCAAAACTAATAATTCAACTTCAGCCTATCAAATGTTTGAATATTTGGATTTCAGATAAGCCTATTGGGTACATTCAAACAAAGGAGATGGACTTGAACTTTCTGGTACTTTCCAGATTATATCCAGAAAAATATGGTTATACAACAAATATTTTTGTGCCAAACCCAAAATATCCATCCCTAAAGTTTTCTTTGAACAATATACTGTCTTTAAATTTTGCTAAATTTTATTACTTAGAATTAAAGAATTAACGCTTATTAGAATCAAGTCTCCTGAAAACTAACATATTCAATTACATGCATCTGTTCTAAAGAACAGACTGTCTAGACAGAAGAATACCACTGTGGCTTAAAAGGAACATGATGTGTTTACAGAGGCAGTTTTTTCGGCTGGGTGACCATTGGTGTGATATGTGCTACGAACACCATGTAATAAACTACTTTTTAGCTTCCCACATGTGTGTAGATATGAGCAATCTCAGTGGCTATAGCTATAAACAAACTAAGACTGAATTACAACAACGTGGTGCCGATAGAGAAAAACACACAAGCCAAAGATAAATATGAAACACCAGCATTAAAAAGGCAAACTAAGAGCAAACAAACAAAACCAGATTAATATAAATTAAAGCCAAGTAAGCATCCAAACTCTGTGCAAGAAGGAATTTTAGCCTTTGTTCCATGTTCCAAGGATATTAACAACTGTATTTAGGATAATGAGTGTGTAGTCATTTATTCACATGTACATGGAATAAGAACAAACTGTTAGCTAGCTATGAAAAAATGAAGCATCTGTCTTGGGAAACATCCTCACAAGCAAAACCACACTGAGTGAATGCCATATGCAAGCAAATCAGCTAGGGATACTGGTTGTCTCTGGTGGGAACTTACAAGAAGGCAACCCCTACATTTTTAAATGTTTAGGATGAAATGTATGTCTAGTACTTCAGCATACAGAAGACATGTTTGATCATGTGAAGAACCTGAGTTAAAAATCAACTACCCCCAACATGAGTTTATCACATGCACTTTACAAAGCCATGGCCAGTGTGTGCGAAAAGGATTCTGTTTCCACTACCCAGCCTTGAAACTTGGTGATCAAGAGATTTAAAATACAATCATTGCCAATTTTCTAGTTTTCATGGCTTAGAAATCTGAGGAGGCAGGGGCTCATTTCTTAGTAAATTTGCCTCTTAGGTTGAAGAAGGAAGACACAAATGACAGGAGAGGACATGGCATATGGTGGTTGCTAAGAAACATGCAACAGAATACAGACTGCCACTTAAGAGTAACCAGAGGGGGTATGAGCTGTGATATCATCAGCTATGATAGCTCTGCATCCTTGCCCAGCAGGGACCACTGCTGAGGGTAAAAAGAAAAGGAAAGCAGTCTCATTAGGACAAATGAAGGAAGACCTGGACAGGGAAATGAAAGGCAGAGGCCCTTCCTACAGTGAGACAGTAGCACTATGAGCACCCTGCAGAGAAGGCTCACTCTGGGTTACTTTCCAATAGGTAAGAACAGGATTAGGAATGACTCAAAATCCGCTGTTCATTCACCTGATAGTAAAAGCTCCATTTTGAATTACCTAGATCCAGTGATTTCATTAATCAGATCTCAATGAGTCAACTACTGTCTCTGGCTTAATGGGCTCTATCAAAGAAGTCAGTTGAGCTATGAATGAACTACATAGACCCCAAACAGCCATAGAGCAGGATATACTGGTTGCCACAGCCTAGAAATCTACAGTTCAGTCTCTGGGTTATGTCAGATCTGGGTGAAAGTCCTGATACTTCTACTTGGTTACTTTAGATAAGTTATATACTTTTCTTAAGTCTTGAAGTACTTATTATGCTTTATAGGGACAGAATCATACATCCTTGATGGCTGTTTGAGTTTAGGGTAGCACTATATTTTCTTCTATTCATCGTGTTTTATTTTGGAGAAAAGCCCAACCTATGTCTGCCTCTAGAATGTGTACTGATCAGAATCCCAACACACATACATACACACACACACACACACACACACACACACAAGCACACAGTGTTGGGGGAGAGATGCATATAAACAGACAGACACAGACAGAGACATACAGCTACACACATGGACACACAGATATGAGCTAGAGTAAAGTGTTCTAATGCATGTACAGTTACTTAGAGCAGGCTGATCATCAGATCCTGCTGTTGAGATTTTTAAAAATTAGTTTATGGACTCATATATGGCCAGAAGAAGTCTCTCTTCTTTTTATTCAGTGATAAAATTAGCAGAGTAGCTGTCAAGTACATTTCACATCATATGGATATGTATATAAAGCTGATCTACAACAGAGAGAACAGCACTAGCAGAGAGGATATGCAGAGGTAAGAAAAATGCCACCTCAGGTCTCCATGACAGCCCTGATTACCACCGCTCAAACAGCTCAATAATAAATTCATGACAACATATAAATCCTTTAGCATAGTGTCTGGCACAGAAGATGCAATATGTTTTTACATATTATTTGTTTGAGTAGGGGAGAATCACATTTCCCTTTCTAATTCATAAGTGAAGATATAATTGAAAGATATCTTTCTCCACCCATTTGTCAGCTAAGCACCATACTAGATGACATACCCAGAATAGACAAATGGGACACAGTGTGACTCCAGAGCAGTGAACTGCCACTGAGTGGCACTGATGACAGCGATCCATGTCATCTGGTTCACTGTAACAATTTGTTTAACTGCACTAATGTTCTAGCTTCTATCTACATGGACTCATTCTTGCCGGCAAAGACTTCATAGTTTCTAATAAGTCAATACAAACAGCAAAAAAGAAAGCACTGTAAAAAAGCATTATGAACACTAGACTATGGCTCTGCTTCTGTCACTGTCTCAAGTTTAAGGCAAAGTGTCACTTAGGGAAGGTCATAAATGGACTTTATCTAGAAAGAGATGATTTCATCCTGTTACAATGTGGAGAAACTTAGAGAATATATGGACAAATTACTCATACTTGCCTCATGGATTGTGGCTAAACACTCAATATATCAGTATAGTGACCTTCTTTTCTGGAAGCATCCCAAACTAACTGAAGATCTTGGTACAACTAACTTTATATCTATGGCTTTTTCCACTACCAGTGCAAATCCAAAGCCAAGATACCTGAGAAATTTTAGTAGCTTACTATGTCTAACCTCCTAAATCTTATACATTTGAACACTGCTTGAATTTTGCATGACATTTGATCTATTTAGTCTCTCCATCACAAAATAACTCACATATCTATACTCATATTCCAAAGTCCAGTGATCTTTTCTGAATATTATGGTTGGTCCCATTATATACCATTCTACCATCTTTCTAGCTATACTCTTTCATCCATTCCAGCGGCCCCTGGCTAGCCATATTATTTTGCTCCATGAGACAGAGAAATTCATTTCTACTTATCTATAGATGGGACCTAATCTTCTATTTGTCTCAGGCCAGAGGTTTAGAAACTTTTTGTGTTGCTTGAACAGACATTTTATGTCTCACTGTGTACCCTATCAGGCTTATTTAAAGTATGCCCCTAACAAGAGTTCTGATACAAGATGCAATTTTTTCATCACTCTGCAATTGATTCATAATTCACTAAATGAGAATAAGATGAGTTGCTATGGAGAGACTGATAGGTGATTGAATGAGGGAAGAAAGCGCTTGGAGGGAAGCCATGGCTACAGTGAAGTGCTGCTGATAACCAGATAAAAAGGAGGTGAGACATGGAGGCTTTGAAATTTCACATTCAATTTATACATTTATGGGTACAGTCTCAGGACACTGTTAAGGGTAGATGTGATAGAGGAGAGACTAAAAGGAGGGAGAACATTCTAAGAGGTCTGCAATTGTTGGAGGATGGGAGATCTGAGGGAGTGATTTGGTGGTAAAACTCCTGAATTCAATCCCTAGGATCTCCCCTTTTTTCTTACCACCCCCCTACAAAAATAAGTTACAAGAGGAGGTAGGTGAAGATAGAGTTGATGAGGACTAGCCTAACCTTGAGAGTTAAAGCTATGTCATATAGGACAAGAATTCTTTAGGAAATTTGGATGTCAGAGGATGCAAACATATTCACAGTGCACTATAAACTCAAACATATGCAAATTTCAAAGAATAGTCAGTCTTCAAAAGTTAGAAACTCATACTTGTTTAAGTACTATGTAAATGCTCGTAATTCAAGCAAATGGCATGGGCTATAAGAAAACTGAATGTAATTTGCAACCTCTGAAGCCTTTTTTGACAATTCTCATAGATTGAAATTTCTTCAGATGTTTACCTAATTTGAATATTTTGGACAATTACTCGAATCATTTAAAAGATCTTTTGTGATATCAAATGTACCTGGTCTTGGCTTATTAATTTATTACAGTTATAATTTAATTTATATCTGTTACATGATTACTTGCATGGCATATTTAAAATTTTTCCTTCTCCAACAAACTCATTTATGCATGGAAATGTTTCTCATTAGTCAATTTCCCTTTTTTATGTATTTGTAGTCTACAGATTATGTATTACTGTTTGCAACCCCAAACATGTACATTATTTTACTAGATGGTATATACAACATGCAATTAAGGTTTACCCACAGCTTCTCAAACTTCCTCACATCATAGCTATTTTTCTTTAAAGCCATAAACTCTGAACAGCAAGACATGATATTTTAGAGGGAAACAAAAAACAAAAAAACAGAGGTTGGGAGTTAAAGTGTGTCAGTTTTTAGGCGTCTGGGATCAATTTAGTGAGCTAAAGATGATAAGAGTTCATTGGATCCTAGAGGCCCAAGTCATTAGGAGCCTTGCTGCTCTGGGACTAATAAATTTCCATTGACAACTGGTTCCAGCTTCTGCCATGAAGCCAGCCTCTTTCCTACTTACCCTTGGCAGTGCCTGGTGCCTAGCTGCCTAATTGTTCTTTGCGCATGGCCCATCTAGTAGGCAGTCACAGTCAATGCTCAGACTCAGAGACGGCAGTGGCAGCAGATCCAGAACTTGATTGTCTCAGGTTCATGTTCAATGTATGTCACCTTTCTCATGGGACCAAAAAAATAATTAAATACAAAAGCTCACCTTTTATTTATTAGGCATACTTTGTGGAGTTTGAAATAAACCAACCAAATGGAGACCATGAGTCAATAGCTAGCGATGGAGTTTTAGATGCATTGCCAAAAAAACTCAGAAAAATGTCTAGAATAAGGATAAGTATGTATTTGTAGAATATTGATGACTGAACTTGAATTGAGATGAATTCTCGTCTTATTTCATATGACTTAACTAAAATGTTAGCTAGTCTATCTGAGAAATTGCTTGTTAGGAATTAACTTGTCCCTGAAATTCAGTAGGAACTGTGATCATTATACCAAAGTTATAGAACAGAAGACAAAAAAAAAAAATCAAAAAATAAAATGGTTTAAGAGACAAAGTAAAAGCAACTTCAAGACTATGGATATGTGAGTTGATTGCCATATGTGTAATGCTAGTCAAAAGAATAGCCTCATCCATAATATACAATAGATGGTGGCTTGTAAGCTAGGCAAGAGATCTGACTGAAAGTATTTAAAACCTAATTAATGAAAGCTGTGCTAGGATTACAAGGAGCCATTCTTTCCACTTCTCAGCAGTCAGCTTTACATGGTTCTCATTTCTTCAGAGTGGATTATCCCTGATGGTTTTAGGGCCATCCTTACGAATAGCTCATTTTGTAATGTGGAACATGTTGCATATTTCCATCACCAGAAATACCTCTGTTAATAGTCAACATTTCCCCATTGTCTGTTCCAAGCTTCTCTGAAATTTCCACCAAAGATAGTCTTCCTTAGAAGAGTTCTGTGGGGATGGAGACATGGCTCAGCGGTTAAAAGCACTGACGGTTCTTCCGAAGGTGCTGAGTTCAAATTCCCAGCAAGCACATGGTGACTCACAACCATCTGTATTGAGATATGATGCCTTCTTCTGGAGTGTCTGAAGACAGCTACAGTGTACTTACATTAAAAAAGAGTACTGTGTCCATACTGACAAACTTCAGACATTATATGAAAGAGGAAGCTATAAAGGGTCTCAGCAACGATGTCATCACTTTAAGAGGATGACAGTGAGGAGAAGACCAGGATTTTGCCATCTAATGTGGGCTAGCAGCAATGGCATTTCCTGGCAGTTTGGTAGAATTCAGACTCATAAGCACTGTCTCAGGCTTACTGCATGAGAGTTTAGCAGGGTAACTTGCAAGCACACAGTGCAGGGCTTATATTGGCCTTGAAGAAAGAGGATTGCATTGAGGAACAGAGCTGTCCAAATCAAAAATGAAAAAAAAAATTAAAAAGGAGAAAAAATGTTTTTTTGGCAAGAACTATTATAGAGTAATATTCTATTCACTCATTCCCAAAATGCTTGGATCTTGTGATTTAAAGTGCTTACAGAACTGTTTCCATATGACACCTAACCAGTCAGCTTCCACCTTTCCGTTGAGAATGAGCAAGCTACCTCCATTTTTAACAAGACTTGTATTATTCTCCTAGAAATAATTTGACTCTACATCTCCTCCAGATCACATGGGTTCCTACCAACTTCTCTTCTGCCTCCTGCATTCACAGATATCCTTAAATTTCTATGAGAGTAAAAAAATGCCTTGATTGCTGGTCATGATAGCACATGCCTGCAATTGTAGCAGTAAGAAATCATAAATTCAAAGCCAACTTGGAATACAAAACCCCTTCCTGGTGGCAACCATCTCTTGAGTTTAATAGACACTAATCAGATGGAGATTTGTTCTCTGAAGAACTGCTACAAGTTCAAAGCCAATATTATAACTTTCTGATCAACAATGTAAACATATGACTCATGGGTAACTAGTATTATTTTCAAATCCATGACCATCTTCAAACTTAATGACAGTGAAAAGTACAACTTCAGGACTGTCTTGTGGGAGAAAGTGGTTGAGGTGCCAGTTTTTACTTTATACATTCTAAGCCACCTGTGTTAAATGGGAAACTGATTCAGAATGGGCGATGAGTACAAAGTATTCTGTTATTGTCACAGTTATGCCAGATTGTGACACTGTGCCCTCATCAAAAAATTGTGAACTATTGATGCAGAACATGTTGTAAAGTGTTCATTAAACAAAAAAAATGAAAAAAAAAAACCTTCAGGGCCTATTGTTGAAAACCTGTCAGAATTTTCCTCTCTGACATCTGCAGAAGCTGATGAAGCAATATTCAATTCCATACAGATTTTCCATTCTTTTCCTTGAGCCATAGGAAGCAAGAAAGTGACTTCACATGCCAGCAGGATTTAGAAACCATCTTTTTTCCCCTCTAAATATTCAAACACCTGTACAGTACTGACCCAAAGTAAATTTTTGACTTTGCATACTTCAAATCTTCTTGTAATCTTGGAGACCTTGGCTAAGTTATCCACAGTTCTTATGACTCATGTTGGCACCTAAAGGTAGGATAATCACAATAGCTTTGTAATCGAGCTTTGGGAAACATAAATACTAAAATGCAGCACTATCTCTATTGCTCCCCGAATAGCCCTGCAGGGAGAGATCATAGAGGCAAATTGTTGAAGATGTTCCTTGGTTTCCAGAGTATGCAGATTTCTCTATCCCTTGTAGAGAACTGGTACCCAGGTAGGGAAGTTGTTCTACATACAGCATAGTTTGCTAATTGGTAACAGGTTTTTTCTTTCTTTCTCGGACCTCACCATCCAGAATTTTGATCCTTACTACATTTTTCTCTTCATTTGAAAATCCTCAAAGGACTATATTTAACATGATCTATCATAACACCCATACCGGCCCCACAAGTCTCCTTCCATCTGATAGTGTCTATGTCAGAATAGTTGATGCCAACTTTTCTCCTCTGTATGGTCAGTCTATCTCTGAGGTGCCTATTGATTCTGACCTGTGTTTGCTTAAGTGGCTTTGGGATGCCAGGAGCAATAAATATATAACACTCTTGTGGGTAACTAAGTACAGAACTTGAACCCTTAAAAGACAAATAAGTGTTAAGCCCCCGGCTTTTGTGGGTAAATCTCTGGAAGTCACAGATTTGCTAAATGTTGGGAGGAGTTGGTTATATAACTGAGAGAACAAATGGGATGTTATATATTGGTTTGGCCAAAAAGATTGTCTTTCCTAGTAAGCAAATTATTGATTATAAACTGTTAGGATTCCTTTGGAGTCCTGTGGCCAACCATATTATTCTGTCTGCCTTAAATGTCTGCTATGTTCCCATGCCAAACCCTTATGAAATTTCCACTGGAAAAAAATGAGTAGCAAATTTGGGTCTCAGTGCTCATATATAATTTCAGATTTCATTAATGGTTATTAAGTATATGCCCTGAGGATGGATAAAATTCCTCATATGAATGGAAAGAGAATTGAATTTATAAATAAGGTGACTCTGTTTTCAAGGACTGTTCATTAGACATATCCAGGGCACATTTTAAAAAGCATTTAAATGAGAGGTGTTTAAAATCTCACAGGAATAAAGGCAGGCCATGATGGGAAAAGATAGTCCTGCACAAAAAGTTCTAACAATGACTAAGTCTGAAAGATTCTATTGTGTCTACTGTTTGAAAATGAATTTTCCAGAAAATTTAAAAACATTATAAACAATTTCAATATTTGCTCTGAAAGACATACATCTAGAAAATATGGACTTATCTATTTGTCACAAGCAACATGGATGCTAAAGGAATATTTTTAGCTTAATAACCATGATTCAAGAATCATGATTGTAGATATGGTTAAAAAAAAAGCTACATTAAGTAATCCTGACTATGCAAAGCCTCTTGAAGTTTTAGGCCATAAAAACACAAAACATAGCCAATATATTGTTAGTAGGGCTTGTCAAAAGTCCAAGCGAGAAATTCAAATCCTCTTTAGTTCCATTACAAATCTGCTGAAAACTATACAAAAGGGAGGGTTGTAGTTTAATGAGAATAAGTATGCAGACACTGTTTGAAATAGGTATTTAGGTTGTCAATCTCTATTAAAAAAAAGAACAATTGGTTTTTGTTTCACTTTTCATGTTATAAAAGCAAATGAATTATTTGCCTGTGTTCTGAATTTCTATGTAGAGATGTTGGTGAACTGTACATACTTTGGTATCAAATGAGTTCTCTGATATCTATTTATGCCAAATTATCTTATCAGCAAAGAATAAGGAGTGGTGTAAAATATTTAAATCATGTCTCATGTTACTTTTTGACATTTCATCTTTAAATAAAAATAATTCTCAAATGCAGAGAAACTTGAAATCAATAAAATTTTCCCTCTTGTGGCATCATTTATTCATTTCCTAAGATAGATGTTCTGGAAAGGAGCACGAGAAGTGACTAGCCGGACATGAGGAACCATGGCAACTTTCTGATGCCACTGACATATACACAAATGCTCTAAGGAGTAGAAGTGTATATCATCACTATATATATATATATATATATATATATATATATATATATATGGAGAGAAATTTACTACTCAACACCTTTCAGTATTTAGTTGCACAATATATCAAACATAATTTTAATTTTTATTGCTTTCCCAGGTAGCATATGAATATGTTAGATTTGTGTAACCTTCAAACTATGTTTTTCTTTTAAGTTTGATTTTAAAATGCATAATGTTTTCAACCAAGTGGTTGCATGTATCACAAGTGCAATTCCAGAGACACAGTTGCAAAGGTTTGAAAAAGTCATGCTAATGCTAAAACAATTTGATACAAGAGAGTGAAAGTGAAAATGATAATATAAATTCTATTTGCTTAGTTATATGGTTTAAGTTTCTCAACTGATAACTTAAACAGAAATGCTTTGGAAAGGAATAGAAAGCAATATGAATTCAATATGAATGAATTCAGGAACTATGAATTCATTGTACTACAAATCAATAAAACAAAAATTTACTTTCCTCCATGAAGCAAAACAGAAAATGAAAAGAAAAATACTGAAAGATTTTCATTGTTCATTGTATAGATTCTTTTGTTCTTGTTACAAAGTTGCTAATCAGACACAGTAAGTGGCTTAGCAATGAATGGGGGAAAATGAGTTTTAAAAGCCAACAATCTCAATACTAAATGATGAATTTATGTAGCTGAAGCAGGTTATTGATTTTTTTCTTGTTTTTGTTTTGTTTTGCTTGCTTGTTTGTTTCTTTGGTCACTTCACACTGAGCATGGGAAAAGAACAGATTTAGCCCTGATTCATGGCAAAAAAAAAGAAACCTTTGGCAAAAGGCAGATCACAGCATGACCAAAACAGAATCCCACCATCCCTAAGCCAGGGGTCCTTATCAACATCATAAAAGCTCAGGTGGCAGCTGTGGAATTCCAGATGAGCTAATAAATATGGACCAAGCTAGGTTCCTTCAGCAGTAAAGAATGTCAACAATTTCCTAGTGGATGCCTGTGAGTGCCTTGTGGTCCCATCTCCTTATAGTTCTCAGAGAAACAGAGGCACATAATGAACAACTCAGTAAACAAAGAGTTCCAGAGATTTCAGAATGCACGAGGTAGCTTTTATTTAATTAGATATTTTCTTTATTTACATTTCAAATGTTATCCCCTTTCCTAGTTTCCCCTCCGAAAATCCTCTATCTTCCTCTCCCTCAACCCATCCATTCCCATTCCTGGCCTTGGCATTCCCCTATACTAGGGCATAGAACCTTCACATGACCTAGGGCCTCTCCTCTCACTGATGACCAACTAGGTCATCCTCTGCTACATATGCAGATAGAGCGATGAGTCCCACTATGTGTTTTCTTTGATTGGTGGTTTAGCCCCAGGGAGCTCTGGGGGTACTGGTTGGTTCATATTGTTTTTCCTCCTCTGGGGCTTCAGACCCCTTCAGCTCTTTGGGTACTTTCTCTAGCTCCTAAGAGATAGCTTTTTGAACTAAAGAAATTCAAGGATAATTTCAGGTTGGGACAATTAGTGAAAAGGGGATATGCTTCTTCTGTTTCTGTTGCTGAATGCTTTCCCATACATCCACATACTTAAAATATTAAAAGGAAGGTGAGAGAGAGATGGCTCAGCAGTTAAGAAAACTGGATATTTTTGCATAGGACCCAGGTTCAATTTCTAGCATCCACATGGCAGCTCACAACTATCTGTAACTCTAGTTCCTAGGGGTCTGACATCCGCACACAGACATAGATGCAGACACAATACCAATGCACACAAAAGAAAAATAAAAAAATCTTAAAACTAATTTTAAAAAATTACAAGGAAGCATGAAAATAGATGTGCTTTGGAAAACATATGTAATGAATGGGATTTATAAACTGGTATTATTTTTATTTTATATGTTTTGAGTGTTTTGCCATGATGTATGCATATGCACTACATATGTGAAGAGGCTAAAATTGGGCATCAAATCCCCTGGAACTGGACCTGCAGATGTTTATGAGTCATTATATGATTGCTGGGAACTAAATCCAGGTTCTCTACAAGAACAGCTTAGGGCTCTTAAGCACTGAGCCATCTTCCAATGAATGAAAGTTTACTCTGTTATATGAACCTGTTATCAATTTTCTTGATAACATGGCACCATATAGCAAATTAATTATCAATATATTAAGGATATAATCATATTTACCTCTATATATGTACCTATGCATATATACTGACTCATATAGAGAATTGAAATTAAACTATATGACAAACAGCCATTTATAGTGGAGATTTCTGTAATCCATATAGTCTCTTTAAGAAAGAGAAAAAACTCCTGCTCTATTATACAAAGGTTTACAAACAAGTTCTAAGACTATATGATGATAAATATAGTATAGTAACATATATGTGAAATAAAAATCAAGGCATTGTTTGGAACTAAGTAAATGTTCATAAGCAGTTTTTCATTCTTGGAAACATATTTCACATAGAGTAACAAGATTGATTTTTAACTAACTATTATACTAAACCATATAGTGGATAAAAAAGACAAGTAAATCACTAGGGTCTGAAGACTCAGAGACTTTGCAGGCAGAGAGAAGGGCCTTTGGGACTATACAGTCTAACTCCCTTGCTTCACAGAGAGGAGCCTGAGATCATGGACATTCTTTCTACATGAAGTCACACACACACACGCTCAGGTCAAGACTCTATGAAAGTGTACATCATAAGGAGGATATATACATGCATAAAAGCACCCAGAGAAAGAAAGGGCATGAAAAACAGTGTAGCCGGCAATTGTGGTAATGTTGTTTTTCTTTTTCTTTTCTTTTTTTCTCCAGAGAAGAAAACTATCATTGCACCAAAGAGGAATTGATCAAATGAGAAATCTAGCCTTTCTCTGGAGGGCTGAAAACTCAGGTGTCAGATAGGGATTTTCAGATACAGTCACAGTAATAGGAGGGAAGACTTCTCTTATAAAGATGCCTGGAAATTTGCCAGAACATTGAGTCGAAATAGCATTGCCAGTCTATCTCTGAGTTGTACTTAGAAACTAACTTGGGCACTTTCATCCAGTGTGTGTATGTGGTATGCAGAAGTGCTTATCAATTTGTGTGTACTCATGCACGACACATGTTCATGGCAAAGCTGAAGGTTTAAATATATGTCTTCTTAGATTATTCGCCATCTTGCTTTTGAGGCACGTTCCCTCAGTTGATCTGGGATTCACCTATTGGGCAAAACTTGCTAGGTAGCAAGCTCCAAGGATCTGCCTGTCTCTATTTCCCCACAATATAATCATGGATGCATATCACCAGGCCTGACTTTTTACTTGGGTTCTGGTATTCCAAGTCAGAGCTTCATGATATGGCAAGCACTTCAGTAATTAAGCTATCTCCTCAGGCCTTTACACTGTTTAAAAACCTTGTTTTGACTTGTCCTTGCTGTGAATCTCAGAAGACCTCAGCTTCCCTGTACCTCTTCTCATTGCCCTTCTCATTGCTGTCACCAGCTGGAGAACATGATAAAACCAATTGCGGTCTTGTACATGATAGCTGCCAGTTGTGCCAGCATCATTTGTTGAAAATTCTTTCTTTTTTCCACTGGATGGTTTTAGCTCCCTTGTCAAAGACCAAGTGACCATAGGTATGTGGGTTCATTTCTGAGTCTTCAGTTCTATTCCATTAGTCTACCTGTCTGTCGCTATACCAGTACCATGCAGTTTTTTATCACAATCGCTCTGTAGTACAGTTTTAGGTCAGGCACGGTGATTCCACCAGAGGTTCTTTTATCATGGAGAAGAATTTTTGCTATTCCAGGTTTTTTGTTATTCCAGATGAATTTGCAAATTGCCCTTTCTAATTCATTGAAGAATTGAGTTGGAATTTTGATGGGGATTGCACTGAATCTGTAGATTACTTTTGGCAAGATAGCCATTTTTACTATATTAATCCTGCCAATCCATGAGCATGGGAGAGCTTTCCATCTTCTGAGATCTTCTTTGATTTCTTTCTTCAGAGACTTGAAGTTCTTATCATACAGATCTTCCACTTCTTTAGTTAGAGTCACGCCAAAGTATTTTATATTGTTTGTGACTATTGAGAAGGGTGTTGTTTCCCTAATTTCTTTCTCAGCCTGTTTATCTTTTGTGTAGAGAAGGGCCATTGATTTGTTTTGGGTTAATTTTATATCCAGCTACTTCACTGAAGCTGTTTATCAAGTCTAAGTGGATCAAGGAACTCCACATAAAACCAAAGACACTGAAACTTATAGAGGAGAAAGTGGGAGAAAGCCTCGAAGATATGGGCACATGGGGAAAATTCCTGAATAAAACAGCAATGGCTTCTGCTATAAGATCGAGAATCAACAAATGGGACCTCATAAAACTGCAAAGCTTCTGTAAGGCAAAAGACACTATCAATAAGACAAAAAGGTTACCAACAGATTGGGAAAGGATCTTTACCAATCCTAAATCAGATAGGTGAATAATATCCAATGTATATAAAGAACTCAAGAAGGTGGACTCCAGAAAAATCAAATAACCCCATTAAAAAAAAATGGGGCTTAGAGCTAAAAAAAGAATTCTCACCTGAGGAATACCGAATGGCTGAGAAACACCTGAAAAAAAAATGTTCAACATCCTTAATCATCAGGGAAATGCAAATCAAAACAACCCTGAGATTCTACCTCACACCAGTCAGAATGGCTAAGATCAAAAAATTCAGGTGACAGCAGATGCTGGCGAGGATGTGGAGAAAGAGGAACATTCCTCCATTGTTGGTGGGATTGCAAACTTGTACAACCACTCTGGAAATCAGTCTGGCAGTTCCTCAGAAAATTGCACATAGTACTACTGGAGGATCCAGCAATACCTCTCCTGGACATATATCCAGAAGATGTTCCAACTGGTAAGAAGGACACATGCTCCACTATGTTCATGGCAGCCTTATTTATAATAGCCAGAAGCTGGAAAGAACCCAGATGCCCCTCAACAGAGGAATGGATACAGAAAATGTGGTACATTTACACAATGGAGTACTACACAGCTATTAAAAGGAATGAATTTATGAAATTCCTAGGCAAATGGATGGATCTGGAGGGTATCATCCTGAGTGAGGTAACCCAATCACAAAATGAACTCACATGATATGTACTCACTGATAAGTTAATATTAGCCCAGAAACTTAGAATACCCAAGATACAATCTGCAAAAACCATGAAACTCAAGAAGAATGAAGACCAAAGTGTGTGGACACTTTGCCCCTTCTTACAACTGGGAACAAAACACCCATGGAAGGAATTACAAAGACAAAGTTTAGAGCTGAGATGAAAGGATGGACCATCTAGAGACTGCTGCACCCAGGGATCCATCCCATAATCAGCCTCCAAACGCAGACACCATTGCATATGTCAGCAACATTTTGCTGAAAGGACCCAGATATATCTATCTCTGGTGAGGTTATGCTGGTGCCTGGCAAACACAGAAGTGGATGCTCACAGTCAGCTATAGGATGGAACACAGGGCCCCCAATGGAGGAGCTAGAGAAAATACCCAAGGAGCTAAGGGGTCTGCAACCCTATAGGTGGAACAACAATATGAACTAACCAGTACCCCAGAGCTCTTGTCTCTAGCTGCATATGTATCAAAAGATGGCCTAGTCGGCCATCACTGGGAAGAGAGGCCCCTTGGTCTTGCAAACTTTATATGCCCCAGTACAGGGGATCACCAGGGCCAAGAAGTGGGAATGGGTGGGTAGGAGAGTGGGGGTGGGGGGATGGTATGGGGGACTTTTGGGATAGCATTTGTAATGTAAATGAAGAAAATACCTAATAAAAATGGAAAAAAATTAAAAACAATTGCAGGTTGAACTTGCAAGTTTCCAGATTGAGGCAGTGTGGCTAAAGCCTGGAAATTTGCATTCTAACAAGTGTCAAGGTGTGGCTGCTGCTAATGATACATAGACTACAATTGGATACAACACTCAACAATTTGCAATTTAGATTTGTGGAAATCAGATTGTTGAACTGATAAATAAAGAAAAAAACTATATTTTCTCTTCTCTCTCCCTACATCCCTTCATTCTTCAAGAAAGGATATCACTGAGTAAGTCAGGCTGTTTTAGAAATTGCTATGTAGTATAGGCTGGACTGAAACTAACATAAAACTTTTAGGCTTCAGCCTACAGAGTGCTAGTACTAAAAGCATGTGCCACCATGCCATGCTGAAAATGATACTCTCTTAATGAGAGATTATAGTGGGTGTGTATGTTTGTCACCTACAGATGAAAGTCATGGCAAAGCGGGAGGCTTCAAATATTGCCGCCAGGAAAATATTGACAAATATCCATGAGAGGAAATTTCCAAAGAGGGACCTAAATGATCTCCATATGTAAGATCAATGAGATGGAATGCCTAAGAAAAGCAGTTTCAGCAATAAAAACGTCAATGAATAATTGCTGCAATTGTTGGGGTTTATGTATGTAGTTCCAAAAAGTTTGGAGAATTTTTACAAGTCATTTTTGGGTAAAATTAAGCATTTCTGAAGCGATCTCATTAGAAAAGAACATTTTAATTGTTGAAACTTTCCATCTTAGCTCTTTCTTTTTAAAAGAAAAGTATTGCATTGTTTATTTTTATCTTGCGTGTATGAGTGTCCTATATGCATGTATGTGTGAGCACCACTTGCATACCTAGTGTGCACAGAAGCCAGAAAAGCATATTGGATCCCCCTGGTACTGGAGTTGCATGTTGTGAGTCATCATGTGGGTAACTGGGAACTGAACCCTGGGTCCTCTGTAAGAGTAGAAAGTGCTCTTACACACTGAGTCACCTCTCCAACCCAGAAAAGTATTACACAGTTTAAACTGGATATTTTTATTCTTGGATTTCCTTTTAATGGAACTTACCTAAATGAGCAAACAAAGGATCTGTTCAAGCACCCTATTTTGAAGAATACACTTATTTATAAAAGTTTCTATTTTCACATAGTTTAATAAAATGAAAAATAATATCCATACAGCTTTAAGAGCAACCCAAAACTTTACTTTAGTCCTGATAAATGGTTTTAAACCATATTAAGGTCAATTCACTGCATCTTACTTTGCATTTTGCATAAAGCACTGGCTTGTCTTTCATGACAAGCTACACAGCAGCCATGTTTTTAGGTTGGTTTCTTTATTCTCTGCATCCTCATCTGAATCTGTAAGCCACTAACAGTTTTGTCAGATTTCCAAATGGTCCTATATCTTCTTGAAAATAATCTTTAAACAATATCTATCAGTATATAACTAACCTCCAAATATAATTAAAGGAGATTTAACATCTTGTCAAGCTTTAAGAAAAATTGAAAAAACTTAAAGAAGGCAAGTCATAAATTATACCCATCTAGTAAGCAGATGAAGCAAGCTATTTAAAATCTGTACACAGTTAATTAATTTTACACTGACAGGCAAATGGTTACAGATGTTCCTTTGAGATAACCTTTCCCATTTTGAGTCTTATCCTGTAAAGTATTTCTTTCCTTCCTGGGAACTCTGATACTAGAAAAATTCTCTCTCTCTCTCTCTCTCTCTCTCTCTCTCTCTCTCTCTCTCTCTCTCTCTCTCTCTCTCTCCTCCCTCTCTTTCCTGGGCTATTAACAACATAAATACATCATTCTAATTTGGTAAATTTACTAACTATAAAAGTATGCTTGAAATACTATCACCTTTGTAAGAGAAATTCTTGAAGATATGAGAGATGTTATTCTTATAGAATGAAGACATCCTTCTAGGTAGTACTTGTACTTGGCATAACAGTTTCATATTTAAAGAAGATGGAGGATATGGTGGTGATGCTGACTGGAAGCAGAACTTTGATGTGGTGCTTCTAAGCTGTGGGTCAAATGACTATTTTCAGAGCTTCCCCTGCAGTGTGAAGGGGTTGGCAACAGGATCACATAGATAACCAAATCTACATTCTGTAACGATATGAGATGAGTCTTTCTGGTGATGCGACTTTCCTCCCTTTCTTCCTTCCCCTTCAATCATGTCCCTTTCACTGCCTGCACCACAGGATGCTCTCCCCTATTCTTTTGGAATAACTGAAACCTCTCCTCTCCTTTATTTGGTGAAAGCTCTGCTCTAGCCTCTCCACTGCTTCCCTTCTGCTCCAGTTTCCCCTAGCCATCTATGTCATTCACTTCAGTATGCTTCATGCTCTATACATAAATCTCTGCACCTGGAACAAAAACTCAAGTCCCCATTTTTAGCTTTTTTTTTTCTTTTTTTTTTGGCATGGACAAGTAAGCACTTGTGTTTTGCTCTCCAGCAGATTGTGTGGATTGTAAATTATCTTCTCTGCTGATAGAAAAACTGTTCTGAACAAGTAGATTCACCTGCCACCTGTATTAGTCAAGAGCTGTCAGGTGGGAAAGGTGAGCTGGAATTAGTGGCTGACTCCTATAAGACAACAGACCTCCTGAATGAGCTCTAGGTTGGTCAGCCATCTGACCACCAACATTAACAAAATTCTTTTATTTGAGGTGCAAATGGCCACCACTGTGAGGTCCTTAGACAAACTAGGAAACACTTTCCCTACCAATTTGACTTTGGGGGTAAATGTATCAAAAAACTCTCAGCCAACAAGGACACCTCTGGCAGATAAATGTTCAGGGTGTGGATAAAGTTTTAGTCAGGGGAAAGTGAAGGCTTCCTTTATGGACAAATACAAGCACATAGTGCCTTTGAGAAATGTAGGGTTGAAGCATTCTGCAATAGTTATCGCAAACATTGCATTCAGTCTTAGTACAGTTCCCTGTATTACATGTACAAGAATGTAACATCACATTTCTTAGCCAAATACTGGACATTTCATTTCTTAGATATGCCCTGAGTACCAAAGTAAAGAACAAAATTTTGACATATCTTTTTATACACTCTCCACAAACTACTCAAATACAGGCTTCTTTTCAGATGTGTTGTTTGGAAAGGAGGATATAAATATGGAATTGCCTTTGTCTTGTAGAACCAAACAGCCCAAACCAAAAAGACTGCACTGTTTTGCAGAAGCTGTTTGCTTTGCTCTAAGTGCCTGTTACTCATTGGGAACGTCAATAATTGCCTTATTTTCTCTTCTATCATGAGTGGGATTCATAGAATATTTACACCAATCAATACCTCCTGCCTTAAAGCAAATTGTCTCAGCTTAGCTATCACTTCTATTTTCTATTAATGACCACATAAGTGCCTGAGAACGGCAGGAAGCTATTATCTTAGCACACAGCTGAGATCATTATCTCTCACTCTGCAAAGCAGACAGCAAAGAAATAATTTCTTTTACCAAAAGGAAGATTAATATTTTTAAGTGAATTGCTACAGGAGATTAAAAATGTGAATCCTGTATTCTATTCCTTTATTTTTATGATCACCACTCTCAAATACACATTCTTGTATGCTATTTTTTTATAGAAGAAATACATGTTGCTTTCCTTAACTGGTAACAAATTATTTAATCCAGGGAAACCAGGTGCGCACAGTGTCTTACTCTCTCGTCAAGTACACGAGAGTGCTGGCTATTGTTAGGGCTAAGTTTATAATAAAACAGAAACCAGGTGGTGGAACAGAGTCCACGAAATCCTTTGTGAGGCTATCTTTCAAGGTTTTTCTATGGTTTCTGTCTCTCCTTGTGTTTAGGATGAGATAGGCAGATAAACTACACAGAATGTAATGTAGAAGACAGAATTTGTTGCAGGGTAGAATGTGGCCAAAGATGTGCATTTTAGGGAGAGTTTAAACTATTTCTAAAACCACTAGAACAAGCAGCTTTTCCTCAGGGACTTTGTTCAATTCAGGTGATTGACAACCGTGTTTGGATTGACTGCGACAGAGGCAGGCAGTGGTATGTCTTTGTTCTTTATCAGAAAGCCTCCTGCTAGACAGGAATCTTGTAAGACTTACCGCTCCTGGAATCAGGTTTAGACAGTTATCTATTAATGACCTTCTGAGCAGTTCAAGATGTCACATTTTTCTCCACTCAGGGCCAGAGATAGGATTCAGGTCCCATTTCTCTGATACTTCTGACAACTAATTGTTGTAGTCCTTGGTCTTACAGAATATTGATTATGAAGGAAGAGTTTAGCTACAATGTCCCCAAAGTCTGTTAATATTTAACTAGATACCTAAGCGTCCATGTGGCTCTCATATGTAGCTCTGTGGATAGCAGTAATTATTTTTTAATTTTTTCTTTTTCTTTTTTTTTCTTTCAAGGCAATTTCAGTGGAAAATACACATAGTTCTGGGTGTGGCTTTCAGATAACCCCACATTTCAACAATTTTAATAAGATGTTTTAAATTTCAAACAAATTAATGAAATATCGGCTCTGCTCCATTCCCCTGATCTAGAATCCTGAGTGGGCATAGTAAACTTCATTGCCTCCTGACTTGGCCATACTACTTTATTTTGGGTCATGAAATGGAGAAGTGACAGTGTGCCAGCCAGGAACACAGCCTTCAAGGATTCTCCTTGCCTTTTATTCTTCTATTTTGCCAGTAGAAGTGCCTGCCTAGACTAGGTTGCTTGTAGTTACTCAATGACAGGCATTTAGAGTAGAGCCCCCCTAAACCAAATATGAATTAACTTACTCTCAGTGGATTGATTGGCAGATTTGGGAGATGTAATAAATGACGGTTGTTTTTGAATCACTGAATGGCAGGGTGACTTGTTTTGTGGCATGAGCTAAGTGGTATGTCCTTAAATCACTACTATGAAGCACTGATTGATAGCCATCCATTTCTTTAGCTTACTTTTAAATTTGACAAAGCATCATATTCATATTATACAATGTAATCCCAAGAGAATTCTAATAGAAATAGAGGGAAAGATCCCATACCAAGAGAATTCTAATAAAGGGAAATGTCCCTCAGTTTTTAGAGTCTCCACTGGTATATGTGTAAAACAAGAATTAAAATAAGTAGGGCTGTGGAAATGCCTCAGTAGTTAAAGCACTGCTACTCAAGTAATAAGTGCAAAGACATCTACTTAGATTTCAAGATCCTGGGTGTTGCAGTTACAACTTTCTGAAAGTAAAGATGAAGGACTCCAGAGTAAGCTGACTAGAGACTACGATCAAAGGTGAACTCTGAGTTCAACTGAGAGACTATATATATCAAAAAATAAGGTGAAAAAACAAGATTCCCAACATAAAGCTGTTTCTACATACATGTGTGCATACAAGTACACAGATTGTGCATTCATGTCACACAGACATACTCCTAAAAAAGAAGTAAAAAGACTTAAAATATTTAGATTGAAAATCAGGAAATGGTTGATAAACCATGTAATTTGTCCAGCATGATATAATAACAATTGCTAGCTATTATTTTTATTCAGTACAATGGGCTTAGAGAAAAATCTATGTATGATTTGAGTTGTTCTTTGTATGAATTCTTTTTAACTTTTCACGTTTTGCTTCCATAGCCTCTCTCTTCCTTGCCTCAAATCTTCTGAAAAATTCAAGTATTAAGACTGCCATTATTTCTGCTGAGGACCTAAAAGATATGTTTACTAACGTGATGAATTCCATCAAACTATCTATATTGCTCCAAACGTAACTTTAATGTTGTGAATCAATTTTCAAATGCAAAATTGTTAGGAAAAAAATTAAGCATACATGGATGTCCTCATACCTTTCCTGCCATCCCCCCCCCCCCGCCATGACCTTCCTCAAATAAGCATTGGATATAATTGAGATGTTTTACAATTTAAACCATGACTGTCTGCATACAAAACAATGAAAACAACAAAATGTTCACTATTTTTTCCTGTTGTCCTTGCATAAGTAATCACAGTTTGAAAAAGGATGTCCAATCATGCTTCCAAAAGTGGGAAAACTGCTTTTAAAAAGACATATTATATGTACTTTCTGCTTTTTTTGTTCATAAGACCTCTGTCACAGATTCGCAAGTTAGTTGTTGCAGTAGAAAATAGCAACAGGTAAATTTACTTGTGTCTTAATAACACTTTTCACACAAACATATGTGGGCTATTGCTTGCAGGTATCTGAGAAAACCACAAGCTATGACAAGAATCTGATGATGCTAGGGTGAGTAACAATGGGCACACTAAAATTCCTCTATTACCTGTGGCCTCCCTTCCCCCCAGCCTGGAACCTGCCTGCTCAAGGGTGGAGCTACCGGCTCATTCGTCCTGCCACGCCCACTGCTGGAACCTGCCTTTGCTGCCTGGAGTCACACACGTGTTGGTCCTGCTACTGGACCCTGAGTTACTTGGCGGGAAATTGGGTTCCCTCCCCCTTCCTTTATAAACTGAGTGTCTGGAATTAGTAAAATTGAGCCTAGATCAGAACTTGTTGTCCTGGCTCCATTCTTTTCTTCCGCCCCGTCTAGTTTCCTCTCTTTTCAGCCTGAACTGCCATTTTCAGTTGAACCGTTCGTGTTGTGGACCTCGGGCGGGCCGCAACAGTTGGCGCCAGAACTGGGACCTGAAGAATGGCAGAGGGATGCTAAGAGAAATGACTGCTGTGTGGAGCTCCACAAGAAAGGAAAGGATCTTCGTATCGGAGGAGCATCGGAGCAACGGACAGGTACACATGCTAGCGCTAGCCCCCAAAAAATTTCAGTTTTGTAAAGTGTTGCTGAGGATGCGGTAGGATACGAATCAAGTTTGAACCAGTGCTGTCCCAACACTGTTTCTGCTTGGGGTCAGCAGTTCGTTAATCGGAACTAGATACGGAGACAGGCGGTGTGCCGCAGCTTTTTAGAAAGCTGCTTAGGTGGAAGAAGGAAGGGTTCAAAGTCAGAAATCTTTTAGATAAGATAGATAGCTGTTGTCCATGGTTCAAAGAAGAAGAAACGATAGATTGTGGAACCTGGGAAAAAGTTGGTGAGGCCCTGAAGCGAGTTAGAGTTTGAGATTAAGCTTCAGAGGCTGAGTCTCTTAAGATATTTCTAGTTTAGATAATGATAAATGTGGTTCCTATCCTAAATAGTAAAATTTAAGATAAGATATAAAGCAATGCCTCTTTATTAAAGCGTTAAAGCTTGCTTTAATAGGTATTCATAGGTATTAATTGATATCCAAACTTCGTAATATGATAGTAATGCTTCTAATATTGATTTTAACAGTGATAAATTGTTTTAAACATAGGTTTTGCTTTCCCAAAGTTGTAGATATTATCCTAACCTTGCACAAAAACTTAAAAATTATGGTTAAAACTGCCATTGTTCCATTGACTGCAGCTTGCAGTTTGATTGCAAATTTAAGATTAATGCTCAGATTAAAAAGTATTTTACCTTTGAGTCAATACAGGGCTCTGGGCAGTCCCAGAGCGGCTTGTGGCCCTTTCTTTTGTTTTGCAAACAATGCCTAAAAAAGTTTTTCCCTGTGTTCAAGAAAATTTCTTTTTAACAGTGTTACAGATCTATTCAGATGTTTAAAATAATGCTTAAATTCAAAGATTTTTGCTTCTAGTAAACTGGTAATCACTAGAAAATTTTGCCCCTACGTATGGCTAATATAGCTTTACATTATGTAAGAAAAATGTTTATTGTTTCTGCTTCTTTACAAGAAGCCAAAAGTTTTAATCTTTCAGTATATATTGTTTCCTAAGTGGAAAGTATTTTATTAACTAATGCTTCTCAAGGGAAGTTTACCTTAAATCCTTGCTTGTTATTTTTCCAGTTTAGACTAGCTTCTAGCCTTTTAACTTTATGGCAATAGTACATCAGAGACTGTATATTCAGACTTAGTAAAATTAGTCATTTAATAGAGTCATAATGATTTTTCACTCTTCTTCAGTGTGACCAGCCATTCTAACTCAATCTTAGACTGGTCTAATATTCAGTTCAATTATTAGAGATTCCTATATTCTAAATTACCTAGCAAAGTTAATTCAGAGCATATCCCCCAAAGTCACCAAAGGCTCATCTTGCCTTTACCTTATTTGTCCTAAACTTTTTGCAAACTGACATTAAAGGTCAGTCTGCAGCGGAACGCCACTGGCACCCAGTTACTTCTAATTCTTATGCATTGGTAAAATGGAAGGACGCCCTGACTAATAAATGGAAGGGTCCAGATCCAGTTCTAATCTGGGGAAGAGGCTCGGTTTGTGTTTTTTCACGAGATGAAGATGAAGCACGGTGGCTACCAGAGAGATTAATTCGTCAGGTAAACACAGATTCTGTCTCTTCTCGTAAGTATCATTCTAAAGACTAAAATTCCTCTTGTGCTGGGAGTGGAAGCTCTCAGAAAAAAATGTTTTCCTCTGAGCCAATTCCCCTACAAGAGGCCGGAGATTAACTTTAGCTTTACAATTTGCATCTAAATAAAGTACCTTGACTTCTCCGAAGAGAAAATTTACATTGCTACACTCTCATTGTTTAGAATTCTTCCTTCTCTCAAGCAGGTTCTCCGGTTCTCCGCCCCTACGAGCAAACAGGTGGTACTGCTAATCTCCCTTCCAAGGACATCCCAGCATGTGGCTTTTCAGTCTAAGAGAAGATTTAGATTTAACAGGAGAGCTAGGGAAGTAGAAATTTCATATATATTTACAAAGATTAGTTCTTATTTTGATAGAGATAGGCTTAGTCCCTTAGCTGGCCTCTGGCTTTTCACCCTTGCTGTTACTGCAAGGTGTCCTTAGTTCCTCAGGCTATTGGGAATAACAGAGATGAAGAGGAAAGACCTTCAGCTCCTATTTTAACCAAAATTAATGGTGTTAATACTGACATAATTCTTGTCTAGGCCTTGCTAAATCTGAGGTTGACAAGTCTCATATAGAGACCTTGCAATAACTCAGAATTGCGCTACTGATTCATAATCATATGAATACGGTATGGGTACCGCTTGGCACAGGAGATTAATGCGGAGGGAAGGTCCAGTTTGACCGTTTCTGAGTTCCCTGTGCGACACACCTGATTTGAAAGAGGTTGGTATCTGACTCCAGCTAAAAACCAAAAATACTTAAGGCTCTGCCTCCCCTCCCCAAAAGATACCAAGAGCCACAGATGTGAGTTGTTACAATGCTCACGGGAGGAATCAGGTCAATGTCCACCCAAGTCAAGGTTAAAGGCCGACTCATCTACGGATGAGAAAATCATTTGATCACCTCTGTTAAGCATTGCCTATTTAAACTTAATTAATAGGGGGGAGAGAGGTTGGAGACCTTGCTGTTGTAAGAGCAGGCCCTTCACTGCCTCCCACCCAAAAAATAAAAAAGCCAATTGGCCTTGTACTAAAGAGCTGGTCTTAACCCCTTCTCCCTGTTCCCCTGCCTTTCACCCAAAATTGTGGATAATTATCAGCTCAGTGTTATTCCAAAAATTGTTTAGTTAAACTCAGCCAGGGTTCCAACGCCCTACTTAAAATGTAAACAGGTAGCTACCTATTCAGCACTAATTAACATTATAAAGTCAGAGCCTACAGCCCAGCGCTGCTATTCAGTCAGTGCTTTAAAGACAGTCTTAGCCAGATACAGTTTACCATTAGAAAAGTTAGGGAATCCCACGGAAACAAGTTTTTTCTTTAGCCCTAGGAACTCAGGCAAAATTATTGAACATAGATAATTTTTCTGCCTCAGGCCACCCCCTTTTTTTATTTTTTGTTTTGTTATCTAATGGGGGGAAATGTGGCCTCCCTTCCCCCCAGCCTGGAACCTGCCTGCTCAAGGGTGGAGCTACCGGCTCATTCGTCCTGCCACGCCCACTGCTGGAACCTGCCTTTGCTGCCTGGAGTCACACACGTGTTGGTCCTGCTACTGGACCCTGAGTTACTTGGTGGGAAATTGGGTTCCCTCACCCTTCCTTTATAAACTGAGTGTCTGGAATTAGTAAAATTGAGCCTAGATCAGAACTTGTTGTCCTGGCTCCATTCTTTTCTTCCGCCCCGTCTAGTTTCCTCTCTTTTCAGCCTGAACTGCCATTTTCAGTTGAACCGTTCGTGTTGTGGACCTCGGGCGGGCCGCAACAATTACCTATACTAGTTTCCCTGGGATTACTTTTAAAATATTGGAATTATTTTTTCTAGAGTTCTATGTAACACAATCATAAATTCCAGTTTTCTTCATTGTAGCTATGCTCATGGCCCAAAGGTTCCTTATATTTGCAAGGCAGAACTTCTTTGCCCATGTTCTGATCAGAAGGATGGTTCAATTTAATTTATAATTCTTCAACCTGTGTCAACATTGGGTTCTTGAGGCATCAATGCAATAACTTTCCTATCTGTTTATGTACTAAGTCACCTTATTCTGATGGAGACCTTGTTCCACAATGCATTTTTCTTTCCAAATCATTATTAACAGGACTACCAATCTAAATATGTTTTCCACATTGAACTTCTTTCTAGGCTTCTGAAATCTCCCCGTGAAGGCATTGGATAACACCATTCTTATTAGCCTTCATTATGTTAGCAGGCTCTCACAATACTCAATAATCACTGTGGTTTATCCCTCTGAGTCCTGGCAAACACTATAAGAAATGTTAGGCACAGGCACACACATTGTTTGAGTTTGCTTTCTTCCAGCTGCCCGAACTTTCTAAGGAAGTGTTCATAAGCAAGCTCAGTTTGGTGTGCAGATTCTGGTGAATAGTTCACAAAGACCTCCATGAGAGCAGTGAGGCTACTGCAGAGTAAACTCAATCTGGGTGATTCCCCCCCCTCCGCCCCCAGTTTTCCATTGCTAAAAATGTGTCATTTACCAAAATGGGTTTCAGTATTCTTACAGTATGACATTGACTTTAACATGTAATTTGGTCTTTCCTTAATTCCAAAGAGTGATATTCTGAGATACAGTGTGGCTGCCCAGATACTTCTGGTGATGCAAGATGTAGGTGTCCCTGTCTTCAACTTAATAGCTAAAAGAAGAAATGATTTAAAAGCAGGAAAAGATTGATCAAACAATAGTTTCCTTCCATTTCTGTGCCTGTTTATACTCCCAGATTTAAAACTCTGTTTGCTTTTACTGGACGATTATTTATGGTTTCAAAACATTATAGACAAAACTGTTGCTAATTTGGGCTTTTAAAAATTCTAATTTGTCACTCTTAATGTAACTATATAGAGAGGCAAAAAATGTATATAAACTGGAGGACTGATTTGAAAAATAAGCATGTTATTTACATTTTTATACACACCCACCAAGTGACAATAAATGGATGCTTTTAAAAACAAATATTTTCTGAAGAGATGGCTCAGTAACAATGATTACTGCTCTTTGAAAGTCACAAGTTCAGTTCCCAGCACCAATGTTGGGCTGCTGACAACAACACCTTCTTCTGTCCTCTGAAGGTAACTGCATTCATGTGCACAAACACACACATACAGTCATACACACATATACATGCATACATACAAGCATACATATATACACACATGTGAATAAAAATAAAACTACATATTAAAAGTAAGATTTATGTAACAATTATTAATGAAAAAGCTAAAAGCTGACACTAGGAAATAAATTGTTTAATGGATTACAAAATACAAAACAATAACAAAAAAATCAATACTCAATTCCTAGGACGAGAGAATCCTGCCTTAGTGTATAATCAGGGCATGCACTCAAACACCTTCCAACAGTTGAGAGAAGATAGGCAGAAAACTGGATGAGATATAAGGAAAGGAACCATAAATTATGCTATAGATGACCCATCATTTTGTTTCTGCCTTGTGTAGGGGCAGGGCTGATGTTAAGTTCCTGTTCCCCAATTGGTTCTTGATTTGTCAGTAAAGAAAACCATGGGCCAATTGCTGGGTGGAATGTTATAGGCAGGACTTCCAGGTCTATGGTGGAAAAGAGAAACTCAAGGAAGGAAAGAGGCAAGTTTGCCATGCTTTGGAGAGAATAGAAACAGGCAACCATGTGAAGTCTCAGGAGGAATTGTGGGCTGTGTCCACTCTTATAGGCAGTTGGTTAGAGATGTCTAGCAGGGACTAGATCAACTTGGGCAGGTGGGAGCAGCAGAGATAAGAGTCATGATAAGGGCACATTTAGGCAGAATATAGTAGTGCCCAGCAATTGTTCCAAGAAGGCAAGTTGAAAATGAACAACTGTGTGTGTGTGTGTGTGTGTGTGTGTGTGTGTGTGTTTTATCCATGAATTCAGAGAACCTGGGAGGAGGCTGGTAGTGTGGCTGATTCCCTGAGCAAAGGCAAGTAGGTGCAAAGTTACATGCAACAGCCTTGGGTGGACCAGTAGCTATCCCAAGCTAATGGCTCTCAAAATGTATGTATATATAATTCTAAGGGGGTGAGTTTGCTATCAGACATTTTTCAATGCCTATAGACCACGTTTTTCTTTTTGACATAGGGGTACAGCCCAGGTTGGTATGCAACTCATGATTCTCCTGCCTCAGTCTCCTGAGAGCTAAAATTACACATACATACCACCAGGCCCTGTTTAAAAACATTTTGGATTGTAGCACCTTGAGAAGGTACTATTGTTATCCAGTGGATTGAGGATGTATAGGAGTCTACTATAGATTCTTTCTGCTGAGCACAGGAAAAGTAGAAGTATCAAGCCTGGCCCAGGGATGCTGAAAGATTTGGAGATCTACAGTGAATTGCAGAGGATGCATGTCTTCTCTATAAGAATAAGCAATTCTCAGACAACAGCTGATGTGGCCTATATGCAGGAACTAAACCAGAGAATTAAAATACAGAATACAATGGAATAATTTTAGATTATCTTTACAACCAATAGAGACAAATTCAAATATCTCTAGGGATTTTTTTTTCCAGGAAAACAAAACAAAGAAAAAAGACTTCTTTCAGTCTAGATTGGATTAAAGAATTATGTACAGGAATGTACAGGAGTGGAATGCTGACACAATGATATAAAAAACAGACCTCTCTTGGAATTCAGAGAATATACTTTGGGTGACAGTAGCCTTCACACCTCATATCTTTAGTCAAAACCTCTAACCAAAAGTGATCCTTAATTAGCCTGCTATAGAAACTCAGACTTCATTAACTTTATTCATTTAGAAACTTTTATTAACTTCATTCATTAACTTTAGTTATTTCTTTTAAGTTTATGAATACATTTAGTAAACAGGGGGATAATCTGAGTATGTGATTATTTTTTGGTCATTTTATACACAATTTCTATATTTTTCAGCTTCGTTTTAATTATTAATTAAGTTATGTGTTTACTTTATATCCCAGGACATAGCTTCTCCTCCATCCTTTCCTCCCAGTGCCTCCCTCTCACTACCCTCCTCCCATCCATCACTACATCCCTTCACCTAAGAAAAGAGGAGGCTCCCTATGGATATAAACCTACCTTAGCATATCATGTTGCAGTAAACAAATAGGCACATTTACAGACAAAGCACTCTAGTTAGGGGGAAGGGATTCAAAGACAGGCAGCAGAGTTAGAGACAAGTTCTACTCCTGCTGTTAGGGGTCCCATATGAAGACTGGCCTACAAGTATGTTACCTGTGCGTAGGGATCCAGTTCTGTCCCACATGTGCTCTCTGGTGGGCAGTGATTCAAACTTCTTTTTAATGTTTAAGACATTCTGGCACAGTAGAAAATGGCCATATTCACTTAATCAATAAATATTTCTCACATAATCAATTTTATTAAGTTTCTGATACAATTCTGAGTATCATATTGGTTTTAAATTTATGTTTATAAGTGGGAAATTATAAGAGGATTGGATTGTTTGATAAATAATATTATACTCTTTAGATTACTTTCAATTCTCTAAATAACCTTGGGTATTTAGAATGTTTATTATGTGAGAATGTTTGAAAGTTTAAATGGAAAAGTAAATATTTGAAAATCTTAATGGTAATAAGTTGAAATATTTAAACTTTAAAAACTAATGAGATTAAATGCACACATTTATTGAATAAATAAATATGTTTATTTTATTTATAAAGACTGATAAAGTTTCTTAGAAAATTTTGTATGTTGAAATTATATTTGCCTAATTTGACAGGTACTTGAACAGTTGAACAAAAACTGTGTATAACGTTCTTCCTTATTGTAGACTAGAATGTATACAAAGTTTTAGCTAATTAAGATTATAAATGAGGACAATTGTTTAAATTCAGACTAAGTCAAATAAAATCTCAATCCAAACTTTCCATGGAAGCATATGTTTTTATTATATAGTAAAAGCTAATTAAGTAATATGCAGAAAAATAAGTCTTATAAGTTGAGCCTTAAAGTTTGAGGAATATTTTGATTTTATAATTATAGTATACTAATATCTATTTAAAACTTATATAAACACAAAGAGCCCTTTGTACAAAAAAATGAACAAATACCCAACTATAATATTGAAAAATCATCAGTAAAAACAAATCTTATTTTTCAGCAATCAAAAAATAATGTTTTTACCAAACAAAATGGATATGTCACTTTGAATGTGTATGCCACTGTAGGAATATTGAGGAAGGACACAGAATCACTTACCTCTTGTTATCCTTTGTCACTAGTTCTAAAGCCAGAGAGTGTCTTCAACCCACATTATGTGCACAACTTACCTCTAGGAATTCACAAAGCACTTTTTGGCCCTAGGCAGATACATAATGGTTCCGACTATGGCTCTTTCTTGGAACTCAGCCACTATTATAGACATTTGAGGAACATTAGTTCTGAAAGAATATTTAGGAATAGCAGGACCCACTCTCTTCTTTTTTTTTCCCCAAACAAAAAGCCCATTTTTCTGGAGAGGAGCCATGGCTGGGAATGATCCCTGGGAGGAATGCTAAGTCTCCATCTAGAGCAAATTAGACACTTCCAGCAGGTTACTCACATATCCTTTTCCTACTATTAATTCATTAGGGCACATTCCACAATATTTGCCATTTTTATACTAACAAACCTCAATGCAGTCTTTTGCTTATAGAGTAGAATAATACCAGGGTACTATGAAGTAAAGTGTACAGACAGAATATGGTTTTTCAGAGAATCATAAGTGTATGCAACCTACTTGCCCCCACAATTTTCTACTATTTTCAGATGATGCCAAGCATGTGCCATCCAGCATTATGGCATGTAGAGATCTATTATTTTTTTTCTGCTGTGCTCATTTTCAAAATGTATCTAAATACCCTATGATGGCACTTTACAACAGTTAGAATTGGTATTTTAGACAGCTTCCATGAGAGTATAGGAAAACTACAGTAAGAACCCACCATATTTTAATCTTGCTGCCAGAATAAATAAATAAGTAAACAAATAAATACATAAATAAAAGGAAAAATTAGGCACTCTCCATTTAGCATAAATCCACAAAGTGCCATCTATTGGCAATTTATTTATGAGTGTGATGTAAATAGAGTCTCCTAACAAAGGTATTTGATTCTGAGATAAGGGAGAAGCAAGCTCTGTCCTTTGTGTCTGGGATTCCCTTTGTCCCTGTGACATGCCTGCCTTCTGAAATTCAGAGGTGACAAGGCTTTCTTCAATATTAAAGCTCTCTTATTTCTATTAGGACTTAGTTTTTCCCTTTAAACCCCAAAGAAGCACATATGAATCAAAGATGCTTTGTATTTGGCTTGGCTTTCAACAAATGGCATTTCTAAATAAAGATCAAATTCAAGTCCTTCATGTTCTTTCCCCACTCCTGTTCTTTCCAATAAAGAGATTAAGTGCAAGCTTGCCAATGAATCAACTCAAGTACACAGATACTTTGACTCTTTCGAAGGAGGTACATAAGCACTAGACAGAAGGAAGAAAAAAAATAATGGAGCATGAAGCATGCCATTTTTTCTACTCACTGGCTTCATATTGAAAATTGTTACAGCGTTAGGGTAAATTGATTTTTGTAAACTCAGCAGAGATGATAAAAGATGAGTTTGTAACCTGTCCTGTTGTTTCTACTGATGAGCAGGCATGACATATATCTATATTTTAACAATAATATAAATATATATAAAACTTTAGGGGTATCTTTTCTTGTCTAATGAAGTAAAATAATGAAAAATGCTGAACTGCCTAATCAGATTCACCACTCTAAAGAAGCTCAAATGTCATCACTATGGCAACGTGTCAGCCAGGCCTGCCCTCATCTCTTCCCTCAGACTTGTCATTGCTAATGGCAAACACAAGAAAAACAGCTAGCTTGGGGCAGTGAGTAAGCATCTCAAGGCTGAAACCATTCATGTATCCTCCTATGCTACCTTTTTTGTTCTCTTCTCCAAATCCAATTACCTTCTGAGTCCCTGTTTCATACAATTGGTTTCACTGGCTGGCTCCTTCAGTGCCAGGGGATACCGTATTGTAGAGCCCTTTGTTCTGGAAGATGATAGTGATCATTTGCACTTGGAATCCCAGAACTGGGCAAACTTCAGAGGAGGTAAAAAACAGAGGTGAGTTAAAGCCTACAGCAGTGGACTAATTTTCATTCATATTTAAAAAGGAATACAGAAGATTCTCTAGTCATTGGAAAAATCACACATGGCCAGCTATAATACAGATCTTTAATGGAATGTTTGAATTCTGTTTATGCAGGCAGCCAATTAATTTAAAATCCCAGAAGATATGTCCCTTCATAAATTATATGTCTGATATTGCTTTCCTTATGAGAGGAAAATTAACCTGCAAAGCTGGTTCATACGTTTTACTTTATCCTAATTAAAAATTTCTTTTTATCTATTCTTAAAATTGTTTAAAATGGTTCTGAACTTTTAAAAAGATTCATTTTAAATATCATAAACTTAAATTTGAGTCTCTGCTTAGCTTCAGGAAAGGAGGTCAATTAAACAGAATCTAATTTTCCAAAAAAAAATGGATTTAATCACTTTAATGGTTTTGTTTTTGAAACATAGTATCTCTGTGTAGACTATGCTGGCTTTGAACATTTGGAAATTCTGCTTCAGTTTCTTCAATGATGGGATTATAAGCATGCTATACTGTGTTTGGTTTCTATAGCTATCTTTTTAAATAAATAGGAAGGAGCTGGAAAGATTGTTCAGTGGATAAGAGCACTGGGTACTCATCCAGAGAAACCAGATTTGATTCTCAACATCAAAACAGTGTTTTACAATTTGTAACTCCATTTCAGGGGATCTGATGTCCTTATCTAGCACTTTGTTCATGTGGTGCATAGACATTAATGTAGCAAAGCACCCTTACACATAAAAGAATAAAATAAGTAAAAGAATAAATAGGGAGATTTATATAATCTTTGGTAAATTGGTAGAGCTATTGTGTATGTGCATGAATGCATATACATATGCATATATATGCATTAAATTTGGACATTTCTTATTTCTCAGTTGTAGTAGTCTCAATATGATTGGCCCATAGAAAGTTGTATTGTTAGGAGGAGTGGCCTTGTTGGAGGAAGTGTGTCACTGTGGCTTTGGAGCTCTTCTCCTATGCTCAGGCTATACCCATTGGGATAAGACTCTCATCCTAGCTGCCTGGAAGACAGTCTCTTCCTGGCTACCTTCATATCAAGGTGTAGAACTCTCAGCTCCTTCTCTAGCACCATGCTTGCCTGTTTCCTGCCATGATGATAATGGACTAAAACTCTGAAATTGTAAGCCAGCCCCAATTAGATGTGTTTCTTTATAAGAGTTGCCTTGGTCATGGTGTCTCTTTACAGCAATGAAACCCTAACTAAGAGAGAAGTTGGTAACAGGGACTGCTGTAATAGGGCTGACCATGTTTTTGTTTGGAGGGATGTAAACTTTAAGACTTTGGAATGCAGTGGAATGCTTTAAGTGGGGCTTAATCTGTCATCCTAGTAGTAATATGGAAGATATGTTTTTGAGGGTGGTTTGAACTGTGAGGCTGTAGCTTGAGAGGTTTCAGAGAAAAAGAATTTTAGTACATGGCTTATAATATGTTCTTTTAATATTTTTGGTGAAGAATGTGACTGCTCTTTTGCCCTTGTCTGAAGAGTCTACCTGAAGCTAAGGGAAAGAGTATTGATTAATTGCATTGACAAAGGATGTCTGAGAAAACCCCAGCATAGACTTTGTCCTCTGGTTTACTCTCAGGGAGAGCCTTTTGATCAATTATAGTAAGCTAAGATAGGAAAAATACAAAATGTATGGGCACCAGGAAGTAAAACGGACCTAAGCCCTGTATTGCAGGAGATAAACAGATTAAGGGAGTGGTGACTTTGCACCAGGAATACAGAAAAAGAAAGCTGGTGATGTAATAGAGCAAGGGGGCATGTTCCAGCCCCAGCAAGCAGCAGAACTTGCCAGCTTCAGCCATGTGTTACTGCTTTTAGAGTCAATAATAGAAGAGGTTCCTGGGACAGTTGATGCTGGTAAGCTGGAGCTAAGAAATTAGCAGTGATTAAAAAGAGACCAGCGTCACTGAGGTGAAATCTTCTAGGAGTGTTTTCTGAGGGCACAAAGAAGCTGTGTTCCATAGATAACAAACGTTGATAACACACATACATGCAGGTAAAATATTAATACACATAAAATTAAAAAAATAGTCAAAAATAAATTTACCAAAAAGAGCCACTTGGAGTTAGTAGCACCTGTATGGTATAGCCTATCTCTAGGTAAATTTTTCCAAATTCAAGGTGGTTATTTAAAACATTATTATTAACGGCTTAGTACATATTAAGAATATATTTCTAAGATGATAAATATATTCATCTAAAACATTTATGATTCCATCTCTTTTCAAAAAGTTTGATTATATAAATTATACAGATCACTGGAATTCAACGCAACATTTCAATATGTACATACAATGTGCAATGATTAAATCCAGCCTCCCTTTACTCATCTTCCTACATCAAGCACTAGTACACATCTTTCTACAGGCAGATCAGATTTTACTTTCTAATTCCCACTTCTGGGTATACGCCCAAAGAAATGGGATCAGTATGCCAGAAAGATAGCTGCACTCCCATGTTTATCACAGTGCTATTCACAACAGCTGAGATGTGGAATCAATCTGGGTTCCCAAGCCTGGATAAGTTTATAAAAGCAATGTGGTTAGAAGTGAAACAAATATTCCTAAGAAGACTAAAAGACATCAAACATACCACAAAATTCTGTCTAGAAGACCCAAGAGGTGTCACATTTGGAAAACCAGTCTTAAGTTTGTGTAAGGGGAATGATAAATGCATGAATAGTATCAATGTATGGCAGCAATATTCAGGTGACAGCAGATGCTGGCGAGGATGTGGAGAAAGAGGAACACTCCTCCATTGTTGGTGGGATTGCAAGCTTGTACAACCACTCTGGAAATCAGTCTGGCGGTTCCTCAGAAAATTGGACACAGTACTACCGGAGGATACAGCAATACCTCTCCTGGGCATATATCCAGAAGTTGTCCCAACCGGTAAAAAGGACACATGCTCCACTATGTTCATAGCAGCCCTATTTATAATAGCCAGAAGCTGGAAAGAACCCAGATGCCCCTCAACAGAGGAATGGATACAGAAATTATGGTACATTTACACAATGGAGTACTACTCAGCTATTAAAAAGAATGAATTTATGAAATTCCTAGCCAAATGGATGGACCTGGAGGGCATCATCTTGAGTGAGGTAACACAATCACAAAGGAACTCACACAATGTATATTCACTGATAAGTGGATTTTAGCCCAGAAACTTAGGATACCCAACATATAAGATACAATTTGCTAAACGCACGAAATTCAAGAAGAACGAAGACCAAAGTGTGGGCACTTTGCCCCTTCTTAGAAATGGGAACAAAACACCCATGGAAGGAGTTACAGAGACAAAATTTGGAACTGTGACGAAAGGATGGACCATCTAGTGATTGCCATATGCAGGGATCCATCCCAAAATCAGCTTCCAAATGCTGACACCATTGCATACACTAGCAAGATTTTGTTGAAAGGACCCAGATATAGCTGTCTCTTGTGAGACTATGCCAGGGCCTAGCAAACACAGAAGTGGATGCTCACAGTCAGCTATTGGATGGATCACATGGCCCCCAATGGAGGAGCTAGAGAAATTACCCAAGGAGCTAAAGGGAACTGCAACCCTATAGGTGGAACAACAATATGAACTAACCAGTACCCCCAGAGCTCGTGTCTCTAGCTGCATATGTATCAAAAGATGGCCTAGTCGGCCATCACAGCAAAGAGAGGCCCATTGGACTTGCAAACTTTATATGCCCCAGTACAGGGGAACCCCAGGGCCAAAAAGGCGGAGTGGGTGGGTAGGGGACTTGGAGGGTGGGTATGGGGGACTTTTGGGATAGCATTGGAAATGTAAACAAGGAAAATACCTAATAAAAAAATAAATTATAAAAAAAAAGAAAGTATGAAGAGAGCAAGAGGTAATGGTATTCAGAATAGCAACCAGAGAAGTTAAAAAATTCTTTTAGATTAAAAAAACCAAAAGATATATTATAGATTATCCAGGAAATGATAGCATAAATCTACTGGTGAAAATCATACAGGTATCTTGGAAGTCCCCTTTCTTCCAACTTCTCATAGTAACATTAACCATTTCCTCCAGAAAGGAAAGCAAATGCCACATTGGCTAATCTATTTCAGCACATTAGCAGGACCACGGTGCTATGTTGATTACTTATATTCTACTTCATTTTTCACCAAGGTGTGAGGAGGTTAAATAAATTGTCTACAATGTAATGTGAGAAAAAAATGGTGCTTTGGAATGAACTCTTTCAACAAATCCAGTTCCATAACATTAAAACTTGTCTGTCTGTTTATTCCCCTTCTCACCTTTCTTTTTCATATACACATTGCTGTATTTTCTATATCTACATGTCTTATTTAATACATCTCCTTTGGTGTCACAGAGGACATGGAGGCCCAAGCTCTTAATAATTGTTGCAAAAATAAGTCAGAGTTTGCAGTTGCTGTAGACTGAAACAGGGAAAAGAATGGAAGCTAACTTTGATTATCTAGAAAAGGAAGCTTGTGTTGCATTAAACACACATGTGAATAAACATACAGAATTCCATGAGTGATTATGAATGCACATACTGGAACCCACACCTCTAAATGACCACTGGTTCTTGGGAAGAGTTATCTTGGAAACCAACATAGAAATTCCAATTAACATAGACTTGTTCAAGAGTTTCAGAATCATTTTTAAAAGTTCCTTAAGAGCAACTTTATAAGTAATAAGAAATGCAGTATTATTGACTGTCTGTGAGAAAGTAATACAAAACAGGATAATACAGTTCATCATGATAATTCCTAAAGTTAAATTACCTTTTATACTCTGGAAGACCAGCTATGATTTGAATAGAATATAGATGGGATAAAAGGCTTACATACTGGACTGCATTCTAAGCACTTTCCAGGAAGTTACAGATGAACATAAGTGGCGCTTTATTATTGTTCAACCTATTTTAAACTTTAATAGGATTTGTTTTCTTTACTAAGAAAGCATCATTGGAGCTCCTTTTTGTTTGCTGAGGTGGAGGGGGCTCTTCGTGTTCTGCAGTACTTTCTTATTGTGTACTAAGGAGAAACTAACATGATGCATTTGTTGGGCATGAATGAATAGCATTGGGTGTTGGGACAGGATAAAAGGATAAAGTTGAAAAGAAACAAAGACAGAAAGACTGAGAGAGAAAGATAAATGTTTGACTAATGTCTCCATGCATTAGAAAAGAGAGAATAATTATTACATCGGATACATATGAGAATTATTTGTGTATAAATAATTAGGACACAAGAATGGCTCACTTGGAGTCTAGAAACGTAATCATGATTATTTCTAAAGTTAATTTACGTTTTATCCTCTAGGAGAGTAGCTATAATTTAAGAAGAATATAAATGTGATAAAAGGCTTGCAGTACAGTACTTTCTTAGTATATGAGGACCTGCTGGTGCATCCTGTAATTGTGGAACTCAGGAAGTGGAGGCAGAAAGATGAGCAATTTTGGGACATCCTCACTGCTACAGTGTGTTCAGTGTGTTCTAGGGCAGCCTCAAAGAGATCCTATAAAAAGAATGAAATGAAAGGAAGGTAGACATTGCATAAGAAAGAGTGAGGAAGATTGGAAAGAAAGAAAAATGTGAAGAATCTGGATCGAAAAACTTCTCTTTAGAAAAATTTTCACACTGAACACTAACATGATATAGTCCAAATTAGTTTTTATAAGTCTTTTCAAAGTATTTATAAGAAGAGGGCAGAGGAGAGAGTATCAATATATTTTTATGTTCTGCTCAAGTATAATGTTCACTAATTTCAATAGTTGAAATATTTCCATATATCACACTGAAAACCTTCATGATGGAAGCATAGCATTAAACACCATAGACTTATGCAACCATTAGGAAACGCCATGTGGAGAGAGAGAGAGAGAGAGAGAGAGAGAGAGAGAGAGAGAGAGAGAGAGAGAGAGAGAGAGAGAGAGAGAGAGAGAGAGAGAGATTGGTTATACATTTGTTTCAACCTGACAAGAGACTATATCATGTACAGCTCTACAAGCTAGCTTCACCTTACTGAAGACTGCCAATCCCATGGATTTTATTTTGTGAAAAACAATACCAAACGATGTCAACAAGTGTATTAAGGTTCATTGAAAACCAGGTGGCTTCAAGAAGACAGACAGTTCTCGTATTCCTTTAATCAGGAATAGCTTCAAGCATTCTTAAACCTTAGGATCATAAAGAAACAACTCAGGTCAGGTTGTAATGGAGGAAGAATGGTCTGCTTTGAAGTAGGAGAGCTAGTGGGAGAGAAGAGGTATCTTTCTGTAGTGGCTGCCCAAATTACTGAAGAGCCTGAAGGCCTGCTTTCATTCCATCTCCATCAGAAGGAAAAAGACTTTTTAACAGTCTTAATCCACAAAAGCTAGCAAAATGTCATTTTGCACAATGCTGAATTACAGTAACAAGTCATACTTGCAGAGTGCATTTTGCATTTCTTCATGCATGTCTGTTCTACACAATCTTGCTCATATTATGAAGCAGGATAAACAATTTCTAGGAATGAAACCATAGAAGTTCTTAATGGTCAAGTGATTAGCATTGTGGCATGTAGAACAAATTAGTTACAGAATCCAGACAGTGCTTAGGAGATTTGATGTCTATTTTAG
Source organism: Mus caroli (assembly GCF_978045245.1). NCBI lineage: Eukaryota > Metazoa > Chordata > Mammalia > Rodentia > Muridae > Mus > Mus caroli. The sequence continues at coordinate 2,201,295 of NW_028227260.1, forward strand.
TAGACATGATGTCAGAATACCCAATTCCAGAATTCTCATTGAAATTGTTTCCTTTTCTTGTTCATTGAATTAAATTACTGCAAAAGTGACAAAAGAAAAGAAAAGTGAAGAAAACCACCCAAACCAACTCTATACAACGATTACACATCTCTTGTGCTCTAGATTCTATTCTGATGTTGAGGTAACAGTAACTGGAAAATAAGAAAACAAATAAACTGCTAATGAGTTTTTAAAGGTATGGGATGTGACAATTTGTTTATTAAGTAATGCCTTTATTTCCAATTATTTCTATCATGTAGTGATACTATTTATAGGGTAAATAAATGTATATAAATGTAGCAATGAAATCATGGTGGGAGAGAAGAAAGGCATGTATTCTACTGGCACCATTGGAGTTAGTATACAAGGGAATGTTTGGTGCTCAGAATTATCAGATGTATCTGTAGGGTCCTGAACGTCACCAGCAAATCTATTAACTAGAGAAAGGAGAAAGACTTTTCTGGCAGACAGGAATACAGAAACAAAGTCACCATAGCATGAGCATGAGGGAACATTTTTATTGTGAAATAGCAAGGCATAAAGTTTGGAAACACAATCGGAAATATGCCAACTAGGTGACTATGAGGTGAGGCAGGATGGTAAATTCAAATGGCATTTTTTTGATGTGTGTCAAAGGCTGGCCCAGCTTGAGACCCATGCTATGAGAGGGAGTTCACTGTTTACACTATTAAGGATATCCTGCTATATCTGCAGTCAGGAGCCTAGCATAACTGTCATCAGAGAGGCTTCACCCGGAAACTGATGGAAACTGATCCAGAGGCCAAGTGCCAAACATTACGTGGAGCTTGGAGAATCTTGTGGAAGAGAGTGAGAACGGATTGAAAGAGCCAGAGGAGTCAAGGACACCACAGAAAACCTATAGAATCAACTAAGCTGGGCCCATAGGGGCTCACAGAGACTAAGAAGCCAACTAGGCAGCATGAAAATGTGAGGGACCTAGGCCTTCTGCACATATGTAACAGTTGAGCAATTGGGTATTCCTGTGGGACTCATAAATTGGGAGTAAGGGCTATCTCTGAGTGCATTCCCTGCCTTTGGATCCCTCTCACCTAACTCAACTGCCTTGTCTAGCCTTAGTAGAAGATTTGCAGAGACTTACTACAACTTGATATTCCAAAGTTGTTTGATATCCATGGGAGGCCTCCCTTTCTTCCGAGGAGAAAGAGAGGAGGGACGCATGGGAGAAAGGGGAGACAGAGGGAATAGGAGAAGGGGGGGGGGAAAGGAAGCTGCAATCTGGATGTAAAGTAAATAAATAACTTAATCATTATTTTTAAAGTGTGTGCTACTATGCCTGGTATGATGTCCATGTTCTTATGCCTGGAAATTATGAATGTGTTATTTTAGAAGACCAGAATATGCCACCTCAAAACATTACTTAAGAGACCAGAATATGCCCTGTTGTGTAAAAATCACTTTAAGATGATTTTTTAGAGAAGCATCAGAAATAGGCGAAGCTTTGAAAAGAAGGTAAGTTACCATTTTTGTAAGAAAAACTCCTGTTTTGGAAGGGAAATTACTATTTGTAAGAATGACTCCTTTCCTATCAGGGAAGGAACAGTTGCTAATTCACAAGAATATTTATTAATGGATAAGTAACTAATATTTACAAAATTTCTCAGTCCTCCAAATTCTTCCCTATGCCCTGGTATGCTCTCCTTCATATTCATAGCCTCTTTTCTTCACTGTGGTATTGGATGTGTTGTACCGTGAGGAAACCATTTCTCTCACACTCAGCATTCTTGAATTGCCTATGGTTCTTCGGGTAAGGATGAGGCCTTGTGGGGTTTTCTTGTCCACTTTGGCAAAGCTGTTAGTATTGTCTTTGTTCAGCTCAGATTTGGGAAGTCATGTTAGTGAGAGTTTATGGGTGCGATATCAGTGTGCCAAAACCCCACCTACATATTAGTTTCTGAACATTTGAATTTGGGAAAATATAAGAATTAAATAATCTGTTTCCAATCTTTTAGAAAACATAAGGAGTAAGACATACTTGAGAAAATAAAATCTGCCTGCTTGATATTATGAGAATTGGTCTCAAACTCCTAGAAAAGTTACACCTCTAATACTCTGATATATACATATACATACATATATATATATATATATATATATATATATATATATATCCTGTGATGTGCAGGACCCCCCTGGAAGTCTTATTCTTAGAATGGTTACTTCATTATACTGTTTATGGGTTTAAATCAAACAGAAGTATATATACATATACTTTATATATATATGTATATATAAAGTAAAAATTGAGATTATCAATTTCAACTTATTATCTGAGTTTGTTTCCCATAACCTCTCTAGTGTATCATATAGCACTGAGTTATTTATGTTACTGAAGTTATCTAATGTTTTGTAGTATCTGTCATAGTCAAAAGCAATCTCACTAGATATTTTTGTGGATTTAATAAAGTACTGATGTAATGAATTCCAATATTAAAGTGCACATATAAATGAAGATAGTAATCTTTGGCGTAATTAATGATATGAGATCTAATAGCAGCCAGCATGTTTTATCAGAATGATCAGGTGTTCTTGTAGATGTGATTTTGTATATATAAAAACAAAGATACATTTCCCAGACATCAAGTGATTAGGTTGCTTCACAAATGCTCTCAAAGGGTTTCAAGAAGCCTGGATTCCTCCTAAGTCTGCAATTCCTACACTGCCTGTCCTACTACTTTGGGTTGGTAGCATATTACTTGTCTGTTCCATTTTGAATGTCCCTTTGATACATAAATAATCTGTGCATGGGTCACTCATCCAGCAGGATGTTTTTCTGATATGAACAACTATACACAGCTCTCTAACAAAGATTTATTAAGAGCCTAGAGAAAAACTGTACAGGTAAATGCAGTACATATCTGATCTTTAGGAACTGAGAAGGTTTGCCTATGTGCTTCCTTATTTTAAAGTAATTCAGGTACTTACATATTTCCTACTTTGGTGGTGTCTACTGCCACCCATCCAGTTGCTCAGGACTGAAACTTTACATCATCATTAAAGCTCTCTTTTCGTCATATCCCAATTAGCTGCCCAATCCTTCTGCCTCTATGATCTCAATGTACTTGGCATCTGATAGTTCTAGACTGCCACAGTTACTACTTTCTGCTTGGAATTGTCATGGCTTGAAACTTATTTTCCTAGTTGGGAAGCAAGCCATCTCTATTGCCACTTTATTTCTCTTTTTATAATCTCGATTTTATCATTGCTTTTAAACATGACTCAAAAGCCATGAAAAATTGCTATTATAAACAGCTTGAAGTGCAGGATTTTTAAGTTGATATTCAAACTACAATAGTGTGGTCTTTAGATCGATTGGTTAGATTTATGATGGAAAGATATGAAAATGTAGAATAAAAGAATTAAAAAGATAAAAGAAAGAAATAGAAAATTAAAATCAAAATATAGAATGAGGCTTGGATAGAAAGTCCAGTGGGTAAAACCTGCCCCACAAATGTTAAGATCTGAGTTCAAATCCCCAGAACCCAAAGAAGGTGGCATTCCAAAGGGATGAGAGATGCTGACAAAAAGTCTTTGAAAACTCAGGCCAGATAGCCTGGTGTACAAAGAGGAGATACTGTCTTAAATTAGGTGGAACCCAAGGACCAACACCCAGTTTCCTGTATGATTACCATGTACTCACTGTAATAAGTGGGAACCCCTATGTACATGCACATCTTTTTCTACCTATCTCACAGACACAAACATATAAATAGATAGTACGCACACATACACAGACACACACAAACACACACACATACACACATGTGCACAGAGAGAGAGAGAGAGAGAGAGAGAGAGACAGACAGACAGACAGACAGACAGAAAGACAGACAGAGACTGACAGACAGACACACAGACAGATACACAGAGAAAGACAGAGAGACAGAGAGAGAGAGAGAGAGAGAGACAGACAGACAGACAGAGGTTGAACGTTTAGAAATTCCCCTAAACATTCTTTTATTTTTTCTCTTGAAGTTTATTTTTTTTGGATTGTAGTTATTGATATCTAAATATACACATGTGAAATTTACTTGTTTTGAATTTTGTACTGTTTAGATAATTTTCAGATACTTTTGTTTCAATTTATTTTTACTGTTGAAAAGTATGTGTGTTGGTCTACAATAAAATTGAAGGTCTAGGATCATGATCAATTGTGAAGCTACTCACAGTGAGGTCCCTGGCCTGCCACCATAGGCATTCACTTGTAAGCTTGCTAGAAAAAGAGAACTTCAGGCCCCATCTCAGACCCAGTAATGAAGTGGTGGGTCTTAGAAGCTGATGTTTTAACATGCTTCCAGGTAGGTGCAAAAATGTGAAATGCAATAATCAGCAATCTTTCTACCATCCCCTCCACCACAATATCTTCCTCTGATGCCTAGTAAGCACTTAACATGTATCTAATATGGCTGAAAGATTGACTATTGAGTTTTGTTTTCTTAAATATAAATCTAAACAGTTACATGCTGCTAGTTATTGCCATGCTGGAGAGGATAGGTGTGGTCTCAGTTCCAAATTCATAAACACACAACCACCGTGTCATATGTGTGCCGTATGTAAGCTTTTTCTGTTCTTCTAGACATGTTTTCCAGCCCCCAAAACTCTCACAGCAATATATCAAATGATATACATCTCTTAATAAAAGTTTCTGCTTCTCTGTTTCCCAAGACTTCTAGGATCTTCCTTATTTAAATTTATTTCCCTCCTTGGTTTCACTTGCAGCATTTTCTGGTTTGTTTGGTTTTTTTTTTATTTATTTATTTTTTATAAACCATACTGCACTCTTCTTTGTACCTAAGTTACTTAGAGGTAATTTCACCTCTTTCATAAAGACCTGTTGGTTTAACCATCTTTCTATGACTAGACAGTACTAGATGGTACTTTGCAAATGGGAAACACTCAAGAATGATGCAATTGAATTAAACATACAGGACACCAGAGAGAAAAGTCCTCAACACCAACAATACATCTTAGTATTCTTAGAAGTTGAGACAGATCAAAATGTTAACATGCACAATTTAGTTTAGAATAGGAAAAATGTTAAGGCTATGGTGAAACATTTGTCAGAGGATCAAAACACATTGTTATAAAAATAAACCCCCTGCCTGCCTCATCATTTCTTCAGCAGCAGGAAAGCATTTTCCTTTGGCAGTTCGCTGCCTCTATCAGAACCGTGCCTTAACTAAATGTGAGATTAAAAACAGACCTGGAACTTTTTTATTTATTTATTTATTTATTTATTTATTTATTTATTTATTTATTTATTTATGGATGGCACTTTTCCTGGCAGAAGCGTATTTTTGCTTTGTATAACAGAGCTTTCCTTTAATTCCATGCAAGATTTTAGACTTCTGAATGAATCAACAATTTTTTTGAATTGTGAAAAAATGCTTGCTATTTACAAGAAACGAGAGCAGAAAAATTCAAATTACTCTGTTTAATTTCAGATTAAATATTTGGTTCTGTTTTTACATAGCTATAAAATTAAAATACATGAAATTAACCACACCAAACAAAAAGCTAAGGTCGTTAATAAATGAATTCTTCCATCAGTTCTATATTTGATCCTATTTTTGTGTAGCTATAAAATTAAGATACATAAAATTAGCCACACCAAACCAAAAACTAAGGTTGTTAATAAGTATATTCTTCCATCTGTGTAGCAAACATCATAAGATTTCTATAGGGATTACATACCCACACTGTCTCATATATACAGGTCCCCAAATTAAGACTTGACAATGCTGCCACACAAAAGTGAGTAAGAAATGTTTTACTTTTCAACAATGGGCAATGGCAGCCTTTACATAAGATTTGGAAACTTGAATGTTAAACCCCATTGACAATTTGCTGTGTATCTTTCCTTATGAGAGCTGAGCAATTAACATCAGTGCTAACTCTTTCAGGAGATGCATTTTCAAAAATTTTATGTTGAGTGAGAGTGCAGTGATGAAAGAGGATCATGATTCCCGAAGTCCCAAAGATCCACATATGACACATTTAATGTTTGTCTTAATCTATCCTAAAACAGTTTTAAAAAGTTAAGGAGTATTAAGGGCAAATAACAACTGATATGTTGGTATGTCTAAGAAAAACATTTTAATAATAATCTATCATTTATTAGAACATAATGATAAAAATATAATATTATGATAGAAGAAAATATTCCAAAATACAAAACTGTATGATCCTAAAGGTATAAGATAAAGAAAATATATGTGAAAGGATAGAAAAGGAGCTTAAACACCTGTGGAATAGTGGACCCTGCTAGTTGTGGATCCCTGTTTTGCCTCGATGCTGGAGTACCAGGACACTGCTCAATGGGTGGGAAAACATAGTCTAAGATATGGGAGGCTGAAGCTAGGGTTTTCTGATTCCCAAGCATCTAGTTGCTGCTGGGAAGCCGCACAGAGGAGTCTCCAAGGGACGCATGTGTTCCTGGCCAGGAATCTGGCCAATATGAACTACAGTGTCTCAGACTATCCAACCAACCAACCAATTAAACACCAACCAACCAACCAACCAACCAACCCAGAAGAAATAAAACAACAAAACTAAAAGAAAGAAGAAAGGGCATGTTTTTCATAATTGAGGTGTTCTCAAAAGTATATCCATAAAAGCAATTTAAAAATACAATAAGACTTTAATGAGGACAATACCAAAAAACATGTTAACATGAAAGTGAGAAATATTGGAGGCCCTGCCCCTACACAAAGAACTGTAGGCAAGTGAGGAAGAGAGTAACACAGGGAGAAATAGTCTTCTCCAGGGAAGAACACACAAATTGGTTATCTAATATCAAGTGAACACTTCTCATAATAGGCACATACAAGTAACATTAAAGAACTGAGTAAGTTGTACTCATATATTTAAAAACATAAACAGGGAGAAGAGGGACTTGGAGGAGAAAACTGTGGTAGGGAAGTATATATATATATATATATATATATATATATATATATATATGGAAAGGATTGAAGGGAAGAAAGGCAAAAGGAAATGGTATAATTACATTTAATTTCAAGAATAAAAATGTATCAAAATATTTTAAAGAAAATATAAAAAACAAGCAGGCTTCCTTCGTGACATTTCTTTTATTCTAATTAATGGTAATGAAGACTTATGCAATGATTTATAGTTTCAAAGTTGCACTTTACATGTGTTTTCCCAGTTGTAAATTTGATGGTGAGATGTGTGCTGCCATTATCATTTTACAGATGAACAAAATGACACTCAGGCATACTGTGCTACTTAGTTCCAAACCTCAAGTATTAGGTGCAATTTTAGGTGTAAGTCAACTAAAGAAGATTCAATGGTAGAAATGGACTAGGTGAATCTGGATAGAGAATCAACACAATTAATGGACTAGCAAAATGTAAGTTTTATGCTTAGATTTTATATCTGAAATAACTTACTTTTCTCATTGGTGTATAGAATATGTTCCAAAAGTAAGCTAAGGAAGCGGATGTGTATCTTGACTGACAGTTTGAGCACGGGGAAGTCTTCACAACAATAGTGTGAGATAGCTGGTCACATATAGCCACAGCTAAGAAGCAAGAGAGATGAATGGTGGTGCTCAGCTCACTTTGTCTTTTTTTTTTTTTTTTTCAGTCTAACACCACAGCCTTAGGAACAATACCAGCCATATAAAGTGGTGGGACTTCCCACTTCAATTAACTAAGCCTACAGAATTCCTCAAGAGGCTTGTTTCCTAGGTGAGTCTGGGCCCTGATAAGTTGACAATCAACACTAAATTATCAGAGTATGACAGTAATATTTTTGTAGTTTGAGTGATCCCAATAATTTCCCTCAATTCTAGTGATTTCTTCATCAAGTAGAGGAAGCATCAGAGGGAGAAAAAAAAAAAGACTTAAATGTCCTCGAACTCCAATCACATCTTCACATTCTATCATATTTAAGGTCTAGTCATTGTTCATCCATGTGCTTCACATATATGTATCGATTCATTGCTATATTGCTTATTGTGTATGTAGAACATGGGTCAAAGGGAATGATGACTCATTGCTGGGTTTAGGAATCTAAAATCTCATGGAGAAATCAGATAAAGGTATTACTTGTACTATGTAACAGAAAACAGAGCATTACAATATGCTCCAAGCTGCTGCTGTTCTCAACTGATGATATTCAGCTTCCCTGTACTGCTTTTTCAGTTGCAATTTGTCTTAGTTTCATTTATGTTGTTGTGATAAAATTCTCTGACCAAACAAAACGTTGGGAAGGAGAGGTTTATTACACTGTATAGTTTCAGGTTACACTCCACCATTTCCAAAAAGTCACAAACGCCAGAGCTTGAGAGAGCTAGTCACAGCACATCATAGTCAAGGGCAGAAATAAATAAATAAATAAGTAAACCTGGTGTGCCTGCTTGCTTGCTACTTAGTTAACTTTTTCTACTCTTATACAGACCTGATGCTTCCCACAGTGGGCTGGGTCTTCCTATATCCATAAACAATCACAACAATTTTCCACAGACATGCTCATAGGTTAACCCGATAAAGAATTTCTTGATTGTGATCCTCACCCCAGGTGGTTGTAGCTTGTGGTAAGTCAACAATTAAAAAATAAGCAGCACACCATAACTTTCAGGAGGATGCTAGGGCACCAAGAGCTAGAAGCATGTGATGATGCTAAATTTAAGCCAAGACATCCAAACAGTCTAGAAATCTCAGGAGCAAAATGCCAATAGTGCCAAGGTTGAGAAATACTTTGCTAATGTATTTAATATCTTCAAGCCTTTGAAATATATTTATGCCAGTTAAGGTAAAGGAGTTTACAGTTCCATGACACTCAAGAATTTCTCATTTTAATCAGTCTACCCCCAGTAAAGGCTCTAATTCTATTTTGCATGTTTGGGAGATTAAGATATAACTTTTCTAAAACTAGGGTAATACTATATAATTATCCAAAGTGAAAGATTATCTTTAGAGTGAAATATTTGCCCATTATATTTCCCCATGCTTGACTGCACCCCAGACTATTGCAACACTCTCCCAGACGATTGCAGTCCTCAATGAGACTGCTTCATTCTTTTCAATGGACAGTCACAGCAGTAGGGTTAACATTCCACACATACAAGGTATCCATGACCTGAACCTGTCTCCTTCACCCTAACCTTAATCCCTCTTCTTTTGCTTCTATGTTCCTGTAATGTCTGTGCTTGTGTGTCAACTTGACACAAGCTAGAATCATCAGAGAGAAAAGAGGCTTATCTGAAGAGTGCCTCCATGAGATCCAGTTTTAAGGCATTTTCTCTATTAGTGATCAATGGAGAAGGGCCAGCCCATAGTGGGTGATGCCATCCCTGGCCTGTTAGTCCTGGGTCCTATAAGAAAGCAGGCTGAGTAAACCATGAGAAGCAAGCAGCAAATAGCGCCAGACTCTGCTTCAGCTCCTGCCTCCAGGTTCTTGCCATGTTTGAGTTCATGTTTTGATTCCCTTCAATGATGAACAGTGATATGGAATGTACACCAATGAATCTCATTCCTTCCCAACTTATTACTTCTAATAGAATACTCAGGAAAGGCTGTTCCTTCTCACTTCTTAACACATTATGCTTCCATTACCCTATATCTAGCCCTATATCTTTTTGTTGTTGTTGTTTGTTTGTTTTTAGAGACAGGGTTTCTCTGTGTAGCCCTGGCTGTCCTGGAACTCACTCTGTAGACCAGGCTGGCCTCGAACTCATAAATTTGCCTGCTTCTGCTTCCCAAGTACTGGGATTAAAGGTGTGCGCCACCACGCCCGACTTCTAGCCCTATATCTTGCTCTATGCCCCTGAACCCTATGCAACCTTGTGTGTGACACCGTCCTCCCTTCCAGCTCTCTGTTGGGCTTGGCCCCTAGAAAGTCTCAGGGGCAGCTGCAAGGGTTTTAGGTACCCAGGTGTTTTCACTCCCTTTCCTACTTGGGTGCCATTCTGGTTCAATCTCTTTCTACTAGCATCACAACATCAGTTTTAACTGATCCTTCAGTGTCACATTCTGTTCCCCTTTTCCCTAACATATAAGCAAATCAGCATATTTCCTGCGTTCACCTAATTCCTCCCAATCTCTAGCAACAACTCCTTCCTCAGCACAGTTTTTTTTGACCATGTGAAATGAAATTTGTTTCCCGTCAGCAGTCTGACACTCATATTCCTTAGTTAATGTTATCTGCCTTTCATATTTTTTACCGCACAACACCCAATCGTTATTGTTGGAATTTTTATGTTTAGTAAGTGTATTTATGAATAGTTATGTGTTGATATTTTAATACCTGCCACTTGACCTGGAAGTATCTTATATTTTCCATAGGTCCCACAGTTGGGCAGAAAATAATCACAATTGCAGAAAAAAATCAGAGTATTTCATGAAATAAATCATCCTTTTAAAAATCCAATGCTATCCAGTCACAGGGGAGCATACCTGAAGTCCTAGAACTCAGGGAGGTGAGGCAGGGAAGAACAATAATATCAAATAACCGGAGCTTTCAGGGTCTAAACCACCAACCAAGGAGTACACATGGAGGGACCCATGGCTCCAGCCGCATATGTAGCAGAGGATGGCCTTGTGGGGCATCAATGGGAAAAGAGGCCCTTGGTCCCATGAAGGCTTGATACCCCAGTGTAGGGGAATTCGAGGGCGGGGAAGCAGGAGTGGGTGGGTGAAGGCACACCCTCATAGTAGCAGGAGGAGGGGACTGGGGTAGGGAATTTCTGGGGGGGGGATGGGAAAGGGGATAACATTTGAAATGTAAATAAATAAAATATCCAATAAAAATGGGGAAAAAAGTTTGAGGTCAGACTGGGCTACATAGTGTTTTCCATACCAGCCTGAAACACATAGAAAGATTTAGCATTAAAAACAAACAAATAGACAAAAATGCTAATGTGAGGAATTTATGGATTTGAATTACAGCACACATGAAGGAGAATGCTTGATGGTTTAAAACACATGTGAGTGATTCAACAGACTTTTGTTCAGTACCTCATCCTTACCACACTCTTTATGGAGCAATGAAAGAAGAGTTCTTTTCATTTGATGGCTCATAGACTAGTGGAGAAGATAGACACATAAAGAGAATGGGGCACATGAGAAATATAAGGCTTAAGAGGACAACTGGCTTAAGAGGACAAGTGATATTAAGGGATGAGCCTTATAAGGAACACATTTGGAAGTAAGATTATATTTCAATTTTGTTCAGAAAATAAGATGGTGTAAGTATAATGTCTTTGATGTTTTCTCCCATTTACTCTTCAAGTATAAAAAGAAGAAACCAAAATGTAAGTCGAATTGGTTGCTTTGAGGTAATTCCTCAGCCCCGATAAAAGGATACAGTTGGTATTGGCAGGTGAAGAGTCAAGGGCATGAAAATTGCCTGGCTATTATTACAAGACTCTAAATATGTGAGTGTAGATCATAGCAGTAGATCAAGTGAACAGTTTCCAATGCTTTTAGCTAGAGTTTCTGGGAACTTAAAAATTCACGAGTTCAGGAATAAGTAATATACCCACTGTCAAGTTTGATATGCTTATGTGCAGCCCTGGGTGGCATGTATGAGTACATATGGTTGGAACTTGACACTTATAATCCACAAAGTAGCTGTTACATTCACCAACAGCCCTGGAATATTAAGAAATAATCTAACATCACTTTTCATTGAAATAATATTTTTACCCCTTTATAAAGGGAAAAAAATACTTCCACAAATACTTGAATCATTCTCATGGTTTTGTGAATGAGTTGCTCCAGCCCAGAGAAGTCACAATAAGCCACAAACTATTCTGACTAAATACAAGTAAACTCTGGGGTACTATCTTCACTCACATATTAGACCAGGGGTCAGCAAACTTTTGAGGCATATAGGGACACGTAACTAGTAACTTAGATTTTTGTGATCCACACTATTTCCCTTGCCACAACACAATATTAATATGGTATGTCAAAAAGCCACAGATAATATGTAAATGAACGGGTGTGGCTATGATCAATAAAATTATAATTACAAAAGTAAGCTTCAAGCCTTATTTGACCTATGGGATGTAGTTTGACAGATTTGTTGCAGACTAAACAGAAAGAATGGAGAAAATAGACTAAATACCAGAAAGAGAACTTCATAAGAGGTAGGAAAAATAGAATAATTATGGTAGCACCATAATAGAACCAAATGAAGATTATATCTATGATATGCTCATCAACAAACTGGCCAGAACTCATATTGTCCACTTTTTACTTATTGTTTTGCCAGCATTTTATAGATCATATTCTTCATTTTGATTAAGAAAATTTACTCATATAGTTTTCTATCTGCTATAACAACCATGTAAAAAATTTTCACTTTGATCAAAATATACAGATATATCTCAGCAGTAGAAGACTGTTATACCAAGGATGAGTCCTGAAAACATTAGGCCTAGTGAAGGAAGCCAGGGAGGCAATGGCAAATAGTCTGATAGGAAAAGTCCAGAAGAGGCAGGAAGCAGATTAGTGATTGCCACAGGCTGTGGAGAAGAGGAAGTTGGAAGGAACTGCTAACGGGTACTTTAGAGTGATCAAAATGTTTTAATTAGGCATTAGTGATGGCTACAGGACTCTCCTTTCTCCCCATCTCTCTCTCTCTCTCTCTCTCTCTCTCTCTCTCTCTCTCTCTCTCTCTCTCTCTCTCTCTCTCTCTCTCTCTCTCCTCTCTTAATATTTTTTATTAGCTTGTAAAGAGTGCATAAGTTTTTCATCATTCTAAAATCCAGTACAATGCACATGTTCAGATGGCAACCATCCTTCTGGTAGGAAATTGGTGGCAAAACAAAGCAGCACAAGAGAAATGAGAAGGGCCTAAGAAGATGTCAAAACTAGAGGAAAAAACTTCCAGCCTCTGGGGTGCTCCCTTGGTATGCAAGTCAAGCACAAGAAGCTCCCAATTGCTATGTCTTGAAAGCAATTGAATATGACTAACACACATAGAATACATATATGAATTTCTCAAAGAATGGATATATAAAATAAAAAATAAAAAGGAAGTCTCTTGCCTTCCCACATCTGTGTAGTATTTGGTCTGATTATATGATTTAGCAGCAGATCTTCCTAGGGCTAAGATCTTTTCCTATATTTCAATTAAGAACAATACTGCCAAACCATGCATTATAAAGACCACTTTACAGATGAACAAACTGATTGACAAAGGCTTTATTCTTTCCTCTATCCTTCCTGATGTAATAGATTGCGTGCAGGAGTTTATCCCAGCAAAAGAACAGTGGCAGGTTAAGTCCCACTCTCTGGAGATTGTTCCATTGTTTGACTGCCCCTGGAAACAGGTTGTATAGGCATTCTTTCAAACAAGTTCACAATGTCACCATCTGGATTTCCCAACTAGTCTCTCCCTCCTTCTACAAACCAAAACTGTCAGAAGGATCTATTTAAAATTCAGATCATCAGCCCACACTCCTCCCCTGTTTTAAAGGCCAAGCCTCAAATCCTGGCTTAGAAGGGCTTGGTTGCCTACTCCGTATCATATCTGCCACATCCTGTCCTTGCCCTTCCTGCCCCGGCCCGTGGGTCTGCCTTCCCACCCAGCCTTGGAGGCTTATCCCATCCCAGTTGATGCCTCAGCCCGGAATGTCTTGGCTAAGAAAAACTGCCAGTCTCATAACCTCCTACAGATTTTGTCCTTGTCTCCTGTTCTAAACTAGCTACAAATCACTCTATTTTAATACGTTATAAAGCTCTAGCATGTGACATTTCCATTTTCACCCCTACTCCCTTCACTCCATCATTTTCTTTCTCCTTTTCTTCCTCCTTCCTCTTTTCTCTTTTCCTCCTCCTCCATATTCTCTTCCCTTTATTCCCATTCTTTCCCTGCATCATTCTCTCCTTTCTCCTGTTTTGTCTCCTTTTTCTTGCTTGTTGGCCACTTTCTCATTCTCTTCCTGCTTCCTTTCCTTGCATAGAACACAAACTCTATGAGAACATGAACTCAGTGTTGATTACCTGCCCCTGGCCCATTTTAGCCCCTCAAATATTTGTTGAAAGAATTAATATATGCCAATGAAGCTTGGCAAGGTTTCTGTGTTTTGCTAAATGATTAAAACCCTGAATCCCACAGCACATAGTTTTGGCTCTGCAGAGAATTAAACCATAAATAGGACTAATGGCCACAAACTTCAGAAGGCCCAAACCATCAATGACCATTTACAACTGCCCCCACCCAGTGACAAGTTTAAGCCTGAAGTGGCTTTTTATTGCCTCCTCATAAACCCCTGAATCATATGCTTTACAGGGCAAGTGCTAATGCAGTCATAATTATATTGGTGTGAACACATTGTCATAGAAATGTAGTAAACATAGGCACAGGCATTTAAGAGAAAGCAGCTGCTTGCAACCTAAGAGCAACTGTGACATAGAAACAACAAAAACACACAGCCAAGGATCTTGAATTGAGTGTCTGAAGTAACACACCCCATAACCAGAGATTACGATGACAGTTTGTCCTAACACTTCAGAGCAACCAAGTTGCTGTTCTGAGAGAGCTGTGTATATGGGTAAATCTATAATTAAGACATAGACATCACCCTCTCCCAACTGTAACGTCTATTATTGTTTAACTCAGACACTCAAAAGTGATAACTTCAGTATGTGCGGTGACTTTCTTTTTTTCATTGGAAGCAGATCAAGAAACAAGAAGAGACATGACTTAATTATACATTCAGCACTTACCTAGTTTTTCCCCTCCTCTTAAATCTTTGAAATAACAATTGCTCCATTAAGACACTCAAAGGTGAAAAATGTCAAACCCTTGACCTTTTCTCAATTCACACTCATGCTGAGCCAATGAAAATACATCTCTCTCTTCATCACCCCAGCATGGGTACTTTCTCCAGACTTAGCCATGATTCTAGGTCCTGGTTTCTAAATCTCAGAACTAATGACATGTTCAACCACATTTCTCTTCATTATGTACGCTTTATTTCTTATTATGGTAGGATGTTTAGCAGCATCACTATTTATGAGATTCCACCAGTATTCAAGGCCTGAACAACCATCAAAACTGTTTCCAGATATTGCTAAGCAACCACCATAAGGCAAAGCCACTCTAAGTTGAAGCCACTATTTAAGACACTGTAGTCCCAAAACTAATGTGCTGAGTGTGAGTTGTAGTTTACTGCTTATTATTATACTCAAACCCCATGAGAATTGCTCTTATAGGAAGATTTCTTGAAATTCCTTGTACAATTTGATTCACTCATTAAGTACTTTATGCCAAGATTATGCTCTTAAAAAAAAACAGTATTCATAGGCAATGAATCTTCTAAACCTGATCATTTTCTGGAATGGATAGAACAACTTTAAAACTAGTTTCAAATTAGATACTTGATGATCATAATATTTGTATGAGGAGTTCTTTTAGGGTAAGAAAGTAGAGAGCTGGTTTTCATTGGAAACCAATGGGGGGGGGGAGACAAGTCATTTGTCTCTGTCTTTTGCTAAAACAACTGACCTTAATGACAATGTATTTAGAATCAGACTAGAAAGAGCAGAATTGGCCTTGATATCAGTCTTATGAGAGTTTACAACTCCACAAAGCCCATTAATCAGCAAGCAATCTATAAAGCCAACCTAAAGAACACGTGTTCCAACTGCCTCATTCCCGTGCCTTGGTTACAATCCAAAAGCAAATCCTCCAAGTCTAAATCTCACTACCCATAAAATGCCTTATCTACTTCTACTCAGAAAAGGCCATCAACAAAATCTCTGTACATGCTTTCCCAAAAAGGAATGAGGCTAAGGAGGTTCACCAAGAGGCACTAGGTGGAAAGAAAGAACAAGAATTCTACCATAAATATTCTTTGGCAAGCTCGTGTAAAGCTGATATGGATTTAGAAAAAAAAGCTTTACTTCAGGAGTTTAGTAAACTCTAATTATTTACCTAGGTATAGTTTATTCTAATTGAAAAAGTATAGTTTAAAAGCTGTCCATAATAATATAGGCTACTTGACATCATATAGGAAGTTGGCCAGTATAACATACTTCTATAACATAGTCACAGTATCACAGTATCATTTGATTTTTGTTTTCTCACATCATTTTCTTGTATCGCACACTCACACACACACACACACACACACACACACACACACACACACACACACACAGAGAGAGAGAGAGAGAGAGAGAGAGAGAGAGAGAGAGAGAGAGAGAGTTAGTTGTTGGAGATTGAACCCAGAACTTCAGGTATGCTTCAGGTATGTTAGGTAAGCTATGGTTTGTATGTGAAATGTCTGTCATAGGCTCATGAGTTTGGAAATTTGATTCCTGTTGGTAGTGCTGTTTGTGGAAGTAGCTGAACCTTTAGGAAATGAAGCATTCTTCTTCTCCTGGTTGTTGTTTTTCTGTGGTTGGGGGAAATCAACAGGATAAAAATCAAGAGATATTTTGTAAGAAAAACATCAATGTGTAAAATGACTCTATCAGATTACCTGAGGGAAATCTGCTGGACATTTTCTTGAAGAATGATGTGGGAGGGTCCAGTAGGAGTCTACTAGGGACTGTGAGTCTCTAAGCAGGTAGGCCTGAGTTGTATAAGAAAGCAAGCTAAAGCCATGGAGAGCAAGCCAGTAAGCGGCACTCTTTCAGGCCTTCCGATTCAATTTCTGTTTCCAGGTTATTGTGCTACCTTCCCTCAGTGGACATTGACCTGGGATACGTAAGCCAGAGAAATCTTTTCCCCCTCAAGCTACTTTTGATCACTGCCTTTCTCACAGCAACAGAATACTTTTCAGCCTTGCTTCCTGTCTGCTCTCAGTTTCTGGTCTCTGTTTTACGATCTGCAGGCACTAAGGCACTAAGGACTCTGCTATGCCTTCTCTACCATAATAGCCTACACTCTCTTGAGTCGTGAGCCTCTCAATTATAGGCTAAAAAATATTTTCTCTTTTGCATATTGTCCTAATGATGAGAAAATTAACTAATATAATTTGTAAGGTTCATGATTACTATTTGACATGAATAACATAAATTTTAAAGCTTTTTGACAGAGAACTAAAAATTCCATTCATATTATTTTTGATGTTTGTTATTCTGATGAGTTAATGACTTGCTTGGAGCTAGCCACAAATTGCTTTGGTATCTTAGTTAAAAAAAAAAAAAAAAGTCAACGTAGTCTATGTTAGAACAAATTGTGGTTTCACTTTATTATTCAAGAAATCCCTTTGATATCTACTTAATACTGTCTTTCCCATAAAGAACACTCAAATGAGACCATGTTCAGGGAAACTTGCTAGTAAAACTATGGCTAACCGATAATCATAGGTGTGGACTTACTATTCTTTTCTTGGAATGGCATAGTTCACCACAAATAAGGAAGGTGAGGCAGGTAGAAGGGAGCAGCTTGTGAGTTGCTGGAAAGGACCTTTGGAGCTATTCTTCAATAGATATTTGGGGGCCTGTTGACATTATAGATTCAGTTTAGGAGACAGTGACTAAATGCTTCCAAATAAACATGGAATTTCTAAAAATAACTCTTTGCAAGTACTGAATACCTTATAGTTATTAAAAATATTTTTATTAGATATTTCTTCATTTCAAATGCTATCCCAAAAGTCCCTTATACACCCCCACACCCTGCTCCCCAACCCACCCACTCCTGCTTCCTGGCTCTGGCATTCCCCTGTACTGGGGCATATAATCTTCACAAGACCAAGGGCCTATGCTCCCATTGATGGCTGACTAGGCCATCGTCTGCTACATATGCAGCTAGAGACACAAGCTCTGGGGCTACTGGTTAGTTGATATTGTTGTTCCTCCTATAAGGTTGCAGATCCCTTCAGCTCCTTGGGTACTTTCTCTAAGTCCTCTATTGGGGGCCCTGTGTGGCTTAAAATCCACTTTGATAATGTGTCTTATTATATTCTCTTCTTAGTAAATGAAAATGAATCTACCAATATTTCTTCCTTGCAAAAAATTGATAGTTAAATTTATGGCAACTTAAAATAAATGATCCATTCTAAAATACTACTCAATGAATAATGGAAAGTCAGGTATTGACTATGTTCTTTCTTCTACTTACAGATGTAAAATAACTCCAAAAATGTGTCTAGGAACTACAAATACAGAGAGCAGGAGTTATATTTAGAGTGGGGCCTAAGAAGTTAAGCCTGTCCAGCTGAGCACTTCTTTCTGGCTTGCCTTTGCAAATACCTTACAGAGCCTTTTACAATCAATTTGTGATCTCCTGTACAATATCAGCTCCCATTGTGTAATGTATCAACTAACTAACACTACTAGACAGATGCTCTGTGGGGAGGGAGTACTGCTGTGTGCATGATTTCGTTCAGCCTTCCATTTAACTTACCATAGAGAGAGGTGAAACAGTTCCCATTTTGCTCAGAGTTTAAATGATTTCCTGGATTTCTGTGGACAGCAAGGAACAGAAGCAGGCCTTGAAACCTCTCCCAGCTCTTTATGCTTCCAATTGCTAAAGATGGAACACTGGATTTTGAGCATGATAAAGGCAAGCCCTTTACTGGTAGGTTATATCTCCACCCCACTGAACACAGACTTGAAATGGCATACATGATTTTCCTTTGTACCTAGAAGAGCAGGTTGTTTTCCACAGCTAGTGAGTTGCAACATGGGTTCCTTTGAAAGAACACTGAGAATGGAATCATAGACATCATATCCAGTAATGGTTGGCTAGGTTTGAGACCCCATTTATGTTTGACAGATGCAGAGGCGGTAAGAGAATCATGCATGAGTTAGCAGCAGTGGATATTACCAAGTGTCATTCCTATATGTTCCTCAAAAGTCAAGCACTTAAGCAAAATCCCATATTTCTCCTATAAAATCACCCCAGTGCAGTTCAGGCAATCCTACTTTCTTCTGTAGATTTTGCTCATCAGCTCTTCATTATTCTATCAGCTCTTAATGAAGAGAGGGTAGGCACCACATAGTGCCTTCAGGTACAGTAGCGAGCTGCAAACTCTGCCACTGCTGTTCAGAGAAAAGAATCTCTATTAGCAAATGCTTAGAGTGAGTGGTTATGGCAGGAGTCCACTTGTAATTGGGCTTTGCTGATCTGAACTGGCAGTGGCATGGAAGGTTCTTGATATTCTTTTTGAGCAATTATTCTGTGGCTCTCCATCCTCATGATGTTTCTGCATGAGTACTCTTTTTCTTGATTTTCCAGCAGGTTCATATTTTGGCCACATTACTTGTCCTCTTGCATTCAAGCATCTCCAGACTAGCCTGCCTTATCCAGAGGACAAGCTCTGCAAAAGCAGGCATGCTACTCATTATTTTGGATTGCCTAAGGGTCTGGCAGCTCTTTCTGGCACGCTCAATGCTTCCCTCCCCTCTCCTATTTTGCTTTATTTTCCCTGAAATTTCTCATCTGAATTCTTTAACCATCATTGATTCAAGTACCCAATTTTACAAAAGCAACTCATCAATTTGACTTCTCACTTCACTTTGGTTCTAGTAATTTAATTTCTTTTGGACTTAGACTTTAACTCGGGAAAATGAAGAAGAAATATTTGGTTTCCAGGTCTCTAGCAAGCTAAATGATGTTGGGCATTTTTAGCTTCCCTGAGATTATTACAGTCTTTCTTTACATTTCTAAGGAGAAAAGGTAGAGAAGAAAGGAAAGAAAGAGAAGAGAAATATTTGTGCTTTCTTAGTCTTTTTTTTTTGACTGAAATACAGCAATTACCTAATTATGTTGCCATGTAAATGACCATACATATCATACTAAGCTCTTCTAAGCTGACCTTAAATGCTCCTTGTTTCCTTGTTTATAATATTATATTTCTTCCCCTTTAAGTAACTCGTTTCTAGCTAACAAAATGACTACAATAAAAATCCATTTCCATATTTTGTTGAAAAGAGATCATGACAAATATTTTCCTATCAGGTTCTCTGCCTAGATGACTTTGATAAAGTAAGCTGGCATGTTAAAGAGGTCCACATGCAAGGAATAGAAAGTGTCCTCTTACCAACATTTAGTGATTAAACAGAGTACTCTATCCAAAAGCTCTTATGGACTGAAACATGCCAATAACCATGTGAGTCAGCTCAGAAGAACATTCTTGATCAGCTGGACCTCCAGATGAGATCCCAGGTTCCATGGAACATGTCTAGACCCTTAGCAATGAACATAACTAAGATGTTCCCTGATCCATGATTCAAAACCTGTGACATGATAAATGTGCAGTATTTTTAAGTTTCTAAGTTATGGGGCATTGTCCTGTCTACTTTCCCCATTAGAAACTTTGTACACCCAAAACAGCTACTTTACATCCTCAATCGTATCAGTCTAGCTCTAATGATTTGTTTCTCTTTAAGATTGTGAGAGTTCTCTTGTCTTTTTAGAATGCTTGAATTTTTGTTAGAAGCTGTGTACTAGGAACTGATGGCTTTTGTTGTGAAGCTGTGTGATGATCTAGCTAGGAATTAAGCTACTTTTACTATTTGCTACAAGGAGAGGTGTTAGAGGCTCCAATTTCCTGAAGTATCCTTGCTCTTCATTACTCTGGTCTCTGCTTCCCTAGAAATTCTTTCTTAGAGTTTGAGCATTGAAGTTATTTTACTTATTATCCTCCTTCATGTTGTGGGGATAGAGTTAGGCAGAGGGAAGGCATTCTATAACCCTTTGATTAGAATTGGGCTTGTGACCCTGAACTGTGAACCATCATGAGTGCTTCTCAACTTATATTTTCCCCCTTACATGAGCCAGAAAGTCTAAAATCCAGGTGAGAATAGGTGGTTTTCCCTTTCCTAAGTAACTTAAGATGTTCATTTTTTCCTTGTTTCTGAGACATGTTTTGGTGAATGATGCTCTGGGGTTACGTAAAAAGGAGTTAGGCCCAAGAGAGGGGATATGGAACCTGAAGAGACCACCTCTAGTAGCCAGGCAGGGGCTCCAGTGGAGGGATGGGGACACCAACCCTTCAGCAAATTTATGACATAAAATTGCTTCCATCTAAAAGAAATGCAGATACAAAAATGGAGCAGAGAAAGAATGAATGTCCGACCAGTGACGAGCCCAACTTGGGATCCATCCATGGATGGACACTGATCCCTCACACTATTACTGATGTTGTGTTGTGCTTGCAGACAGCATAGCTGTCCTCTGAGAGGCTTTATTCTACAGCTAACTGAGACAGATACAAATACCCACAGCCAAGCATGGGATGGAAGTTGGGAACTGAAGTGGGTGGCAATCCCATAGGAAGACCAACAGTGTCAACTAACTTGGACCACTGGGACCTCCCAGAGACTGAGCCACCAACCAAAGAATATACATGGCTGGTTCAAGGCCCCTGGCATGCATGCATGTGTGTGTGTGTGTGTGTGTATATATATATATATATAATATATATTATAATATATATTCCTAGCCTCAGTGGGAGAGGATGTGCCTAATCCTATAGAGACTTCTTGCCTCAAGGTAAGGAGTACCTGGGAGGTACCCGCTCAGAGATAAAGGGGAAGGGAATGGGGGAAGAACTCTGAGAGGGGAACTGGGAGATGGGGCAGCATCTGGGATATAAATAAATAAAATAATTAATTTAATCAAAGAGTTAATATGTATTTCACACAATGATTCATTTCCCCCTGACCTGGCCAAGCACTAGGTGGATTTCCTCTGATCTTCACCATAAGATTCAGGTGGAAAACTTAGAAGTATAACCTGTAAAAATATTATACCTATTTATACAAGGCTCCCAGTAGCTCTGAATCTTTCAAGCTAGAGTAGAATCAGCCAACAATTGATCAAAGTTATCATTTAAGTGTTCCTACTAGCTACTGAGTCTAACAGCTTCTGCTTTGGGGGAAAGTAATCTATATTCTTTGAATATTCCTGCCTCTGTGGTTTTAGAAGTTAGAGTCAGGCCTGTGACCTCAATTCTTTGATAGATTTAAGGCAAGACATTAGTTTTCTGTTTGGTCTTCTTTTATCTTGTTGAGTTAGCAGAAATCATGACTCCTAAATTCTTTACATGTTGGAATAGTAACCAGATGTGTCTCATGCTACTATATTTCAGATTTACAAACACATTACATTCTTCTCAACTTGAGTAATAATTTATGAATCTAGAGATCTAGAGCTCCAGTTACTCTAAAGTGTTGCCCTCATGACACTGAAGTTCTTCACATTACCAATCAGATCTTATTATGTTGAACAAAAACGAAGTACATCAACAACTACTTCTTTTGGAAATCATAAATGTTAATGTAGTTAATTAAAAACTATATTTCCTCTAAGCAGTATAACTATCAGTCTGCTGAAATAGGAAATGAAGTGTTCCCTCAGGTCAACGTGCTGAAAGGCACAGAATTATTTTCTATTTAGAAATGAGATAGTTACTTAGAACACTCATTTAAAAGATCACCTCTGAGAACTTCAAAGGAAAGACAACAAGAAATGGTTTTCAGGTTTATGTTTCTATATAACAAATCATAAAATGCTAGTAAATGAAAATATGTTTCATTAGCTCATGGGGATGGAGACTTGAAAATAGAATAGACTCAACTAGTCAACTAGCTCTATGCTCCAGGACTAACATAACTGAAATGAAAAGACTGGTAAGCCCAGGGTCTTATCTGGAGTTTTGTAAAAAGGAACCATTTCCAAGGATATTTGAATCACTGGTGACTTTGGCTTTGTGAGTTTGTAGGACTAAGGTCCCATTTACATGCATCTGTCATAGGAGAATTTCTCAGCAATTATATGCTGCTTTTCTATCCTTGATGTGACTCTGTCCATCCTCAATGCCAAATATGGTAATCAAAAATTTTTTTAGTTCCAATCTTCCCAACTTGTGTCCCAGTCAATGTATGTTCTCTACTTGTAAGGTTGACAAGCCAATGTCACACCTATCTACACAATTTGTTTATTAAGACAAACTGTGCTGATGAAAACATTGGAGCAATATCTCACTATCCTTGTGTCTATACCAATGATAACAGCATTAATGTGGGTCATCTTCAGAGGCCATAGTAAGACTTTCAGTGCTTTGAAAATACCCTTTGCATGGGACAACTAGAAAATTCAATGCATTGTAAATGTTGCTAATTGACGGCCAGTTTAGTGTAAGTGAAGAAATGGTTAGGTTGAAAGACTTCATCCAAGGTGGATTTAATCATGCAGAGGACATCAGTGACATTGTTGGTGGATGGTTTGGGTTGGGTGATGAAAGTGGACAGTCCTTATCTCTAGGCAACTATGAATTACACAGAGGGGAAAGTATATTTTGGCTCACTACTTACATATGCTTATATTGTACTGACTGTTAGCTTGTTAATTTTTTTTAAGTAACTGGGAAAAGAGGGATAAAGAAACTAAGTGATTTAAGCCACAGCACCTACTAAAACAAATTTAAAGAAATTGAGCTTATCAACAACATAAAGGATTCTTAAACCTGTTTCTTCTTTTTCTGTCTGTGTTCCCCTTTCTTTCAGTTACTCTGAAAATCTTCCTAGACCAGAAACTAGCTAAGTATCAGCTTCTTAAGTCTTCTGTCTGAGCATCACTAAGAAGGATCCTAGTCACATCAGGGATATACTGCTAATTTCAGTGTTGGTCTCTGGCCAGATTGGAGAACTCCTAAGCCTGGATTTTCTGTCCTTTCCTGGAGTAGTATAACACTGAACATAGTCCTTCTGGCTGTCAGATGGACATACCCTGAAAGAAGTAACATGTCAATCATATTCAAGTTCCCACTGAAGCAATGTGTAGAGTTAGTCATGAGCCCGAATACTTAGAATATTCAGCAATGATAAGCAGGCAAATCATTTTTTTTCTTTTTCATGTCCCCTCCTGACTTTATAATTTCAGTAGAGTTTGTCTTTTATAACCTAAAGGGTCAGAAACATTTTCAAATATCAATTGGCCTGTTACTGGAGACTAGTACTGAACCTACTGGGATCACATCAATCTGCAGGTTTCCCCCAGCACTGTAGACACATTTCATCCTATAATTGAAAAAGAGATTTGATTCATATTCCATTATGCCAAAGCCTCCACTCAGGTCTCTTGACAGAGAAATCTGGGCAGCAGGGAGATGGACTAGTTTTTTTTTTTTTTTTTTTCTAACCTCACTCCACAGATGCTTACAGAGAAACTGAAAAGATGGAGGTAGAGGGATGTTTATAAAAGAAACCAAGCTCTTCCTTGCAGATTTCAAAATCAGATGAGGGATGGGTAGCACAGAGAAATAAGAAGAAAAATTAAAGCAATGAAAGGACTCCTGTCTTGGAATAGCTTGGTTCAGCATTTACCTAGGTCAATATTTAAGGTCCTTGATGTACAGGTTCACTGTATCCTCTCAAAATCCATAGAAGGAAACATATTTACCTTGACTCTTATAAAGCCCAGAAAAGTGAGGGACTTGCCCATGTTATATAGCTGGCAAATGCCAGAGTGATGACCTGAACCTGATCTGACTCTGTCTTGCCAGAAGATCTCATTTTTCTTGTGCTGCTCATAAGAAACATATAATGTTTTATTCTCTATAAACAGACAACCATGAACTGAGTTTATGGGTTTGATGATTCCTCCAGAAGGACTTAATATATGAATAAGCTAAGACTCCTGGTATTGATTCAGGCAGCAACATTTTCTTATGCATCTATTCTTTAAACTATAAACATCATTTTCCTCATGGAATGCTTTGATGCTAAGATTATCACTTATCAGAGGTTAGTCTAGAAAATCCTAAGTTAACTCATAAAGTGCAAAGGTAGGCAAACTTTTCTATAAAGTCTTAGTCCCTTTGTCTTCATAAGACCAGCAATCCCATTGCAACCTCTCAGCTCTGCTCTTGAGCTATGAAAACTTCCAGAGACAATAATATGAACTGAATGGGTGTAGCTATATTCTCATAACACTCTCTTTATGAACACTAAAGTTGGAAATTCATATTACTTTCACCTGTCATAAAATAGCACTTCTTCTTTTGAAGCCTTTCAAACTTGAACATGAAAGAGCCATGCTTGGTTGGGCGTCATATGAAAACAGACAGAGAGCCAGATTTAGCCAGTTGTAGGGAATTGCATTGCATTTTATTTTACCCTATGTATGATATGGTTTCCTTTCAGAAAACTCACAAAAGTAGAGGAGCCGTTGAAATTAATTAGTGAACACTATTGCATATAACTTGAAATTACATTAACACAAATTTTTGTTTACTAGGGTGGCTCAAAAGAATATTTCATATACTTATTGTACTGAATTTATTTAGTTGTGTATAAGTGTGCGTGTGCATGTGAGTATGTGTGTGTGTGCTTCCATATATGTGTATTTGAGTCTTGTGTACTTGCATGCCACAGGATGTGTGTGGAGGTTAAAGGACAGCTTACTGGGGAGTTGGTTCACTCTTTTTACTATGTGGCTCCTGGGGAGTGAGTTCATATTGTCGGGTGTGGCAGCAAACAGCTTCACCCACTGGGTCATCTCAATGGCCAAGATTTGTTTTTAATGAGAAGTTTTACTGATATAATTGAAGATCCATATGTAGTTGTAAGAAATAATCTAAAAAGAACCCTTACCCTCTTTGTGCCGTTTCTCCCTATATTTTAATGTTAATCTATATAGCTATAATACAATATCACACCCTGAATACTGAAACAATGTTACTGAGATTTTAGCAGGCTTTCTAGTACTGGTGTGTGAGAGTATATGTACATATGTGTGCTTAGCTCAATTTCTGCAAAGACCCCTTATGTTGCCCTTTTAAACACAACCATCTCCTTTACTTTATCAATCTCTACACCTAGGAAACCACTAATTTGTTTTCTATTATTTTTTTTTAATTTCTCCTACCAAGTCAAATTAAGGGACTCATGGAGTATGTAACCATGCAGCATTGGCTTTTTTGAAAACTCAGAATAATTCACTGGAGACTCATCAATGTGGCGAGACATATTGATAACCCATTCATTTCCATTGCTCCATGGTATTCTGTAATAGAGAGGTATCAAAGGCTGCGTAAGCATTAACTTGTTGGAGAGTATTTGGGTTACTTCAGATTCAGGGCAACATAAACAAAGCTTATGGGAATGTTTGTGTACAGGTTTTATTTCTTTGAAATAAATGCCAAAGAGTGTGTTTCAGGTAGGTATATAAGTACATAAGCATGCTTATTTTTTAAAAAGTCCTTGGAATATATTTAATATGTTTTAGAAGACACTATCACAAAATACTGGAGAATAAAAAATACAAATAAAATATTTTAAAATCCTCTGTTATGTTGCGTTATTTCACCAATTCGGAAATTCTAGAGTAGAGACTTAACTGCTCCTCAAAATGTTGGTCACCAGAGACAAAATGGTCAGAACAACAACAATAAATAAAAAGGAAGAAAGTCACTTTTGCCTCTCCTCTCCTCTCCTCTCCTCTCCTCTCCTCTCCTCTCCTCTCCTCTCCTCTCCTCTCCTCTCCTCTCCTCTCCTCTCCTCTCCTCTCTCATCTCAACATACTTTACCCTTAAAACTGCTACAGAACAGAGTGACCAGCAATACTCATCATGAAAGAAAGAGCAAGGGTAGCTTAGCTTTGGGGATTTGTGAACTCTGTTCTTGTCACAGCCTCCCTTGAGGAATCCTTGTGAAACCGCCTCACAGAGAAACACGCAATGAAGGGCAGCAGTGTGTGAATGTGCAAACACATTTCCTAGCCCTCCAGAGTGGACATGGAAACTGGAAATGAAAACTCTTTGACCATGGCAAACAATCCCCATTCATCAGACTCGCGGGGTTATGCAGTTATGTCATTCCGAGTTGCCTGAACTAATGAGAGTGTTGGTTGATTTAGTTTTGATAAATTACAGTTTTCCTGATCTTAATCCCACCAGAAAAGTTAGTGGATAGGCCAAAGAATTCATCTAATTTCTACCTTGTACTTGGTACTTGGCTAGTCACTCTACTATCTACTACCACATATTTGTACATACCAAAATTTACTATTCTTCAAACATGGGAGGTGTTGTAACAGTGTCAGTATATCTGACCCAAATACTACAAAACAAGGGTTTTCAGATCAGCAGTATCCTCATCACCAGCAATTATGTTAGACATGCAGACTGCTGGGCTCAATCTCAAGACCAGCTAAAGGAATTTAGGCAGGAAAGGCTTAAAAGTCTGCTTTTCTTCCCTATTTCTCACTTGGAGATTCTGAAATTTGTTATTATACAGCACTGTCTTCAATCACCCAGAAGTTCGCATGTAGACAACAGAAATACTGATCACAGAGTATGAAATGATAGTAATAAAGCCCAAAGAGCAGGGCTGAAGAGATGCCTCTGCAGTTTAAAGCACTTGTAGCTCCTGCAGAGGACACAGCTTCAGCTCCCAGAGACCGTGTGATAGCTAACAACTCTATGTAACTATATTTCCAAGAGTTTCAGCATACTTTTCTGAACACAAGTACATGGCATATATACATAGATTCGGGTAAAATAATCCTAAGGAAAAATTAAAATAAAAATTTTAACAAGACAGAGAGCAAGATATTTATTTATTTTAATTACTAGTCTTTCTGAGATCAATATTTATGTAAGCATTTATCAGAACTCTTGTTTCAGATATTCAACAGATCATACCTTTCTTCATGCATGTTATGTTTGTTATATTTTTTTAATGAAATTGCTTAGTTTGAAGAGGAGGAAGAATAAACATTCCCTATGTACACCTCAGCCTACGCCACTGTGCCTGGTCTGTATTGTGAATGGGGAGACATGGGAAAAAATGGCTTAGTTTGGGCTTCTACTTAGCACCTATTTAAAATTCTTAATCAAAATATAATTTCCTTGAGGGCAGGAAGTGTATGTCCCCACAGCCTAATAAATAGGTGTGTAATAAGTGGCTGTGGAACAAATGAATGCATTATGTTTTATATTATAGTTGTTTCATCCAATATACAGTGTATTTTCATATTAGTGAAGACTGGATTTTTTTCATGCTGAATTATTCCCACTATATTTAAATTGCCATCACACATTCCTGAACTTACCGAGTTTAACAAAATCATTAACTATATGGTGTCAATAACAAAATAAACCACATCTTTGGTGCTGTCACAGAGAATCTAAATAATTTTACTGTGAGCATTACTCCCATGTGCACGTGGGGAAATCTAATTTAGAATGTGTCATGTTAGATATCATTTAACAGACATCACTACCTGCAAAATGGCTCTTAGGAACATATTTAGGGAGATCCATAGGTGAGCACCAGTATCTCAACCGAACCACTTCTTATTGAAATGATTCCATAAGGAGACATAAATTTAGGAGAAAGGCAGCAGTGGATACCCACCCAAGTGAGGTGATAGGCCTCAGCTTATGCAGACTTTCTTCCTTCCTTCCTTCCTTCCTTCCTTCCTTCCTTCCTTCCTTCCTTCCTTCCTTCCTTCCCTCCCTCCCTCCCTCCCTCCCTCCCTCCTTCCTTCCTTCCCTCCCTCCCTCCTTCCCTTCCTCCCTCCCTCCCTCCCTCCCTCCCTCCCTCTCTCCCTCCTTCCTTCCTCCCTTCCCTTCCTTCCTTTCCTTCCTTCCTTCCTTCCTTCCTTCCTTCCTTCCTTCCTTCCTTCCTTCCTTCCTTCCTTCTTGTACTTAAGAAACCAAATTATGTGACCTTACTAGATAAATCAAATTAAACCATAATCTATTGATGTTGATCTTTCAGTATTTTCTGAACTGTTAGCTATTCTGTAGAATTGAGTGTAGAACATATGAAAGATAAGCAGCATCGAAGGATCAGATATGTGAGAAGGAAAATACAACAAACATGCTTAAGAATATAAGATAAAGTCTGTGTTCTTTAGTTTTTATCAGAAGGATGGTAACTGATGTGTTTTTCAGTAGTCTTATGTTGAATCATTTCAGAGAGATAGATATAACTGCCTTTGAACAAAATCAATCAAACAATCATTTGTCCATGATTTACACACTAAATCATGAAATTGGAAAAATAAAAGCCAGGTATGGTTATGATAAGTAGATTTTAGCAATACAATGCATTGCAAAACTGCTATAATTACTAAGTTTTCAGATGAGATCAACTTGGTTTTCTTTTACATGGAAAGAACACTTCCTCCAGAGTGGCAGAAGAAAGAAATGGCCCCAGACACTAAATTCTTTTAGTCTACATTATTGCCATCTTTGTGTATTTATAAAAATAGCATTTTGTTGTTGATTAGGGGTTTTGCCCTATTGAAATATGTCTTCAGGACATGTATATTTTATTTAAATGACTAGCATGTTTCTAATCTGAGAGGAAATATAAAACCAGACTGGGTGAAACATCATCTTCCAAACAAATTTTAACTTTGTGTTTAATTTGTTCAAGCATATTTTTTTTTACAGAGAATTTGTCTCCAGGCAAAACTTTTAAAAGTCAGTTTTGAGCCAACATATGTTAGAATGATTGCCTGAAATCACTAAATATTTTAGTAGCAATAGCTTAAATTCATTTGCAAAATATTTTATATGTAAAACTTCAGTCAGGTCTAGTATAGGAAAATTCTTTGAAGGTATAAAGCTGTTCATTCTGAGTTAAATGAACAGAGTGATATAAAACAAATGTTTGCTTTTCTCTTTAGTAAGTCATTGTTTCTATATACTATCAATCCATTTCCTTGGCTATGTTAATGGGCATCTTTTGTCTTACCTAAATCTACAGGTCTCTGAAGGATGTCTAAACAATCCTGAGTGATTTAGAGTAAAAGGCCTATTAACAAGTTCAATGGACTTTTTCTATCCTAGAGGTGGTATATTTTGCCTACTTTGTCAAGAATGACAACTTCTTGGGGCATCCATTTATCAAACACTGGGCAATGACTCTCTCTGTGCTCAGAGACAATATTAGCCAGGACTCCCCAAGTATTTACTCTGCTTAGAGTTTTGTGTATACTTCTAATTTAGTCTTACCATGTGCCCTGGAGAAGATAATGTTAAAAGCCATCAAGACCAGGGAATTAAATGTTTCCCATCCAGCTTGCAAGTGACCAGTGAGTTATGTTTTTGTAGCACTAAATATTGCCACACTTCTAAGTATTTCTGTGCAACCTTAGTGGGCATTAAACAGCTAGTGATGGTGGCTGTGGCAAACTACAGACTATGAAAACAAGGTGAGTTACTTTCTTACACTTTTCTCTGACTGGAATGGGATAATATGTGTGTGTGTGTGTGTGTGTGTGTGTGTATGTGTGTGTGTACATGCATGTGTGCACATATTCACACATGCATATAGTTATGGACACATCTATTGTGCCTTAGTGAGTTTGTCTGAATCAGATGACAACCCTACGTGTGTCAGTTCTCACCTTTCACAATGTAGGTCCAAGAATCCAACTCAGGTTGTCAGGCTTGGTGGTAAGGAATTTAAACCCACTGAGCCTTTGTCAGCTCCAGATGAAATAAGTTTGAATTCAAATTTACTATGAGACTCTTCTTTATTCATGCCCCTCTATTTGTTACTTATGGAACACAAAATCTTTGTCTTAAACAGTACAGAAGAATTGTTAATTTTATTTGCAATTAATAACTTCAGATTTCTGCATTGCATTCTCTCCTTTGTCAGTCATGAGGTAGTAGATGCTCTTTCCCTCCAGCTCTCTAAATGTTTCCCTTTGGGACACAATCTTTCTCTCTTTTCCATTCTCATGAATTCAATATTCAGAGAGAACAAGAAACACATAGATGCCAAGGGGAAAGAAATCATTGCAACCTAACATAGCCATCTATATTCTCTCTGCACTCTCAGAATCAACCAATTAGTCCTTGTCTTAATTCTCTGGCAAATCTCAGAACTCTCACAATCCTCAAATTATCATCTTCCAAAATTCTTCCCTTAGGAAATGCCTGGCAACTTCCTGGCTCCTTGCAATCCTAGGACCTGAGTAAGAGCTCCATTTTATGGTGTAATATGAAAGTGCTCTTCCAGATGGATTATTGCGGACTATTTTACAAGTTATAAGACCAAGTATGCATGGTCATGGCCTCCCGAGATTTTCTAATTATTGGGCTGAGGAGAGTCATTTTAGTATTCATTACACCTAAGACCAATCCTTGCTCAGATTTTTGATCATATTTGATGGTGTTTGTTTTTCATATGTTAGAGCCTTTGTATCGCGGAATCCTATGGCTTTAGGCCTTCACTAGCCAAAAATGTAAGGCAAAATTGCTGATGAAAGGGGCCCTGGAATACAGCCAGTCCATTGGAATGAAAATGATAGAGCTGGCAATCACTAAACTTATCTGTACTGGACACGTGAATAAACTAGAGGGCAAGCAAATTGTTCAGCAGTCTGTCAGGACAAGATAAATACGTAAAGAAGGCAATAGCAAAGCCTTGCAAGGTGAACTGAAAGAAGCAAACCCACACAACCCCTGTCAGTGAACAAAAGAAAACAAGCAAGTTCCCTTGGATCAATTAATCAGAAATGCAGTTTCTTTTAACTTGGTGTGCTGATGTGAACCTATGAATCACACAACTCTCAAAGACAGAGTCTTACAACAAGCCAGGGTACTTCAGTCATAATGCCATCTCTGGAAAACGTCAGAAGAGTAGAAAATTTGATCTTTGTAATTTTTGTGTACCTAAAGGGCCAATTATCTATTAAACAACTATAGAGTGATCATTTCAAGGAAACACTAAAAGAGTCTTTAAAAATAGTCAGTAGATTCCAGTGATTTACGTCATAAAGAAGCAGACTATCTTAAGTAACACATGGACAATAAAAGCAAGCAGATGTTTGTACTCTAGTGAGGGCACTAATGGATGTGCTATGGCACTGTGTCAAAGTGAAGTTTGCCATCAACTGAATTATCCACTAGAGCTTTAAATAGAGCTGCACAATTGAGCCAACAACTGGTAAGCTGTTCCCAGCCACTCTGAGCATTATTCCTTCTTGCAGGTAACAATCAATAATTCACTGTTAACACACTGTGTCAAAACAGTTTTAGGAAAGAGGCCTTGAGATGTGTGATATACTATAATATGCAGACTTGCCCTAAAAAAAAAAAAGTTACTCGGGGTACTGAGTTATAAACATAAGTTATCATGAGCAAAAATGCCGGTGAGTTGGATTTGGGATTTCATGCACTAGCTGTCTGGAAGCTACCAAGTGAAGACCTAGTACTTTAAGCAATGTTTAACAATAGAAATGGATCCACAAACCTCTCAGCTTTTACTTCCCCCTCAGAAGTGTAAAGTATTTTATAAATACTAAGGCAGGTGCTGCCGGTTTAATTAAGGACTCGGAGGAGTATGGGAAGCATGTGGAGGATTAACTCTTAAAGCCATCAGGCTATTGTTCATTGACCTAGAATAGCTATTTACTAACTCTGGAGAGGGCAGACTGCTCTGTAGCACCTAAGAAGTCCTGGATTCTCTGTCACTCATGCTGTTTTTGAGGAAACGGCTTTTCTTTTTTTTTAAGCAAATTACATTTATACTCATATGGCAGAAGATTAGACAAATTCTACCATCCTCATGGGTCAGTTTTACTTATTCTTAGGAACTTACAAATTGGCCAGAAACTTTTGAATGTAACAGTACCTTCTCATTTTTTCTTTCTTCTAATTTCCCAGCTTCCCTGGTCTGATGTGTTGTTGCCGCCAAATTTTTCCTATTTAATCTCTTCCTTAATTGACTTTTTTTGTTGTTGTTCATTTCTTAAATTTTTAAAGCATTTTATTTGAAGTGTCTTTCCCATCCTTTCTTTTGTCTTCTTTCATTTTCTGCTTCCTGTATTTTCTATTTCCTGAAAATATGTGCCTTGCCAGTTGTATTGACCCTTTCATCCTGTACCTTGTTGTTTGGTGGGATTTTGCTTCTGTGGTAGGAAGGAGAGAGCAGATTTTGTTTCATTAGCCCCTACCATCTTGTAATATTTCCTGCTTATTTCCACCTTCCTCGTCTTGCATCTTTGATCCTCTACTTATCTCTAAGTCATTATATATGGTCATTAAAAAATGCTATTTTCTTTTCCCGTTATATCATTTTTCAGACATTTAAAATAATAAACACTGGTTGAAACTTTACTACCAAAATAATTGTAAGTGCATATGTCATATATGTGTGTAATGTACACAGAAATGAACATAAATGAATGTCATGTTGCCTTAGCATTGATTGTGACTCTAGTAGATAAAATAAGAACTTGCTATCCAAGCACCAGTGACAATAATAAAACTATTATTTTCCTGAAAAATGTGAGCATTATTAAAATTTATTTTTAACAAAACTAAATATATTTATAACAAAAGGAATGCTTCATTGAACTCACTAATATTATATATTGAAGTCAGAAGGTAATTTTTAAATTTTTGATGAACACCACGCAGCAACAAATTGTATATGGCACACACATACATACACACACACACAACGCACACACAGAGTATTTTCCTTACAAGAAGGTGGGTCATCTATGATTGTATAACTGAAGACTCATATATTGACTTAGGCTACCAAAATTCAACCATGAGAGTGGAGAAAAAAGTAAATCAAATAGACAAGTATATATAAAATAGGCTATTTAAGAGATAACTTGGGACATATTTTATTAGCTAATATATGATCTATAGTCTGTTGTCAGAGGCCTTCTCCCTCTTTTTACTTAAACAGACCAGGAAGTTTGATGGTGTGCAAAGCTCACACCTTTATCTCTGAAAGAGCTTGACTCAAAGGTCTGGAAATTGAAGTTCTCAACATTTTACACTGATTGTAATTTTTGATGTGACCTTCACCCTGGATCATTCTTGTGAGTTTCTTCATTATCTTCTGTCTACTAGCAAGTGATTTATTGGCAAGTATCTGCATTATTGGACAAAGTGAACTTATTTGCTGATTTGACACTATCAAGCTCTAGCTTCCGATTTTTTGCACTATGATTCCTAAAAAAATCCAGACTTGGAATAATTGCCATTGCATGTGCCGACTGGAAGTTTCTGTGAACTGGGCATTTCTCCCTTAATGTCAGCAAAGCCAAAGCAAAGAGGGTCTTTAAAATGTGAAATGGCAGTCCCTCTGGGAGATACAATTCTGATTTGAAATGAATGTTTTACAACACCCTTATATCCTTAAAGGCATTTGTGTCAAAATGGGACATATAGAGTAGAAATTACAGAAGGATTGGAAATGGAGGGAGTAGGAAGAGGAAGAAGAACTTGACAAACATGCCCAAGATTTCTATTTTAGATAACCAGCTTCCAGTCTTCTTACTTACTAACTCACATCTCACCTAAATCTCAACTAGAATGTACACAGCCAAATATCAAATAGCAGAATTAAGAACCATGAGCGATCTAGTTACCTGAGAGTACATAGAGAAAACTCACAATCTTCCATCCAAAGAGTTTACAAATAAAACAGAGTGGAAAGCTTTCTGCTCTGCACCATTTATTTCTATATGAAAATAAACATTTGTTGTATATAAAGAATTAAGATCTTGATGAGTAATTCAGGCATTTTAATAATTCAGTGAGTCATAAATGTGGCTTGTATCTGCATTTATGTGTAAGTGTAAGCATAATTGAAAGCATCCACTCAGGTCTAACAACAGCAAGAAAAGAGCTAAATAACATGTGCCAAGAACAATGGGAAATAAAGGAGCAAGACAGTGGGAGAATATTGCTAGTGACTTGCATCTGGCAATGCCAGAACACCTGCAGAGAGAGGGGGTGCTAATATTTGTAATCTATAAAGCTTAACCCTGTCCTCCCCATCACTTGTTCTTTCTCTGCGTCTCCTGTCCCTCTAGCTGTGGCTTTCACCAACTGACAACTTCTTTTTATGAGAATATTTAGAACCTAGAGAGGAATTTCCAGAGGCCAGACAGTGGAATTATACATATCATAGAAAATTCTTCTGAGAATGCTGGGAATATGGATTGGCAAAATCTTCACACAAATCCTGCAGTGAACATGAAATCAACCATGTGCCCTTTGGTCTGTGTAAACTCTTGGATTACACGTCCCAAGTCTTATAGTCCTTTTTTTTTTTTACAAGTGATAAGGAACCTCAGCTGAAAATATCTATCTTGTTCTTATATGGGATACTGTCATCCAAGATGAGGAGAAGCTGGAGTGAAAATGAAAGAATTCACCATAGAATGGAAGGTAATAGCTTTCCTGTATATTATCAACAAGGAGAAATCTTCACTTAGAAAATTTATAGTGTTGAGTTCCCTGCTGCCATGCCACCTTATACCATACCACATCCCACCCCACCCACCACACTACACCACACCACACCATCCACATATATTCTATGCCCAGGGAGTTACTAATCTCTTTTCAACTTTCAGGAGTAGTAAGTCTGTGGGATTACAATGCTAGCTCCTTCATAAGACTTCCAAGGAAATGACTGTCATGTATCTCTTTGAATTGTACCACCAACACGTAATACAGATGTTTATGGCATAAATTTAACATGTCCTCTGAGAGATTATACAGCCAGTGAATGGAACTATAAAATTCAGCCTCAAAACTTTTATCTTTCCTATTCCACTGATCTACAAATAACTCATCCTCCTTCCCAAATCCAGGTTACCTAGCTGGACTCTCAACTTTAAGAGTACTACTACTACAACTATTTCTATAGTTATATAAATTAAATCTGTCCTGGAAGTTTTATTTTGCATTTCTTTGTCAGTCACTATTTCCTGTTCAAGATTTTAGTTTCCTCTAATGATTTCAACTCTGAAATATCATGAAAATTGATCTCTCTTCACTTCTGCCACCACAGCACAAGTATATGTAGATATCTTCTTCCCCAGGCAGCTTTCCTTGTTCCTGCTTGATCCACACCAAATCACTCTGGCATATCTTATATCTGACCCGTTTTCTATGTTGCTGCCAATGTGGACTTTTCCAAAGACAAATGTCACCGTGATCAGCTAAACCTTCCTACTGTGATATGGCATACGTGGCTCCAGATTAGATCTTTTATTTCTTTCATAACACCTTTACTATTTGTTATGTTATAGTTTATCCATGTTTATTTCTTATGATAGAATACCATCTACATAAATCCATGTTCCACTTGAGCCTTAGTCTGTAAGGTGATAAATATTGTTATAAGGACATTGAGCATTCCCTTTGCACCTGAAATCGGGAGCTACTTAGGAGGTTTATCTCGCCTATAATTGTTATTTTATGGATGAAGATGAGGCAGATACAAACTTAAATATTCATTCTTAATATGCCTAAAGGAGTGCTTACAATAAATGAAGACTGAAATGGTTCTATTATAGATTCATTGTTTTCCTTTCTTAGGGGCATATAATTATAAACGAGGGTATCATAAACTTGGTGGGAATACTTCTAATATAGGGGGCACTTGATCTACATTTGCTGAAGCTGTACCTCTTTAACATGTATGAAATAATAAAGTGCTTATCTATGTACCCAAAGATATCAGACTAAATCAAATCCCCAAGAAGTTTAAATCACATGGCACAACCCATTGTGCAAATCTTCTGAAGCAACTTGGAAAACACTACCATTGTTTTGTTTTGTAACTTTGAGCCAAGGCTACCCAGTTGGAGTAAACTTATCTGCTCTCTGATAGTTTATCCACTGCTTTGTTTCCTAGGGCAATACATGATGAGTGTGTCAGTGTGGATATAAATAACTATACAATTAGATACTCAAGGGGGAGAATAATTTTGGCTTAAATAGCCAAGGCCTCTGTTGCAGAATAATACCTATAAATAATACATTTCCTGGCTCAAGCCCTTTGACAAAAATTCCAAATCTGTCACGTGTTAAAACTCAAACTGTCAAATTGAGGAGGTTCTGCATAATTTCATTTCTGTCTCAAGTTGAAACAAGTGAAAAGCAACCCACAAGAGAGTGTGAGCATTCTCTGTCACACACAAGTCAAGGCATCCCAAAGAATGCTGTATTCCCCAGAGCACTGGAGTCTACGTTTATTTTTCTCTTAAAACGAAAGTAGCATTAACTAAACCCTTTCCATTTAAGATTTAGTTGGATACATAGATAGGCACTTTATTATTTAACACGTGTTAAATATTTTATACATGTTAAAATGTTCATGTCTGGGAACATGTGTGATATAATGCCAGACATACAGTCAGTCAATACATACGTGTTGGTTCTAAAAATGAGGTGGTAGATTATACATCTTCCATTAAATAATGGTAGGATTGAAAAAGTAGAAGCAGAAATACACTGATAGCCCACTTAACTATTCGATTATTTTAAAGTCACAACAGCTTCTCTTTTTACTTCACAAGAAGTGTTACTAGAACTCCTACCTTAATGACTTCTCCGTGATGCTGAACCAGTATCCAAGGCTCTTGCGCTACCTAGTGTTCTAGAAATGCTTCTTCTCAGTGTTGTGTCCTAAGAGTCCATGACAACTCAAGAGAGAACAGTTCATTTTAAAATTTTCTATGCTGAGAATGGAATCTAGGGTGTTATGTATGCTAATCAAACTCTCTACCAAAGAACTCAAACCCTGAATGACATAGTGGTATTGTAAACAAAATATAAAGTGCTACAACCCAGTAGAACCCCTGTCATTTAGAGATGCCCTGTAGTGAGATTATAGTGGTTTCTTTCCTCTGTCAGCACATGAAGCTCCTTGGAATCCACTTGGCATTATTTGGTTATTTAAATCCTTTCACCATGTCAGTTAACTGCCCAGCACCTGGTGGTGTATTGTACCCTTGAGATCTGAAGCTCTGACTTACAGATTGATCAGCATAACAAAGTGAGTAACTAAATGACTCAGCATTAAACTACATTTCACATGCCTTATACCATTCACATTATGAAATCTCTCTTTACACGGATGTTGTTATCTGTTGCATGGAGACACAGTGCAAGTTCATCTGTCTCTTATATGCATACGTTTCCTTCAGAGTACATAGCATAGGACTTCAGAAAGTGCTTGATCATTATTTGCTGAATGAATGTTATGGGATTTAATAATGTAACTTTAAAAAATGGCAATTGATATCAAATGGTAGGCAGATGAAGGCTGAAAATACCAACCAAAAAGAATAATAGAATCAATAACCTAATGCTAGCTACAAAAACAAACTAACACACACACACTGGGGAGTGGGAGGGAGAGGAAGAGGAAGAGGAAGAGGGAAAGATGGGGAAGAGAGAGAGGGAGGAAGGGAGAGAATATATGTGTGTGTGTGTATTTATATTTTAAAAAATCCTTCTGATATTAAATGAAATACACAGGATTTGAAAAGCCCAATGATTTCAGGGTAAATAATAAAAATTAGAATATTTTTCTTGACTCCTAAGGCAAACAAATTTGTAGCATTTTGATATGCTTAATCAGCATCATGGGCCTGAATTGTATGAACAAAGTAATCATATCTGAAACTCACTCATAGCAATGCTAGGCAGCCTATATACTAGCCAGTTTTTCTTAAGGAATATGACCTAAGATAACAAGATACCACCCAAAAAAAGAGGCATGAGTAAGTTTGAACCTAACTATAGTTTATAGGGTGCATATCACACTTAAGGAAGTCACAACTCATGAATACATCAAAATTCTTAGAAGATCTATCCTCCCCATCATGCCCAGCACTCAGGATCTTTTTAGCCTTTTTTTTTTTTTTTTTTAAACAGGAAATCTACTGCTATCTCATAGTTCTAAGGATGCTGCTAAATAATTGCACTCTTCATATCAGAACATAGCACCAGTGATTTGGAAGGGTTAATGTAAAACTATACCATCTTAACTGTCTTATGTCAGAGGATAATTTGGACACTAATGAATTTAATCTTCAAGAAGGAATCCACATGGAACTTTGATAATGCTGAAGTTTCCCATTCCATAACCAGTATTGTTACCTGTAAATGAGCTTGTGATGAGACTGAGATGCATATATTCTACAGCTAATACTTCCAATCATCTGTAACAACCCATATGTCACTGGCAAGGAAGTTAAATGTGAAATTCAAAATCCTTATGAAGACCCTCATCCTCTCTGACCCAGGAGACTTTTATGTCTTCCTAGTTATATATCCCTTTGGCTGTTAATGTAATCAGTACGTAATAACAATGTACACATCAACTCACAAGATAAATGGTAGACATGCCAGTTGCTTTGGCTTAGGGCCATCTAATCGGCAGCATGGTGAGACAACCTGGTATTAAACCATCTGTTATTAAGTGTCTATTTTAAAATAGTGTTTTTTGTCTCCTGGGTTAGTCACTCCCACTGATAGCTGCCCAATATTAACATTCCCTTTTTTTTTTCCAAGCAGCAATGTACAGATAACAACTTTAAACACTTTCATTATTCCCACACAGCCATGCTATTTTTTTATTTAATAAAATGTCTCCCATAGGTTATACCCTTCTTTTCCACTTCTATCTCATGGCAATGAACAAGCAGCATTTAAATTGTTTTATTAAACATGGTTGTATTGTTTAGAGTGAAAGACCCTAAGGAAAATTTGTCAGAGATTTTGTTCTTAGTAGTCAGATGTCAACCTTTTTTAAGACAATAACCTCACTGCAAGCAGGAGAGCAGAATATGATTTTCAATTATCAACAAAAAGGTGCACATTCTGTCAAATCTGATTTGAGAACTTTCCTTTATATTGATTTAGGAAATTAATATCCTATTATCGCAAATCTGCAACCAGATCCTCATTGCCACCTGTTGCACAATCTTGTAACACAAATTTTTAGGATAAAGTATTGTGCAGGACAGAAAAAAGACAGCTTTCATTTGAAAGATGAGCAGTCACAACATTTATCAAAACTATCCAAACTAACCCAAATCAATAAACCAGTTTCCTTTACAAAGGTAAAATTTACAAATTTGACCTTATTTCAAATCACTTTTGACAAGTATGAAAAGCAGCTTTCATTTCAAAGACTTTACCTATGCCTCTGAAGTTGAGGGAAATGGGTTTTTCAGGATTCCTTTCACAGTTGCCTTTTACATTTGACTGTTTCCAAATATAACTAAACTTTCCCTATAAGTTTGCTAAGTACTTTCACATCCCCATATTTAATTACAGTCAGACTGAGAGTTTTATATATGTATAGAGCACAGCCAATTTTAACTCAATTGACCACAGTGCCCTTGACATAACGCCTTATTCATCACTTGCAGCTTATATATAAACAGGCACATGCTAGTTGTCAAAATGCGAAAGTGAATTTCTATGTGTCTAGAACAAAGGAGGCAGCTCTGCCGCATTCTCTCCTCGGTGTCTCAGAAGGTGTCCTTTATTACATACACAGGATGCAAGTATTTTGCTCCTCGGGAATGAAAAATGATACTTCAGCCTGCCTTGTTTAAAATGATAAATTCTGTTTCTGCAGACTATCACCCTGCCTGTGGATTTCAGAATCCTTCTTAGATTTACTCTTACTTCCTTGGGGACTCGGCATTCCTTTGAAAGCACCCCCAAACTCATCTGCACTGTTTCAGAGTGCAAGAAAGATGAGAAAGTTTGCTCTTCACGATGATCTGGAAACTCTTGCCCAGTTTAAAAATTAAGACAGAAAGAACAGAAAAAGAAAAAAAAAAACACTTTCTGGAATGTCTAAGGTGTTAGGACTATTGCCTCAGTGGATTTTTGATGTGCAAAGCAGACAGAGAGGAGTTGGCTGGAGGTATGGGGAAGCATTGTGTTTGTTCAGGAAGGATCTGTGGTGTTAGAGGCGAGCAATGCCTCTCCCTATGCTTCCTGGGTGAGAGCAGTGAGGCGTGCCCCTTAGCAGAAGCAAGCAAAGAGAGAAAGAGAAAGAGAGAGAGAGAGCAGGAAAACAGGAAAACTTACCGGCTTCCCCATCTTTCCCAGGATCGCAGGTTTGTTTCTCAGTTGGGAGCTGGAAGAATCAAACCTGTGGGTCCTCCAAGGAGGCTGCTCCAGGGCAAGTGCAGACTCTGTTCTTCGCCTCGGATCAGCTGAATGGCTGGGGCGTTCAGGAAGCTTGCTCTGTCCAGCTGGGAATCGCTCCCCCTCTCCAGGGTGTGTGCTTACATGCCTCTCAGTCAGAGCAAAAATATATGCCAAACTCAGGTCAGCCTAACAGGTTTCCTTATATAGGTAAACATGAATTGCATTCCTGGTGAAAGAAGTTAACTAAGAACCCGTAACCTAGTTAACTCTATACATGCCAGAAGGGCTCAGTCAGTTGACCTGCAGAGGGTTTGGTTGCAGTACAAAGGGATTTGTGGGATTTAATTAAAATCATCTTTATCCTGGCAGTCTGCAAAAATTGGCCCTTTTAGTGTAACTGAGAATTAACAGCTAGTATTTTATATCATGCACTATGACCAACCCTATATTATCTGAAGGCATTGTAAGGAGAAATAAATCAAAGTTTAAGATATCATAATTTCTCTTTCGCGATTTTAAAAACAGGGCAATTAATTTTGAGATTATTTCCAAAGAAGTAAAACCTGTGGCAGAATGGGAATGAGAAGAGAATAAACTTGCACAAAACAAGGCACAACTGCCTTATTTGAGCCTAGCAACTTAGAGTTATTCACCTTTCCCAGGTCTTTAGTAGATACTACAGTATAAACATTTGATGTTTATTTGCTTTGCAATGCAGTGCTTACTACATCTTCAGGTGAAATCTATAGATGGAAGAAGGCCTAACTCAAGTTTGAAATATAGTTTAAAATATGACACATGTAGATTTTCTAATACTTGACTCTTTCTCTGCACTTCTGTCTCCTAATAAAGTAGTAATTGTTTTTCATTTTAATTCATTCCACTAAAGACTTAAGAAGTAGAGTTGTAAGGTTCTCCTATGCTTTTAATGTAGATAAAGACTGTCTAACAAGTATAATTAATCCTTTAAAGAATCACTTGGTCTTATTATATCCACCAGCTGACTGCCCATTGAGTAGTGACAACCTTATTAAAAATATCTTAGTGCTGTTTTTGTTCTCTGCTTCAGAGAGAATGAATGTTGTCATGCCACTGAAGCCAGCACCAATGCAAACTGATCACAAAGAATTCCACTAATTTAACAGTCTAGAAGATCAACTTTAAACAACATTTCAGTCTGAGCAAAGGCAATCACTCTTCTTATCTCTGTAGGAATGCTGTAAAGTGTGTATTCTTTCCTTTTCACCATAATCAAATGGGCTGAGAAAGGTAAAGTGATTAACACCCAACATCTCAGGATCAATTTGTGATAAATCCCATTCCCTAGATCTTCTTGAATTTAACTCCAATGGCATTTCTGATAAAAATCAATTTTAAGAAACAGAAAAATATTAAAATGGCACTTTCCCATGTCCAATTTTATTTTTAATAACAATATGTTCAAATAGTTTGAATATAATGCACAAATTTATTTAAGATAAAAATATTTTCCAGAAAGTCATAATTTATTGATGAGTGCATTTGAATATCTCTAAACTGAGCATAAAATGAGATCAGAATTGTACTTTCATTGAATGTGAGTTGGGGTTGTGAAATATTATAAAAACATAACTTCGAATGTATTGCACTCATTTTCTTATTCTGTTCATAGGATCCACAGCCTTGTTATATCAAGTTAAGACCCATCTTAATTCCTCCATTGGAAGGCATGTTAGTGTATTCTCTATATTGGGTTTTCACTAATGTTTAAAGTTTGGTGCCATTCCAGGTAAATTGCTTTTATTAATACAGTCTATGTATGATACTCCACTCTTTATACACTCACAATTCCTGCTGTTGCAAGTAATGTTTATGCAGGAAATTTAGAATGTATCAACATGTTGCTACAAGACAAAGAATGCATTTTTCCCCAGGGGAGAGGAAAGCTTTAAATGTCTTAAGCTGGCCTCTAAATTTATTGTTGAAACTCTTAATAAACAATTGTTTAGGTTTTAAACACAAAATACTATAGACTATAATTATTGAACTAGAAGTTCAAGATGAAATTAGGATATTGAAATAGCTTATTGTAAAGAGGCAACACAAGTCTCT
This sequence comes from Mus caroli, assembly GCF_978045245.1. Taxonomy (NCBI): domain Eukaryota; kingdom Metazoa; phylum Chordata; class Mammalia; order Rodentia; family Muridae; genus Mus; species Mus caroli. Next base: position 2,244,313 of record NW_028227260.1, read on the forward strand.
GTGAAATTAAGTTCGATTAACTAAAGAAATTGTTTGAAAAAAGCTTGGTCACTGATGCAGCATTGAACATAGCCATAGAGAACCTCAGTGAGAGAGTACTTGCAGTTGAGCAATTACACCATGCCAAAAACTAAAACAAAACTGCACTTGTGGAAAAGTAAATAAAATATAGGCCTTACTTGAAGTGTAGAAAAAAACAATGTGGTCTAAAGAAAATATCAGGGAATAGATTTTTTTGAAATTCACAACGATTTATATCTAATGAGCAGCTGAGCCACATTTCAAACCTTGGTCCACCAGACACTGGAATGCTTGCTATTTTTACTCCATCCCAAGTATGCCACACTATTCAAAGAATGGTAAATGAGTTAGTGGCAGAATATGCATCAAATTAACTTTACTTCTTGAATGTATGACTTTGGGCAAGTGGCTTAAAATTTATGATTCTCACCTACAAATTGAGAGTAAAACAAAAGAAAATAAAATCAAATAGTTTTATATTTCACAGATTTCTGGAAGTTCCTCATGAGATTTCATGTCAACAAGTCCATATACACTACTGATGCTTCTTTTAGCCCAGGCTTTCATCGGTATGCTTGGTAAACAACTATAAGCAAGCTTTATATATGCTAGCTATGGGGCTAGCCAACTTGAAGGAAATAATATTTACATGCATACGGTACAATGTGGAACTGGAACTCAAGAGTGTTTTACTGAAGACCTGTATGAATACAGGAATATTATTAAATGGATGCCACTCATGCTCCCACTGTCACTGTGCATAGTTCAAGTATTTTAACCAAATAAAGGTTGATCTTGCCATGACAATGCCTGTAGAACTAACCTGACCCAAATAAATTAAATACCAGACAAGAGTAAAATATAATTCAGTAGTCATATATCACAACAATGTCCCTTTTCTAACAGTTGAGAATGATCAATTCAATCAAACAGCATATTGGCAATGCTATAAAAGCTGGATACTCAGTGCATTTTTATTAATTATGTACAAAACTATTTTAAACACTCCTAAATCCTATGGTGTTCAGTTAACTAAAAATATATTTTAATTCACTGTTGTTCAAAAAAAAACCCCACATGTAATTGGTATGTTCTATGTTTAAGGAGGTATCAAGAACACATTAAAAAAATGATACACAGAGAATAATAATATAATAATAATCAGATTTAATAAAACTGTGTAGAAAAAATAATATGATAATTGTGTCAAGATTATGTTAGATTAGGTAAGATTATGCCAGAGCTACAAGCAGTCCACAAATCTTAGTTGTTTAGCAGAACAAAGTTGTATTTCTCATTATGATTTCTCAAGTCAACAAACTCAAAATATGTGGATGTGTCACTACTTTCAACATCTCTTTTTATCATTGTAAGATAAGGAATAGCGATTTGGTGAATCATTCACTAGCTTTCAAAACTTTAATAGGTTCATCTAAAACCATTGATTATATTTGTGTTCAACATTCAACTCTTATTTTGAATGCAATAGTATCTAATCAGTCATTTCCTGCCTTAAAATGACAGTATTGTTTCAGAAATGATTTTGAGGATGAATACTTAATCCATCCCAGTCACTCACATGGGTGATAAAATATGCGATAAAGTGAATTAATTTGAAGATGGAAGGGTGGGATTAAAGATAAAGAATATGTATGACAGAAACTATAATAACCTAACACTAACTTGTGAAATCAATATATACAGGTAACCTACCACTTTTATTTGTAAAACTTCTTAGGATAACTATTGTGGTAGGGATCTGGGGTGATATCTCAGCAGTTAGGAGCTTACTACTCTTACATAGGATCTGAGTATGATGTCCAGCACCCAATAGTAGCTCACAACCATCTGTAACTTCAGTTCCAGGGGATACAGTGCCCTCTTCTGGCTACCACAGGCAAAATACACATACATGATACACATACACAAAATACACATACATGATACACACACACAAAATACACATACATGACACACACACAAAAATACACATACATGATACACACACAAAATACACATACATGATACACACACACAAAAATACACATACATGATACACACACACAAAATACACATACATGATACATACATGCTACACTCTCTGGTCGAGTCAGCTGGACAAGCCAAAAAGCTTAAAAGTCACTCATGAGGCAAAAGAGTTTCAAGGAAGCTCTCCTCCTGGAGTCTAGCATTCTCTATCCATATATTAATTTTTCATTCCCGTGTTCCATTCCTGCGTTAGTCTAGTGTATGGATCCACGTGCTCTCTTTCAGTATTTTCCTATTATAAGTGCCTTTTAAGATTGAATTCTGACATAGCTAAAGCCTTCTGCCAGTGTTCCAACAGTCCTAAAACGTCCTTGAACTAGACAGTGACATTCAGAATAGCCTCTGTTATTACACTATCAAAAAAAGCCAAGTCGCTCCCATATACAGGAATTTACTATGGTTTAGGAAGTAGATCAGGCTGTGGTTTTAGAGTATTGCATTATTCATGAGATGGTTAGCTAGAAAGTTAGAACCATGACTTGGGTGTGAAAGCCCTTGCCCTAGGAGTGAAAAGTTCTCACACCTGGCTTCTAAGACTATAGCTGACCTTAGATAGGGCTGACTTTGTCTCAGTTATTTTATAGCCCATTTCCTGCCAGTCTTTGCGTTTCCATTCCTCTGTTCTGTGTAAGAGTCATTAAGCATCCAGTTACCTCATTTTGTACCTTGCGGGTATGTCACCCAACATCCTTATTGTCTTCTGTATAAAAAGTCTGATGCTCAATTCAAAAATTACACTCAGATTCCACATGACCTCTCCTGTGTGTGTCTGTTTGTCATTCATCCACCTTTTGCCCACCTGCATCGAGAGACCCATTCCACACAGACACAGGGACCCAGAGGGTCTGTGGCACACACACATTCACACAGATAAACATTTAAACAAATAAAATAAACCTTAAAGAAAATATCACTTTTTGCAGATGATATGATAGTATATATAAGTGACCCTAAAAATTCCACCAGAGAACTCCTAAGCCTGATAAACAGCTTCGGTGAAGTAGCTGGATATAAAATTAACTCAAACAAATCAATGGCCTTTCTCTACACAAAGAATAAACAGGCTGAGAAAGAAATTAGGGAAACAACACCCTTCTCAATAGTCACAAATAATATAAAATATCTTGGCGTGACTCTAACTAAGGAAGTGAAAGATCTGTATAATAAAAACTTCAAGTCTCTGAAGAAAGAAATTATAGAAGATCTCAGAAGATGGAAAGATCTCCCATGCTCATGGATTGGCAGGATCAACATTGTAAAAATGGCTATCTTGCCAAAAGCAATCTACAGATTCAATGCAATCCCCATCAAAACTCCAACTCAATTCTTCAACGAATTAGAAAGTGCAATCTGCAAATTCATCTGGAATAACAAAAAACCTAGGATAGCAAAAACTCTTCTCAAGGATAAAAGAACCTCTGGTGGAATCACCATGCCTGACCTAAAGCTTTACTACAGAGCAATTGTGATAAAAACGGCGTGGTACTGGTATAGTGACAGACAAATAGACCAATGGAATAGAATTGAAGACCCAGATATGAACCCACACACCTACGGTCACTTGATCTTCGACAAGGGAGCTAAAACCATCCAGTGGAAGAAACAGAGCATTTTCAACAAATGGTGCTGGCACAACTGGTTGTTTTCATGTAGAAGAATGCGAATCGATCCATTCCTATCTCCTTGTACTAAGGTCAAGTCTAAGTGGATCAAGGAACTTCACATAAAACCAGAGACACTGAAACTTATAGAGGAGAAAGTGGGGAAAAGCCTTGAAGATATGGGCACAGGGGAAAAATTCCTGAATAGAACAGTAATGGCTTGTGCTGTAAGATCGAGAATTGACAAGTGGGACCTCATGAAACTACAAAGCTTCTGCAAGGCTAAAGACACCATCAATAAGACAAAAAAACCACCAACAGATTGGGAAAGGATCTTTACCTATCCTAAATCAGATAGGGGACTAATATCCAATATATATAAGGAACTCAAGAAGGTGGACTCCAGAAAGTCCAATAACCCCATTAAAAAATGGGGCTCAGAACTGAACAAAGAATTCTCACCTGAAGAATACCAAATGGCAGAGAAGCACCTGAAAAAATGTTCAACATCCTTAATCATCAGGGAAATGCAAATCAAAACAACACTGAGATTCCACCTCACACCAGTCAGAATGGCTAAGATCAAAAATTCAGGTGACAGCAGATGCTGGCGAGGATGTGGAGAAAGAGGAACACTCCTCCATTGTTGGTGGGATTGCAAGCTTGTACAACCACTCTGGAAATCAGTCTGGCGGTTCCTCAGAAAATTGGACATAGTACTACCGGAGGATCCAGCAATACCTCTCCTGGGCATATATCCAGAAGATGTCCCAACCGGTAAGAAGGACACATGCTCCACTATGTTCATAGCAGCCCTATTTATAATAGCCAGAAGCTGGAAAGAACCCAGATGTCCCTCAACAGAGGAATGGATACAGAAATTATGGTACATCTACACAATGGAGTACTACTCAGCTATTAAAAAGAATGAATTTATGAAATTCCTAGCCAAATGGATGGACCTGGAGAGCATCATCTTGAGTGAGGTAACACAATCACAAAAGAACTCACACAATATGTATTCACTGATAAGTGGATATTAGCCCAAAACTTAGGATATCCAAGATATAAGATACAAGTTGCTAAACGCATGAAACTCAAGAAGAATGAAGACCAAAATGTGGACACTGTGCCCCTTCTTAGAATTGGGAACAAAACACCCAGGGAAGGAGTTACAGAGACAAAGTTCGGAGCTGTGATGAAAGGATGGACCATCTAGAGACTGCTGTATCCAGGGATCCATCCCATAATCAGCCTCTAAACGTGGACACCATTGCATACACTAGCAAGATTTTGCTGAAAGGACCCAAAGATAGCTGTCTCTTGTGAGACTATGCAGGGGCCTAGCAAACACAGGAGTGGATGCTCACAGTCAGCTATTGGATGTATCACAGGGCTCCCAATCGAGAAGCTAGAGAAAGTACCCAAGGAGCTAAAGGAATCTGCAACCCTATAGTTGGAACAACATTATGAACTAACCAGTACCCCGGAGCTCTTATCTCTAGCTGCATATGTATCGAAAGATGGCCTATTCGGCCATCACTGGAAAGAGAGGCCCATTGGACTTGCAAACTTTATATGCCCCAATATAGGGGAATGCCAGGGCCAAAAGAATGGGAATGGGTGGGTAGGGAAGTGGGGGGCGCTATGGGGGACTTTTGGGATAGCATTGGAAATGTAATTGAGGAATATATGTAATAAAAAATAAAAAAAATTTTAAAAAAAGAAAATATGATGTCATTAACCATCTGAACACTAGTATGAAGATAAGTTCTTTCCAAATACTTTTTTTTTTCAGAATAACCAATTTATTTATTTTTTTAACTCACAATCACAACACAGTCCAAGAAGGCCAAACACGTGCCCAGTAACCAACACTACATACAAGCCTCAGTAACCATCCATAGTTAGATCTCTTTCATGGCCATTCCAAAGCAACGGAGCTGTTAGAAATATAACGGTCCACACTTGTACTATCAGTTATACAGAACCAATGTTACATCTCTTCAGCTTGATTTTCTTGATTAGATTAAACCATTTGCAATCCTGCACTGCCGCAGCACCTCATTGAAGCCCTCACAGAGCTTGACATCACTCTGGTTCTGAGCACACTCCAGAAACTGCTTGATCTCTAGAGAGCAAGGTCCAAAAGACTGCTGGTTCTGCAGCTGGGCTCCCTGAGGCACCTGGTAAGTGAGGTCAGGCTTTGTGGGCTCAGCACTACCACCTCCGCTGAAGCCCCCAGTGATGGTGTGACCCAGGGTGTGCCCCACTGCAGAGCCCACAGCCACACCGGCAGTGGTGGTAGCCATCTGGGCCATCAGGCCTGGCTGTCGGGGCACAGCGGCAGGTGAGCCAACTGCAGATGGTGCAGCTGCTGCTGGAGACTGAGCTGCAGGTGCTCTTCGGGGAGCAGCCCTCACCTGAGGGGCCCGGCTGGCCGGAGGAGTCACCCGGGAAGTCTGGCTTCGGCTTCCATGCGGCATCCTAACTGCTCAGTTGTCTCACCGATCAGCGAAGACAAACTGCCAAATACTGCTTCTTAGACCCACAATTTAGTATATTAGCTATACATAAGCAAAAGCAGAGATTTCCAAAGATTATAGGTGTAAATCAGAGGCCAGAAAAGATTTTTATAGATAGCCCAATAATAAATATTTTCAAGTTTTGCTAGAAAAAAATATCTCTTGTATTTAACTCAACTCCACCATTAAGCAGCCATATATAATGTTTAAGTGAATGTTTGTGCTGGCATGCCAATAAAACTTTATTAATCAAATTAGGCCCTTGACTTTGGCTATATACAGACCCCTGTTTTCTGCATTATAAGTTTTTCAGAATAATAAGGTATCCAAAATGATTGCAAATGTCAGAATGCAGGAGAGATCCAATTTTGGCCATTTTATTCTGGCTTTTGTTTCTTTTGCAATGCTTTCTACAGTGAATAAGCTGGTTAAATAATGTAAATTAAATTAATCAAAATAATTCTATAGAAAAGTCCTAAAATATTCCAAAATAAATTGTAAGAAATCATTCTTGAAAGTGTCATGAATATAATATCCAAAATATATTTTACCTTTCTATTTTGTCAAATAATTATGAATTATATTTTCCTTGAACGAAATATAAGTTCTTTATAAGTAGCCAAGAACAATGAATCAAATGTCATCTTTAGAGACAGGTAAAGATGGGGACAAGATGTCACTTATCCAATGCCAAAATAGTGGTGAAGGAGATGGAAAGAACTAGATGCCTCCAGTCCTAGAGCTTGATAAATGCCAGTGTGCAATGGCATAGACACAGGAATGCATGGACTAAGAAGTGTTTCCTATAAAAGGGAAAGTGAGTTCAATAATAAACAAAATACTCACATGTGGAGGCTATGGGTTATGTCCTTTCTTACATTCTTTGATATTTTCATGTATTTCTAGAATGCTTTTTCATCATTTTCACACATACCCCCATTTCCCTCTCATTCCCTCCCTGTCTGACTGAAACTCCTTTCCTCTACAAAAAAACCTCTCTACTTTCATATTTTTCTACTTGTATGTTTGATTGAGTTTAATTATTTGAGGGTTACTGCAAGGAAAGCCCAGGATTCCACATGTCATCTTTCATCCCCTCCCCAAATGGTCTCCACAGACTCTTAAGCTTTAACTCAATTTGGTTCAGAGCCAACCACAGGCTCTCCCCTTTTTTTTTAAAAAGAATTAGGTATTTTCCTCAATTATATTTCCAATGCTATCCCCAAAGTCCCCCATACCTTCCCCCCCCGACACTCCCCTACCCACCCACTCCCACTTTTTGGCCTTGGTGTTCCCCTGTACTGGGGCATATAAAGTTTGCATGTCCAATGGGCCTCTCTTTCCAGTGATGGCCGACTAGGCCATCTTTTGATACATATGCAGCTAGAGTAAAGAGCTCCAGGGTACTGGTTAGTTCATAATGTTGTTGTGCCTATAGGGTTGCAGATCCCTTTAGCTCCTTGGATACTTTCTCTAGCTCCTCCATTGGGGGCCCTGTGATCCATTCAATAGCTGACTGTGAGCATCCACTTATGTGTTTGCTAGGCCCCGGCATAGTCTCACAAGAGACAGCTATATCCGGGTCCTTTCAGCAAACTCTTGCTAGTGAATGCAATGGTGTCAGCGTTTGGAGGCTGATTATGGGATGGATCCCTGGGTATGGCAGTCTCTAGATGGTCAATCCTTTTGTCTCAGCTCCAAACTTTGTCTCTGTAACTCTCTCCATGGGTGTTTTGTTCCCAATTTTAAGAAGGGGTAAAGTGTTCACACTTTGGTCTTCATTCTTCTTCAGTTTCATGTGTTTTGCAAATTGTATCTTATATCTCTGGTATACTAAGTTTCTGGGCTAATATCCACTAATGCAATCCCCATCAAAATTCCAACACAGTTCTTCAACAAATTAGAAAGAGCAATCTGCAAATTCATCTGGAATAAAAAAAAAAAAAAACTAGGATAGCAAAAACTCTTCTCAAGGATAAAAGAACCTCTGGTGGAATCACCATGCCTGACCTAAAGCTTTACTACAGAGCAATTGTGATAAAAACTGCATGGTACTGGTATAGTGACAGACAAGTAGACCAATGGAATAGAATTAAAGACCCAGAAATGAACCCATACACCTATGGTCACTTGATCTTCGACAAGGGAACTAAAACCATCCAGTGGAAAAAAGACAGCATTTTCAACAAATGGTGCTGGCACAACTGGTGGTTATCATGTAGAAGAATGAGAATTGATCCATTCCTATCTCCTTGTACTAAGGTCAAATCTAAGTGGATTAAGGAACTCCACATAAAACCAGAGACACTGAAACTTATAGAGGAGAAAGTGGGGAAGAGCCTTGAAGATATGGGCACAGGGGGAAAATTCCTGAATAGAACAGCAATGGCTTGTGCTGTAAGATCGAGAATTGACAAATGGGACCTCATGAAACTGCAAAGCTTCTGCAAGGCAAAAGACACCGTCAATAAGACAAAAAGGCCACCAACAGATTGTGAAAGGATCTTTACCTATCCTAAACCAGATAGGGGACTAATATCCAATATATATAAAGAACTCAAGAAGGTGGACTCCAGAAAATCAAATAACCCCATTAAAAAATGGGGCTCAGAGCTAAACAAAGAATTCTCACCTGAGGAATACAGAATGGCTGAGAAGCATCTGAAAAAATGTTCAGCATCCTTAATCATCAGAGAAATGCAAATCAAAACAACCCTGAGATTCCATCTCACACTAGTCAGAATGGCTAAGATCAAAAATTCAGGTGACCACAGATGCTGGCGAGGATGTGGAGAAAGAGGAACACTCCTCCATTGCTGGTGGGATTGCAAGCTGGTACAACCACTCTGGAAATCAGTCTGGCGGTTCCTCAGAAAATTGGACATAGTACTACCGGAGGATCCAGCAATACCTCTCCTGGGCATATATCCAGAAGATGCTCCAACTTGTAATAAGGACACATGCTCTACTATGTTCATAGCAGCCTTATTTATAATAGCCAGAAGCTAGAAAGAACCCAGATGCCCCTCAACAGAGGAATGGATGCAAAAAATGTGGTACATTTACACAATGGAGTACTACTCAGCTATTAAAAAGAATGAATTTATGAAATTCCTAGGCAAATCGTTGGACCTGGTGGGCATCATCCTGAGTGAAGAACTCAAATGATATGTACTCACTGATAAGGCTCTCCCTTTTGATGAATGTTAAAATTCTCCTGAACCTCGATGATGACCATTTCTAAGAATACTTTTACCTTCAATTCTACTGCAAGGTGGTGACACTTTCTGCCCAGATGAATTTCACTGTGCCAGCCTTATTAGAAAATTTATTGTTGTATGTCTGTCTCCTATATTGGAAACTATTTCAAATAACAGCATCTCTGGCATCTACTTAATAGTTGTACTCCTGTTCTAAATAATAACACAAGCAAATGTTTTTAACATCATCAAATATCTTCAAGGAGACAAAATCATCATCTTTGGGAATTGGATTACTATAATAGCTTAATTGTTTTCCCTATCACTGCCATATTTTCTCTATAGTCTACATTCACAGAAATATAAAAATAATGTCTTGTAACGACATACATGAACTTATTCTAATTCTTGATTAAGAGACTTAGGATGCAATGTAATTTCCTTCCCATGGTCTCAGCATTTTTGTCAATCTGTTCTGGGATAGGTATTGAAACTAATATTGTAATGCTGTATGTGCTTATACTGGAAATCTTTGTCTTCAACATATTCAATTCTCGGTTGGTGGCTTAGTCTCTGGGAGCTCTGAGAGGCCCTCATTAATTGACACTGTTGTTCCTATGGGGTTGCTACTCCCCCTCAGTTCCTTTAGTCCTTCCCCAAATACTTCCATAGAGATACCTGACTTCAATCTAATGGTTGGCTGTAAGTGACTGCATTTGTCTCAGTCAGCTGCTGGTAGAGCCTCTCAGAGAACAGCCATGCCAGGCTCCTGTCTGCAAGTACAATATAGCATCTGTAATGGTGTCAGGGTCAGCATATGGAATGGATCACAAGTTGGGGTGGTCTCTTGATGACCTTTCTTTCAGTCTTTGCTCAGTTTTTGTTCCTGAATTTCCTTTAGACTGGAGCAATTCTGGATCAAAAATTTTGAAGGCAGGTGGGTGGTCTCTTGCCTCAACTAGGGGCCATGTCTATCTACTGGAGAAACCACAATTCTACAGGAGAATCTTTTTTATTGGATATTTTCTTTATTTACATTTCAAATGTTATCCCCTTTCCCAGTTTCCCCATGCCCCAAACTCCCTATCCCATCCTCCCTTCTCGTGCTTCTATGAGGGTGTTCCTCTACTCACCCACCCACTCTCACCTCTCCTAGAAGCATATGCTGGTCCGTGCCCCAGGGCACATGGGTAGAAGAGGACGGCCTTCTCTGGCCTTAGTGGGAGAGGAAGCACTTTATCCTGTGGAAACTGGATGCCCTAGGGAAGAGGAATGCTGTGGAGGGGTGAGGTGGAGGGGGACTGAATGGGGGAGTACCCTCTCAGAGGCAAAGGAGGTGCCAGGGGAGTTGGGATGAAGAATTCCAGAATGGGGGACCAGGAAGGAGGGCAACTTCCAGAATGTAGATAAATAAAATAATTAAAATTTTTAAAATATAAAAGGCAAAAAGGTGAGGATTTGAAATATGGTAAACAAAAATTGCATTCTCACAAGATTATTTTTTAGATAAAAATCATAAATCTTGAAACTTACAAAAATATAGTGTTATCTGGTAAATGTTTAGTTATGGCCTTTGTTGAATCTGTATATTCTAATTATGTTTATACTAGAAATTGTTTTATGTATCGCCCAGGAAAAAAAACTATTAAAAGTGTTTTGAAGAAAAAAAAACAAAACCATTCTCCTGTACAGTGTAGACTGAAGACTAACATCTCTCAAGGAATCCTTCAGGCCTGTAGGCCCAGATCTGGACTGCTGAAACATCCGGCCTTGTAGACAGGGTAGCTATCAGGTTCTCTGCCTCTTCACATATTGCTAAAGTACCAACCAATACCATATAAGCCAATCCCTTAAATATTGCTGGTTCCAAGATAGGAGAAAGACCTACAATCAAAGGAATCTGGGTCATTTTTAAAATCTGGCAAAGGCCAGGGACCAAATTTCCTCCTAGAAGAAAACTCACACAAGAAACAGAGAGCAGCTGACACATTGACTTTAAGCCAGTGAAACTTGTGTTGGATTTCTGATCCTGACAACTGTAAGGTAATATAATTGGTCTGTTTTGAACCACTAAACTTGTAATGTGTCATTACAGTGGCCATAACAATGATTGATCAGCTATTTTCATTGCTAACACCTCAAACTTAAGGTTCAATGCAAATGTCTTCTCCAGTATTGCCTACCACATTAACCATTACTGACTTGATTTTCCATTCTAACTCAGCTTCCATATAAGTTTTCCCATTAGACATCCCCTTATACCTCTGACCACTGTATACCTTCAACAGAGTTAATTCATAGATAAGCAAAACCAAAAACCAAAAGCAAAAAAAAAAAAAGAAAGAAAGAAAGAAAGAAAGAAAGAAAGAAAGAAAGAAAGAAATCAAACCTCAAATCCACCTAAACAAAAAGTAGAAAATAACGACAAACTTAAAAAATAAAATAAAATGAATATGGTGGTCATTTTGTATGCCTTGGGTCAGGAATGTTGGAAAAAGAACCAGGTTTGAATTAAGTAAAGACCGTTTGTGTTGGATGAAAAGAAATTTTTGACGGTAGTTGGAGAAATTGCACAAGGAAACACGCTGCCAGGAAGGGCCATAGAGGCCTAGATTGTGGCAACACTCACAACAGAGATTAGATAATGCAAGTCCGAAGAGTAAGTGGATCTCAGCCTGCAGCATTTACTGGACGACTGCTTGTTCTTCCTCCAGCTTAAAAATGTATGTAGCACAAAGCAATGAATCACAGGACAACATCTGTATGTAATTGCATTTCTGTTCCAATAATAAATGTTTCAACTGCTACGCTATTTACGAAAGCTGTTATCATAAAGAGCCAAGTGGGGGAAATTTGAAACACAAATGCTTATCTTAAGAAACCTTTCCTTGGCAATCCTGTGTCTGAGTACCCAGTGCCAAATTTACTGGAGTGTTGGAATTGTCATGAGGAATTTATCTTTTAAATTCTCTTTTAAATTGATTTTCAGGTGTTTGATTGCATGCAAAAGGCCCTCTTGTCAGTCATGGTTTTCATTATGATTTTTTTTAAACCAAATGAGGACAAAGTACTAAAAATTGTACATAGCTCTTGCATGAACCTGTTATCTGTCATTGAGACCTACTGCCACTCTTAGGTGGTGATCTACATCTTCTGTTTTTGAAGTTTTGGATTTTCACATGTATCTATGTATCTATCTATGTATCTACGTTTCTATGTATCCATATTTCTATGATCTATCTTTATTTTATTTATTTACTTATCCAGTGTGTGTGTGTGTATGTGTGTGTGTGTGTGTGTGTGTGTGTGTGTGTGTGAGAGAGAGAGAGAGAGAGAGAGAGAGAGAGAGAGAGAGAGAGAGAGAGAGAGAGAGAGAGTTTTATGTGGAGATGCATGTGTGGATGTCAATAGACAATTTAAGGTAGCTTTTTTCCTTCTCCCCTGTGGTTTCTGGAGATGAAACTCTGGTTCTCAGACTTGGTGGCAAGCTCTTTTAGCCTCTGATCCCTACAAGTTCTTTTTAGTGAACAATTATCAAGACAAAGAACTAACATGACATTTTCTTTCCTTCCTTCAGAAGGAGTATAAAATGATGATAAAATGCAGAAAACAGTAGGAACTAAGAGAAACTGTTGTTTTCTCAGGTCAGCCTTATGCTCCTTAGCACCCTATAGTGGTAGAAAAGCAATTTGGGGTTTTAACCCATTCAGTTTTATTATTATTATTATTATTTATATAAAAGTCACTCAGGTGAGCAAAGCATAAAAATTCTTCAAACAACACACATATAAAGAATGAAGTAATAACTCTTAAATGATTCCCTCTTTCCATTTGCCTAAGCAGATGTTTCAAGATGAAGTTGAAGTTGAGAGCTTTTTAAAAAATAAGACAGCAAAAGAATAAGAAGGCAAATTATGACAGCAGGAAAAAATATTCAAACAACAAAAGAAAGGAGTAATTTTCTAATGGTAATTATAAAGCACACGCCCATTTCCCAAGGTCTGTATATCCTATCTCCTAACACTTTGTTCTCACCACGTTAATATTGTTTAAAACATCTCAGTTGAATATTAAAACCAAATGAAAACTTAGAATGGTCAGAGACATATTCGGGAGGGGAAGAGGTTTTTGAGATAGGGAAGACTTCTTTGTAGCTCTGCTTGTTGTTGAGTTCACTATCCTGCTTTAGTCTTAATACATCTGTCATTACAGAAATGAACTACCAAGTTCAAGCCCTCGGAGTTATCATAAACTTTACCATTTATTTATTTATTGTGCTTCTGTGTATCTGTTTGGGCATGTGTATCATTGCATTGATGTAGAGTCAGAAGATAACCTGTAAGAGTTGCTTCTCTCTTTCCACTAAATAGATCCTGGGGACCAAACTCTAGTTACTAGGCTTGAGGGGCAAATATTTTTACCAGCTGAGCTCTCTAAAGTTATATTTAGTGAACTCTTTATATTTTTAATATCTAAACATTTGTTGAACTATCAAATGATTATCTTCTAGACAGTATACAATTTCTTTATCCCACCCAGATACCCTGATCCATATACTATATCTTAGAGTCAGATAAAAAGATAGCTCTCTCTTCATCAAAGAATATTGGGTAATTTTTTGTGTTCCAGACACAGTCGTAGATCAAAGCAACTTAAGTAAAGGTTGGATGAATTGAAGAAACATAAGGCATCTTATCTTCTCCTTTTTTGAATTAGAGACAATGTGAATTTCATAGTATTGAAATACATGGATCAGTAACAACTGATTTGCATAGCATGCGTCCCTTTATCATATAATAAGAAAGACACGTATCCTCCCCAGAATATTGTTTCAATACTATAGTCCCAATCTAATCATGCAAAAACAACAGAAATAATCTACAAAATACCTGACCAATCCTGCTTAGAACTAGCATGGTCTTACAAAGTCAAAGGAAGAAAGAGGCATATTGTCATGGTTCTGCAGGGAATGTGAAAAATGTGATGGCTAAATACACAGTGTATTATTGCTTTGCATGGGATCATAGAACAGAAAGAGGACAATTGTTTGGAAACTAGAAATCCAAATAAAGTTCAACATTGAGTTAGAAGTAATAAAGTAACAGACTTGGATTTCTTAAATTCTTAAATTTTGAAAAATGTATGATGTAATGCAAGATGCTGGCATTAGTAATAGCTAGGTAAAGAAATATCGAATTTTCTGTACATTCTTGCTAAAATTTTCAGTAATTTAACATTATTCAAACATTAAAAAGAGAAGAAATACAGCCAAACTCTATGCAGTAAGCAACAGTTATGACTTACAATGAATCAGTTCAGGAATTTGGCTACATGATTGCACAAAGCACTATGCATTCCATAGAAACCATTCTTACAGTTGAGAGTTGTGGTCTTTTCCTAGACTAAGGAAATATGGTAGGATCCCTGACATTCCTACCCATGGTGTGTGTGTGTGTGTGTGTGTGTGCGCGCGCGCGATGGTTGTGTTGTGAACATGTGGTATATGAACTTATTCAGTGAGTGTAGGCATGTGTGCATACAATTGTGGGTGCATATTTGTATATGAATGTGGAGGGTCAGAAGTCTGTTGGTATTCCCCCCCCTTTGTTTGTTGAGACAAGATATCTCACTGAATCTGAAATACACCAATTTCACTAGGTAAGTTAGAGAGTGATTTGTAGCTATCTGTCAGTCTCTACTCAATGATCTATCTTTCCAGGCAATACTGATTTATTCTTAGTAAATTCAGAGAACTATAGTCCCTAATGATCCACATGATCAAGAGGGTGAACAATGTATATTCTACTACATTCTTTAAAGCTAAGCTCTTTGATAATGGGTGTGTGATAGTTAAAGCTTATGATGATTTCATCAGCAAATAACCCTGTTATAAGCCAAGGAGCATCTGCATCACATTAATTTTACATTGTGGTCAGAGAAAGAAAAACAAAGTGGAGAATAATCCATCAGAAGACAAGAAGGACAAAGACACATAAGGAGAAACAGGCAAAGTGAATCAGACAGAAATAGAAATAGACTAATGGCTTCCTTGATTGTGTCAGAGCTTAGTGGCTTAGTTATAGGACTTCCTGATATTGTCTTATACTAAAGGTCAGAAAGGGATGACTTTAAACACTAAGCAATTTAACATAGACTCAAAGGATACAAAAAAGTACATAAAGTTTTTGGTCTGAGTTACTTATTTTCAAATTTGAGTAATATTTTTCTACATGATTCTGATGGTTTTGCATGCTTTGTGATTATACAACTTTTGTTTAGTAAGTTTCTAGGGAGACTTGAAGAGATTGGTTACCAAACTTTTGATAATGAACGCTGTCATGTGCCATACAATTGTTCTTTGAGAAACTTCCATTTTCTATTGTCCAATTCCAGCAGGATAAATATAGACATGACCTTGATTTCTTTCTAACAAGTAATTCTATTTAGAAATCTGTCTAGTTTTCCTCTGTTTAAAATACCCTGGAATAGATATAATGAAAGCAAATAAAAGATAATTGTTTTTTCTGTACAAGAAGTTAAAGTTTCGTACTTACATAAATATATACATATTATGCAATATGTGTGTGTTTGTGTGTGTGTGTATACATTATCCATATATTCCATAACCTTTGTGAGGGAGCTCTGAGACCAACATGTGTATTTATACACTCACACATTTCAGAGTAAAATGCTTTACAGAAGAGACTTGAAACACTGTTAAGCATAAATGAGGATAGTCTTTATGAGGTTGTGAGTTGTTAGTGGCCAATCAAAGGGATTCAATTGAGGTATCACATAAGTAAGTTTAAACATGTACTTCTTGGATAGGTCACATCTCATATCCAGAACTCTAAATTTTTCATGAATATTGATCAAGGAACTAACTCACACATAATACAAAATAAATTCTTTATCTAGAAATTGAGATTTTTGGTAATAGATGATGAGTTGGAATTAGAAGAATGAGTTAAATCTGTGAAGACAGAGACACATGACAGATAGATGCTAATTTTCCCTGTGTAACTTCTATTGTAAATACAGAGTTCATATAATCTTGGATTTAATCTTTAAGGCAGCCAATTACATAGACTCTTTAGTAAGAGCCAAAGTTCTAAATTTCCCCTTTCCACTGATATAGCATACCAAATCTGAGTCTAATTAAGCCTTTTGAATTTGTTATCACTATTAAGAACTATGTATTCTGTCCAGAAAATTAACTTCACTTAGGAATTTATGTTTTGATGGTTTTTCTACAAAAACAAATGATGACTACAAAGGCAACAAATCTGTAAAACAAACAAACTTCATTTTTTCCTGATAAAGAATTGGTTTCCCTGTAAGCTGAAAACAATGTTAGGAATCTAAGGTATGACAATGCACACAGTGAGTTTTACACCGAATTAAACTGTTCATGGTGCATTGTCCTGGCTCTTCTCTGCCAAGCATGGTGTTTAGTACTTAGATAATATCCAACATTATTTATATAGCTTCAAGTTTCTCACCATTAATATTATTAACATTCTAGATCCCATATTTCTTTTTTGAGTGTGTTTTTATAGAAGCATGTTCTGTGTATTGCAAGATGTTGAGCAGTATCCTTGTGTTCCACTCATTGTAGGCAAACTACCTCTACCCACACATACTTTTTAATAATAAGCAAATATATCTCCAGACAATTCCAATTGTTCCATGGGCTACAGAACTCCATCTGTTAATAGCCACTATTTTCTGGCTGGCACAGAGAGGAAAGATATTTTCCCTCTAAGGCTGACAACCTGAGTTTTATCCTATATGGTAGAAAGAGAGAATTGATGTCTGCAAACAGTTCTCTGAGCTCCACACGCATGCATGCCATGCTACATGTGTGCCTTCTTGTCCTATAGTAAACAAATACATGTAAAAAAAGAACCAAGAAAACACTGATATCTCTTTATGTATCTATATCTGTTAATATGCCTCCCTATAAATGGAATACACAAATAAGTAGATTTTGTAGTAAAACATTCATGTTTCCATTAGGCATGGCCAAGTGGACACATGAGAAATATGAGTGAGTCTTATTATATATTAACACATATGTTATTAATGCACAGTAAAAACAAGAAAATCTTTTGACACCAATCATGCATCTGCATGCCTTATATGTTTTATTTTCCCGCCTACCAGAAAGTAACATGCTTTTTCTGTACAGTTTTCAGATATTCCTTGGGATAAAAAAGAGAATTGCTTTGATGATTTGAGTTTGGAAATACATAACTGATCATATATAATATTGTTGGATATATAAGAACCTGAACTGTTTTTAGAGGAAAACTAGATGATTTCTTAATGTAAAAAAGGTTTTCTTTAAATATCAAGACACAGAACCTTAGTTGGTTCAGACTACAACAGTGTGAAAAATGAGATTTGGTTTCTGAAAGTTAAGAGAGGTAGGTTCTATTTCCAGTCTGAGATGCTGAGAAGAGTTAGAATTGTAGGGTACTCTGTCTCATTAAAGGGTAGCCAGAATGAAACAGAAACAGAGGAAAGATTTCAGCTGGCTGGCCTCAAGTTTTTCTTGGCTACTCGTTGATGAGGAGGAAATTGGAGATATTCCTGTGTCACCAAGAGTGCTATGGATGGAGTGGCTGGAATTTGAGAGCTGGAAACATGCTAAGAATTATGTGTGGTGTAACTCTAGAAAAGTGGTACTATGCCAAATGCTGCTATGAGGGGGGCATTGCAGGCTGGGAGAAATGAAAGGATGAGGCTAAAGGTCAAGAGTATTGCCAGCACTACCCTTATAGATGCTCTGCCAATAAATTAGCCTTCCTCACTGTCTTCTCACAGTAAGACCACTCTTTTAAGATAATTTAACTGGTCATTAAAAAAATAAATTCTCAAGTAGCTTTGGTTTGAAGTCTAAATCTTTCTTGTTGAATGAACAAAGAATTCTTATGCTAAATAGAAACACGGGCTATAGTTGAGTTGACTTTATGGGAGAGATTTTTCACAGTAAGGATGTGATAACTTTCAAACTTCCTACAAGTACAGATTTTTTTACAGTAGACATGTTCAAAAAATGTTAGAGAATAACATATACAAAAGATAATTCAGGTAGTTACATTATATCCTAAAGCACCTAAAAGACTGGTAATCTGGAAGATTTTGATTCATTTTTAAAAATGAAGGCACAGTTCGTAAAAGTAATCAGATGAACTGAGTTAGATTACTTTTATTTCTTTCTTTACTGTTCATTTCCACACTGTGCATGTGTGTGTGTGTACACTCACACACGTGTGTGTGTGTCTGTGTGTCTGTGTGTGTGTGTGTATACAAGCACGGGTATACAGAGGTCATAGGTCAACTTCCACTATTGTTTTTTTGAGACAGAGTCACTAGAATCTTGGACTACTTAAGAAAGAAAGGAGGGCTGATTTGGGATATCAATATGGCAATTTCTCAGAAAATTGGAAATCAGTCTACCAGCTACACCACTACTGGCCATATATCCAAAGGATGCTCCACCACACCACAAGGACACTTGCTCAACTTTGTTCCTAGCAGCTTTATTCTAATAGTCAGAAACTGGAAACAACTTACATGTCCCTCAAGCAAACAATAGATAAAGAAAATGTGGTGCATTTACACAATGGAATACTGCTCAGCTATTAAAAACAAGGACTCCATGAAATTTGCTTGCAAAGGAATGGAACTAGAAAATATCATCCTGAGTGAGATAAGCCAGACACAGAAGACAAGAATGGTATGTACTCAAGTGGATATTAGCCATAAAGTAAAGGATAATCATGCAATATTCTACAGACTGAAAGAAGCTAAGTAACAAAGGGGGTTCAATGGAGGGACAGGTAGATCTCAGGGACAAGGGGAAACAGAATAAACATAAATGGAAGATGAGAAGAGGGAACTGGGCATGACTGGGGGGTGGGGATGGAAACAGGAAGGATCAGGAATTGGGAGGACAGAAGAATGTATCAGGAGTGTAACTGGAATTGAAGCAGGGGCATCTCTGGGACAAACTAGAAATGTAGAGCAATGAAAACTCCTAGGGATCTATGAGGGTGAACATAGCTAAGACTCCAAGAATTGGGAAGTGGGGATGTTGCGGAACCTGAAATGGTCCCCTCCTGTAACCAAGCAAGACTTCCAGTGGAGGGATTGGTACAGCAAACCAGATACAAAACCATCGACCTACAATTTGTCCTACCTACAAGATGTGCTGAGGTAAAGGGGGTGAAGAAGTGTGCAACTAGCTAACCAATGACTGCTTCAGATTAAGACACACACCAAGCCAGGAAGGCTCTGCCAGAGCAGGTGGGGGAGCCATCCTGGGTCCCAGATCCCTCAGAGACTAGTCTGTGCAGGTGAGAGTGCTGAGTACAGAAGCTACACAGCTTCTGGGACAGGCCTTGTTTTGGGCCTTCATCTTCAGCCAGGAGGCAGGTCCGAACAGCCAGATATCTGTGCACCTTCCCTGCAAGAGGAGAGTTTGCCTGCAGAGAGTACTCTGACCACTGAGACTCAGGAAAAGCTAGACTCCCAGGTCTGCTGACAGAGGCTAACAGAATCACAGGAGGAACAAGCTCCAACCAGAGACAACTATAACAACTAACTCCCGAGATTACCAGATGGCGAAAGGCAAACGTAAGAATCTTACTAACAGAAACTAAGACCACTCACCATCATCAGAACCCAGCACTCCCACCTCAGCTAGCCCTGGATACTTCAACACACCCGAAAAGCAAGACTCGGATTTAAAATCATATCTCATGATGCTGGTAGAGGACATCAAGAAGGACTTTAATAACTCACTTAAAGAAATACAGGAGAACACTGCTAAAGAGGTAGAAGTCCTTAAAGAAAAACAGGAAAACACATCCAAATAGGTGATGGAATTGAACAAAACCGTACAAGACCTAAAAAGGGAAGTAGAAACAAAAAAGAAAATCCAAAGTGAGACAATGCTGGAGATAGAAACCCTAGGAAAGAAATCTGGAACCATAGACGCGAGCATCAGCAACAGAATACAAGTGATGGAAGAGAGAATCTCAGGTGCAGAAGATTCCATAGAGAACATGGGCACAACAATCAAAGAAAATGCAAAATGCAAAAAGATCCTAATTCAAAACATCCAGGACACAATGAGAAGACCAAACATACAGATAATAGGAGTAGATGAGAATTAAGATTTTCAACATAAAGGGCCAGCAAATATCTTCAACAAAATTATAGAAGAAAACTTCCCAAACTTAAAGAAAGAGATGCCCATGAACATACAAGAAGCCAACAGAACTCCAAATAGACTGGACCAGAAAAGAAATTCCTTCTGACACAGACACATAATAAACAGAACAACAAATGTACTAAATAAAGATAGAATATTAAAAGCAGTAAGGGGAAAAGGTCAAGTGACATATAACGGGAGGCCTATTAGAATTACACCAGACTTCTCACCAGAGACTATGAAAGCCAGAAGACCTTGAACAGATGTTATGCAGGCACTAAGAGAACACAAATGGCAGCCCAGGCTACTATACCCAGCAAAACTCTCAATTAACATACATGGAGAAACCAAAGTACTCCATGATAAAACCAAATTCACACAATACCTTTCCATGAATCCAACCCTTCAAAGGATAATAAAGGTAAAACACCAACACAAGGACAGAAAGTATACCCTAGAAAAAGCAAGAAAGTAATCCTTCAACAAACCTAAAAGAAGACAGCCTCAAGCACAGAATCCCAACTTTGACAACAAAAATAACAGGAAGCAACAATTACTTTTCTTTAATTTCTCTTAACATCAATGTACTCAATTCCCCAATAAAAAGACATAGACTAATAGACTGGCTACACAAACAGGACCCAAAATTTTGTTGCTTACAGGAAACCCATCTCAGGGAAAAGGACAGACACTACCTCAGAGTGAAAAGCTGGAAAACTATTTTCCAAGCCAATGGTCCGAAGAAACAAGCTGGAGTAGCCATTCTAATATTGAATAAAATTGGCTTCCAACCCAAAGTTATCAAAAAAGAAGAGGGGCAATTCATACTCATCAAAGGTAAAATCTACCAAGAGGAGCTCTCAATTCTGACTATCTATGCTCCAAATGCAAGGGCAGCCACATTCATTAAAGAAAATTTAGTAAAGCTCAAAGCACACATTGCACCTAACACAATAATAGTGGGAGATTTCAACACCCCACTCTCACCAGTGGACAGATCCTGGAAACAAACTAAACAGAGACACATGGACACTAACAGAAGTTATGAAACAAATGGATTTAACTGATATCTACAGAACATTTTATCCTAAACCAAAAGGATATAACTTCTTCTCAGTGCCACATGGAACCTCCTCCAAAATTGGCCATATAATTGGTCACAAAACAGGCCTCAACAGATACAAAAATATTGAAATTATTCCATGCATCCTATCTGATTACCACGGACTAAGGCTGATCTTCAATAACAACATAAATAACAGAAAGCCAACATTCATGTGGAAACTAAACAATACTCTACTCAATGATTCCTTGGTCAAGGATGAAATAAAGAAAGAAATTAAAGACTTTTTAGAGTTAAATGAAAATGAAGCCACAACATACCCAAACTTATGGGACACAATGAAGGCAGTCCTAAGAGGAAAACTCATAGCTCTGAGTGCCTCCAAAAAGAAGCTAGAAAGAGCATGCACTAACAGTCTGACAGCACGCCTAGAAGCTCTAGAACTAAAGGAAGCAATTCACCCAAGAGGAGTAGATGGCTGGAAATAATCAAACTCAGGGGCAAAATCAACCAAGTGGAAACAAGAAGAACTCTTCAAAGAATCAACAAAAACAGGAGCTGGTTCTTTGAGAAAATCAACAAGATAGATAAACCCTTAACCAGACTAACTAGAGGGCACAGAGACGGTATCCTAATTAACAAAATCAGAAATGAATAAGGAGACATAACAACAGAACCTGAGGAAATCCAAAATATCATCAGATCCTACTACAAAACTACAAAACTAGAAAACGTGGATGAAATGGACAACTTCCTAGTCAGATACCAGGTACCAAAGTTAAATCAGGATCAGATTAACAATCTAAACAGTCTCATTTCCCCTAAAGAATTACAAGCAGTCATCAATAGTCTCCCAACCAAAAAATGCCCAGGACCAGGTGGGTTTAGTGCAGAGTTCTATCAGATCTTCAAAGATGACCTAATTCCAACTCTTCTCAAACTATTCCTCCAAATAGAAACAGAAGGTACTCTACCAAATTCATTCTATGAAGCCACAGTTACTCTGATACCTAAACCACACAAAGATCCAACAAAGAAAGAGAACTTCAGATCAATTTCCCTTAGAAATATCGATACAAAAATACTCAATAAAATCCTCACAAACCGAATCCAAGAACACGTCAAAATGATCATCCATCTTGACCAAGTAGGTTTCATCCCAGGGATGCAGGGATGGTTTAATATATGGAACTCCATCAACGTAATCCATTATATAAACAAACTTAAAGACAAAAACCACATGATCATCTCGTTAGATGCTTACAAAGCATTTGACAAACATCCAACACCCCTTCATGATAAAAGTCTTGGAAATATCAGGAATTCAAGGCCTATACCTTAACATAATAAAAGCAATCTATAGAAAACCAGTAGCCAACATCAAACTAAATGGAGAGAAACTCAAAGCAATCCAACTAAAATCAGGGACTAGACAAGGCTGCCCACTTTCTCCCTACCTATTCAATATGGTACTTGAAGTTCTAGCCAGAGCAATTCAATAACAAAAGGACATCAAGGGGATACAAATTGGAAAGGAATAAGTCAAAATATCACTATTTGAAGATGATATGATAGTATATATAAGTGACCCCCAAAATTCCACCACAGAACTCCTAATCCTGATAAACAGCTTCAGTGCAGCAACTGGATATAAAATTAACTCAAATAAATCAATGGCCTTTCTCTACACAAATGATAAACTGAGAAAGAAATTGGGGAAACAGCACCCTTCACAATAGTCACAAATAATATAAAATACTTTGGTGTGACTCTAACTAAGGAAGTGAAAGTTCTGTATGATAAGGACTCAAATCTCTGAAGAAAGAAATTGAAGAAGATCTCAGAAGATAGAAAGATCTCCCATGTTCATGGATTGGCAGGAGTAATATAGTAAAAATGGCTATCCTGCCGAGAGCAATCTACAGATTCAATGCCATCCCCATCAAAATTCCCACTCAATTCTTCACTGAGATAGAAAGGGCAATTTGCAAATTCATCTGGAAAAAAAAAAACCTAGGTTAATGTCTTAGTCAGCATTTCTATTCCTGCACAATCATCATGACCAAGAAGCAGTTGTGGAGGAAAGGGTTTATTCAGCTTACATTTCCACATTGCTGTTCATCACTGAAAGAAGTCAGGACTGGAACTCAAGCAGGTCAGGAAGCAGGAGCTGATGCAGAGGCCATGGAGGGATATTTTTTACTGACTTGCTTCCCCTGGCTTGCTCAGCCTGCTTTCTTATAGAACCAAGATTACCAGCCCAGAGATGGCCCCACCCACAAGGGGCCTTTCCCCCTTGATCACTAATTGAGAAAATGCCGTACAGTTGGATCTCATGGAGGCATTTCCTCAACTGAAGCTCCCTTTTCTGTGATAACTCCAGCTGTGTCAAGTTGACACAAAACTAGCCAGTACAGATAGCAAAAACTATTCTCAACAATAAAAGAACCTCTGGTGGAATCACCATGCCTGACATTAAGCTGTACTACAGAGCAATTATGATAAAAACTGCATGGTACTGGTACAGTGACAGACAGGTAGATCAATGGGATAGAATCGAAGACCCAGAAATGAATCAACACACTTATGGTCACTTGATTTTTGACAAGGGAGTTAAAACCATCCAGTGGAACAAAGACAGCATTTTCGACAAAATGTGCTGGCACAACTGGCAGTTATGTAGAGGAATGCGAATTAATCCATTTTTATCCCCTTGTACGCAGCTCAAGTCTAAATGGATCAAAGACCTCCACATAAAACCAGAGACACTGAAATTAATAGGGGAGAAATTGGGAAAAACCCTCAAAGATATGGACACATGAGGGAAAATTCCTAAACAGAACAGCAATGGCTTGTGCTGCAAGATCAAGAATTGACAAATGGGACTTCATGAAACTGCAAAGCTTCTGAAAGGTAAAAGACACTGTCAATAAGACAAAATAGGCCACCAACAAATTGGGAAAGGATTTTTACCAATCCTAAATCTGATAGGGGACTAATATGCAATATATACAAAAAACTCAAGAAGCTGGACTCCAGAAAATCAAATAACCCTATTAAAAATGGGGTACAGAGCTAAACAAAGAATTCTCAACTGGGGAATAGCAAATGGCTTGGAAGCACCTGAAAAAATGTTCAACATCCTTAATCATCAGGGAAATGCAATTCAAAACAACCTTGAGATTCTACCTTACACCAGTCAGAATGGCTAAGATCAAAAATTCAGGTGACAGCAGATGCTGGCGAGGATGTGGAGAAAGAGGAACACTCTTCCACTGCTGGTGGGATTGCAAGTTTGTACAGCCATTCTGGAAGTCAGTCTGGAAGTTCTTCAGAAAATTGGACATAATACTACCAGAAGATCCAGCAATAACTCTCCTGGGCATATACCCAGAAGAAGTTCCAACTGGTAATAACAACACATGCTCCACTATGTTCATAGCAGCTTTATTTATAATAGCCAGAAGTTGGAAAGAACCCAGATGTCCCTCAACTGAAGAATGGATACAGAAAATGTGATGCATTTACACAATGGAGTACTACTCAGCTATTAAAAACAATAGATTTATGAAATTCCTGGACAAATGGATGTATCTGGAGGATATCATCCTTAGTGAGGTAACCCAATCACAAAAGAAGTCATTAGATATGCACTCACTGATAAGTGGATATTAGCCCAGAAACATAGATCACCCAAGATACAATTTGCAAAACACAAGAAAATCAAAAAGAGGGAAGACCAATGGGTGGATATTTCATTCTTCCTTAGAAAAGGGAACAAAATACCCATGAAAGGAGTTACAGAGACAAAATTTGGAGCTAAGAGGAAAGGATGGACCATCCAGAGACTACCCCACCCGGGGATCCATTCCATAATCAGCCACCAAACCCAGACACTATTGCATATGCCAGAAAGTTTTTGCTGAAGGGACCCTGTTATAGCTGTCTTGTATGAGGCTATGCCAGTGCCTGGCAACTACAGAAGTTGATGCTCACAGTCATCTA